>NW_028187542.1:0-600000 GCF_964204655.1 Triturus cristatus
TGGCCCCCCTAAAGTCCCCTCCAGACGTCTTCAAGTACCTCCTGACCCTACGCAATCAGACCAGGCGATTCAGAGAAATGGCGAAAGCGAACCTTGAGGCCAGTCAGGAGGACATGAAAAAATGGTACGATCAAAATGCCTCCTCCATCGAATTCGAACCTGGCCAACAAGTGTGGGTGATGTCCCCCACCGAACCATGTGCCTTGCAGGACAAGTGGACGGGGCCCTTCAAAGTGGTCGAACGCAAGGGCCCCGTCACCTATCTCATCGATATGGAATCTCCACGGAACCCCCTCCGGGTCCTCCACACCAACAGACTCAAACCCCACTTTGTGCGCTCGGAGCTCAGCCTCCTGATGGCTACAGACAGTGGAGCGGAAGAAGACTCCGAGCCTCTCCCTGATCTCCTGAAGACTCGTGAGAAAGATGGTTCCGTGGACGGGGTCTGGCTCTCCGATGCCCTCACCCCGGAACAGCGCCAAGGCTGCCGGGACCTCCTGCTGCAGTTTGCTACCTTGTTTTCCCTCACCCCAGGGGTCACCCCCTGGTGCTTGCACGACGTGGACACTGGGGACAGTCCCCCTATCAGACACCGGGCGTACCGCGTACCAGATCGGGTACGGGCCTGCATCCAAGAGGAGGTATCAAAGATGCTCACGCTTGGGGTCATCGAGCCCTCGGACAGCCCCTGGGCCAGCCCGGTCGTGCTGGTCCCCAAAGCTGCTGCCCCCGGCACCACTCCTGAGCTCCGATTCTGCGTCGACTATCGGGGCTTGAATGCTGTCACCAGAACCGACGCTCATCCCATCCCCCGAGCGGATGAACTGATCGACCGCATGGGGGCTGCCCGCTACCTCAGCATCTTCGACCTGACAGCGGGCTACTGGCAGATCGGTCTCACACCCCGGGCCCAAGAACGATCCGCTTTTTCTACCCCCGATGGCCACTACCACTTCAAAGTCATGCCCTTCGGCATGAAGAATGCCCCAGCTACCTTTCAGCGACTGGTGAACCAGGTCTTGGCGGGGCTCGAGGAGTTCAGCGCCGCCTACCTGGACGATATCGCTGTGTACAGCCGCCACTGGTCCGACCACCTCCACCACCTCCGAGAGGTCCTGCAGGCCCTCCAACGGGCCGGCCTCACAATCAAGGCCAGCAAGTGCCAAATTGGTCAGGGGTCCGTGACCTATCTCGGACACCAGGTGGGAAGCGGTCGGGTGGCCCCTCTGCAACTCAAAATCGCTGCCATCCAGTCCTGGCAGCCTCCAGTCACGCAGACCGAGGTCCGAGCCTTCTTGGGGCTCACCGGCTACTACCGGCGGTTCGTGAGGGACTATGGCAGCATTGTGGGGCCCCTCACGGGACTCACATCCAAAAACCACCCGAAGAAGGTCAACTGGACCCCAGACTGTCAAGCGGCCTTCGAGAAGCTGAAAGCCGCCATGTGCACTGCCCCCGTGCTCCAGGCCCCCGACTACAGTCGGGAATTCATCGTACAAACAGATGCCTCCGACCATGGCATCGGGGCGGTCCTCTCCCAGCTGTACTCCGAGGGACTTGACCAACCGGTGGCCTTCATCAGCAGACGCCTCCTGGCCCGAGAACAGCGCTGGAGCACCATCGAGAGGGAGGCCTTCGCAGTGGTGTGGGCCCTCAAAAAGCTCCGGCCCTATCTCTTCGGTACCCACTTCCGGGTGCAAACAGATCATTGACCCCTGCAGTGGCTAATGCAGATGCGGGGGGAAAACCCCAAACTATTGCGTTGGTCCATCTCCCTGCAGGGGATGGACTTCACTGTGGAACATCGACCGGGCCAAGACCACGCCAACGCAGATGGCCTGTCACGCTTTTTCCGCCTCGACGAGGAGAGTCCCCAAGAGGATGGGTGACTCTCCCCGCCTTCAGCTGGGGGGGACGCATGTTGGACAGGCCATGTGAAGGGCTTGCTCCCTCCCCGCATGACAGGGCCCGAGCCCCGGCCCTCCAGGTGTTACCCACAGAAACAACCCGCACCCCGTCCCCAGACGGGACTCCTGCCCCCGGACCTCTCTGTATCATGGGGCCGAACCACTACCGGCTCCCTCGCCCGGCCCGGCCGCCATCTTGGACACTGCACCATGAGGCCGCGTGGCCTCAGCTCGACCCTAACCCTGGGCCTGGCCAGGCCCCGACATCCCGGCACCACCATCCACCCAGGAGGTGAACGGACCACTTGGCAGGTCGATGGGAGAAAGAAGTGTCGATGGCTCTCCCCCGCAAGGTGCCGATCGCCCCCCAGCTCCCCCGGGCGCTGGCTCCACCCCCCTGCTGGGTGTCTGGACTCCCTCATCCCGGACCTCCCGACCTCCAAGTGCGAGGGTCCGGACATCAAAGGGCGCCAGACCTATAACTGGGGCAGCTCCAGAGCAGGAAGGCAGTTGTATCCTGGAGTCGAGAGACACCGAGAAGAACTCATCCGTGACGGACTACCGGCGCTGCCGTAGCCCTGCCTTGTGAACTATCATCCTGCCTGCTGGCGCTGCCGCGGCCTTCTGCATCCTCCATCCTCGTCGGGACCTGCTGGCACTGCCGCGGACCGTTGTAACTACCACCTTCATTGGGACCTGCTGGCGCTGCCGCGGACCGTTGTAACTACCACCTTCGTTGGGACCTGCTGGCGCTGCCGCGGACCGTTGTAACGACCACCTTCACCGGGACCTGCTGGCGCTGCCGTGGCCCGTCCAGCTAGAACACCGAGCTCGAGGATTGTGAGCTATCCATCATATCATCGCATCTACCAGTTTGGTAACAGGACTGTCCCGCTACCCCCTTTCCCAACCAAGAGACTAGAATCGAGGGGACCCCTGAGTCCTGACCTCCTTGTACCCTTCTATCGTACCTAAAGATTGCTTATAAAGAACGTTAAACCTTATCCTTGTGTGGTGTACATCTGTGGGGGGGAAGTTACTCGTCTGTACGATCGCTGGAGACGGCTCTCCCCGGAGACCTCTCCCCTTGTCCTCGGCCGACCCTCCCGGTCCGTCTAACACCCTGCACTGCCCGAACACCACTGCACTGCCCTAAAGCCTGAAACACCACCCCCAGCATGACCCCCTACACTGCCCAAACACCAATGCACTGCCATAAAGCCTGAAACACCAACCCGAGCACTGCCTGAACACCACTGCACTGCCCTAAACCCTAAAACACCAGCCCCAGCACGACCCCCTACACTGCCCGAACAACACTGCACTGATCTAAAGCCTGAAACACCACCCCCAGCACGACCCCCTACACTACCCGAACACTGCTGCATTGCCCTAAAACCTGAAACACCACCCCCAGCATGACCCCCTACATTGCCCGAACACCACTGCACTGGCCTAAACCCTTTAACACCACCCCTAGCACATCCCCCAACACTGCCTGAGCAACACTGCACTGGCCTAAACCCTGAAATATCACCCCCTGCAAGACCCCCTACACTGCCCAAACACCACTGCACTGCCCTAAACCCTGAAACATCACCCCCAGCACAACCCCCTACACTGCTCGAACACCACAGCACTGCCCTAAATCCTGAAACATCATCCCCAGCACAACCCCCTACACAGCCCGAACACCACTGCTCTGCCCTAAACCCTGAAGCACCACCCCCAGCACGACCCCCTACACTTCCCGAACACCAATGCACTGCCCTAAACCCTGAAACACCAGCCCCTGCACGACCCCCTACATTGAACGAACACATCTGCACTCCCCTAAACCCTGAAACACCACCCCCAGGAAGACCCCCAACACGGCCCGAACACTACTGCACTGCCCTAAACCCTGAAACACCACCCCCTGCACAACCCTCTTCACTGCCCGAACATGACTGCACTGCCCAAAACCTACACTACCTGAACACCACTGCTCTGCCCTAAACCCTTAAACACCACCCCCTGTACATCCCCCTACACTGAATGAACATCACTGCACTGCCCTATACCCTGAAACAACACCCCCAGTACGACACCCTACACTGACAGAACAACAATGCACTGCCCTAAAGCCTGAAACCCCACCCCCAGCACGACCCCCTACACTGCCCGAACACCACTGCACTGCCCTAAACCCAAAAACACCAGCCCTAGAACAAACCCCTACACTGCCCGAACACCACTGCACTGCCCGAAACCCTGAAACACCAGCCCCAGAACGATCCCCTACACTGCCCGAAAACCGATGCACTGCCCTAAACCCAGAAACACCACCCCTAACAAGACCCACAACACTGTCCGAACACCATTGTCCTAAACCCTGAAACACCACCACCAGCAAGACCCCCAGCACCGCCCGACCACCACTGCACTGCCCTAAACCCTGAAACACCGGCCCCTGCACAACCGCTTACATTGCCCGAACACCACTGCACTCCCCTAAACCCTGAAACACCACCCCAGCAAGACCCACAACACTGCCTGAACACCACTGTTCTAAAACCTGAAACACCACCCCCAGCACAACCCCCTACACTGCTCGAACACCACAGCACTGCCCTAAATCCTGAAACATCTTCCCCAGCACAACCCCCTACACAGCCCGAACACCACTGCTCTGCCCTAAACCCTGAAGCACCACCCCCAGCACGACCCCCTACACTTCCCAAACACCAATGCACTGCCCTAAACCCTGAAACACCAGCCCCTGCATGACCCTCTACATTGACCGAACACATCTGCACTCCCCTAAACCCTGAAACACCACGCCTAGCAAGACCAACAACACTGCCCGAACACCACTGTCCTAAACCCTGAAACACCACCCCCAGCAAGACCCCCAACACGGCCCGAACACTACTGCACTGCCCTAAACCCTGAAACACCATCCCCTGCACAACCCTCTTCACTGCCCAAACATGACTGCACTGCCCAAAACCAACACTACCTGAACACCCCTGCTCTGCCCTAAACCCTTAAACACCACACCCTGCACATCCCCCTACACTGAATGAACATCACTGCACTGCCCTATACCCTGAAACAACACCCCCAGTACGACACCCTACACTGACAGAACAACAATGCACTGCCCTAAAGCCTGAAACCCCACCCCCAGCACGACCCCCTACACTGCCCGAAAACCACTGCACTGCCCTAAACCCAAAAACACCAGCCCTAGCACAACCCCCTATACTGCCCGAAAACGACTGCGCTGCCCGAAACCCTGAAACACCAGCCCCAGCACGATCCCCTACACTGCCCGAACACCACTGCACTGCCCTAAACCCTGAAATACCGGCCCCTGCACAACCGCTTACATTGCCCGAACACCACTGCACTCCCCTAAACCCTGAAACACCACCCCTAGCAAGACCCACAACACTGCCCGAACACCACTGTTCTAAAACCTGAAACACCACCCCCAGCAAGACCCCCAACACTGCCTGAACACCACTGCACTGCCCTAAACTCTTAAACACCACCCCGTGCACAACCTTTTTCACTGCCTGAACACGACTGCACTGCCCAAAACCCTAAAACCTCACCCCAGCACGACCCCGACACTGCCCAAACACCACTGCACTGCCCTAAACCCTAAAACACAAGCACCAGCCCGACCCCCTACACTGCCCGAACACCACTGCACTGCCCTAAACCCTGAAACACCAGCCCCAGCATGACCCCCTCCACTGCCCGAACACCGCTGCACTGCCCTAAACCCTGAAACACCACCCCCAGCACGACCCCTTACATTGCCCAAACACCACTGCACTCCCCTAAACCCTGAAACACCACCCCCTAGCAAGACCCACAACACTGCCCGAACACCACTGCCCTAAACCCTGAAACACCACCCTCAGCAAGACCCCCAACACTGCCCGAACACCACTGCACTGCCCTAAACCCTGAAACAGCACCCACTGCACAACCCTCTTCACTGCCCGAACATGGCGGCACTGCTCAAAACCCTGAAACACCACCCCCTGTACGAACCCCTACACTACCCGAACACCACTGCTCTGCACTAAACCCTAAAATACCACCCCCTGCACATCCCCCTGTACTGCCCGAACACCACTGCACTGCCCTAAACCCTGAAACACCAGCCCCCTCACGACCCCCTACACTGCCCTAACACCAATGCCCTAAACCCTGAAACACCACACCCAGCAAGACCCCCTACACTGCCTGAACACCACTGCCCTAAACCCTGACACACCACCCCCTGCAAGAACCCCTACACTGCCGAAACACCACTGCACCACTGCCCCAAACCCTGAATCAATACCCCCAGCAAGACCATCTACACTGCCCGAACACCACTGCCCTAAACCCTGAACCACCACCCCCTGCAAGACCCCCTACACTGCCTGAACACCACTGTACTGCCCTAAACCTTGAAACACCAACCCCAGCACGAACCCCTACACTGGTCGAACACCATTGCACTGCCCTAAACCCTGAAACACCACCCCCAGCACAACCCCCTACACAGCTCGAACACCACTGCACTGCCCTAAACCCTGAAGCACCACCCCCAGCACGACCCCCTACAGTGCCCGAACACCACTGCACTGCCCTAAACCCTGAAACACCGGCCCCTGCACAACCGCTTACATTGCCCGAACACAACTGCACTCCCCTAAACCCTGAAACACCACCCCTAGCAAGACCCACAACACTGCCCGAACACCACTGCACTGCCCTAAATCCTGAAACACCAGCCCCTGCACGACTCCCTACACTGTACAAACACCAGTGCACTGCCCTAAACCCTAAAACACCACCCCATCACGACCCCCTACACTGCCCAAACACCACTGCACTGCCCTAAACCCTAAAACACAAGCACCAGCACAACGCCCTACACTGCCCGAACACCACTGCACTGCCCTAAACCCTGAAACACCAGCCCCAGCATGACCCCCTACACTGCCTGAACACAGCTGCACTGCCCTAAACCCTGAAACACCACCCCCAGCACGACCCCTTACATTGCCCAAACACCACTGCACTCCCCTAAACCCTGAAACACCACCCCTAGCAAGACCCACAACACTGCCCGAACACCACTGCACTGCCCTAAACCCTGAAACAGCACCCACTGCACAACCCTCTTCAATGCCCGAACACGACTGCACTGCTCAAAACCCTGAAACACCACCCCCTGTACGAACCCCTACACTACCCGAACACCACTGCTCTGCACTAAACCCTAAAATACCACCCCCTGCACATCTTCCTGTACTGCCCGAACACCACTGCACTGCCCAAAACCCTGAAACACCAGCCCCCTCACGACCCCCTACACTGCCCTAACACCAATGCCCTAAACCCTGAAACACCACACCCAGCAAGACCCCCTACACTGCCTGAACACCACTGCCCTAAACCCTGAAACACCACCCCCTGCAAGAACCCCTACACTGCCGAAACACCACTGCACCACTGCCCCAAACCCTAAATCAATACCCCCAGCAAGACCATCTACACTGCCCGAACACCACTGCCCTAAACCCTGAAACACCACCCCCTGCAAGACCCCCTACACTGCCTGAACACCACTGTACTGCCCTAAACCTTGAAACACCAACCCCAGCACGAACCCCTACACTGGTCGAACACCATTGCACTGCCCTAAACCCTGAAACACCACCCCCAGCACAACCCCGTACACAGCCCGAACACCACTGCACTGCCCTAAACCCTGAAGCACCACCCCCAGCACGACCCCCTACAGTGCCCGAACACCACTGCACTGCCCTAAACCCTGAAACACCGGCCCCTGCACAACCGCTTACATTGCCCGAACACCACTGCACTCCCCTAAACCCTGAAACACCACCCCTAGCAAGACCCACAACACTGCCCGAACACCACTGCACTGCCCTAAACCCTGAAACACCAGCCCCTGCACGACCCCCTACACTGGACAAACACCAGTGCACTGCCCTAAACCCTGAAACACCACCCCATCACGACCCCCTACACTGCCCGAACACCACTGCACTCCCCTAAACCCTGAAACACCACCCCCAGCATGACCCCCTACACTGCCCGAACACCACTGCACTGCCCTAAACCCTGAAACACCAGCCCCTGCATGACCCCTTACATTGACAGAACACCACTGCACTCCCCTAAACCCTGAAACACCACTCCTAGCAAGACCCACAACACTGCCCGAACACCACTGCCCTAAACCCTGAAACACCACCCCCAGCAAGACACCCAACACTGCCCGAACACTACTGCACTGCCCTAAACCCTGAAACACCACACCCTGCACAACCCTCTTCACTGCCCAAACACGACTGCACTGCCCAAAACCCTGAAACACCACCCTTTGTACGACCCCCTACACTACCCGAACACCACTGCTCTGCCCTAAAACCTTAAACACCACCCCCTGCACATCCCCCTACACTGCACAAACACCACTGCACTCCCCTAGACCCTTAAACACCACCCCCAGCATGAACTATTACACTGGCTGAACACCACTGCACTGCCCTACACCCTGAAACACCACCCCTAGCACAACCCAAACACGACTGCACTGCCCAAAACCCTGAAACACCACCCTTTGTACGACCCCCTACACTACCCGAACACCACTGCTCTGCCCTAAAACCTTAAACACCACCCCCTGCACATCCCCCTACACTGCACGAACACCACTGCACTCCCCTAGACCCTTAAACACCACCCCCAGCATGAACTATTACACTGGCCGAACACCACTGCACTGCCCTACACCCTGAAACACCACCCCTAGCACAACCCCCTACACTGCCCGAACACCACTGCACTGCCCTAAACCGTGAAACACCAGCCCCTGCATGACCCCCTACATTACCCGAACACCACTGCACTCCCCTAAACCCTGAAACATCACCACTAGCAAGACCCACATCACTTCCCGAACACCACCGCCCTAAACCCTGAAACACCACCCCCTGCAAGACCTCCTACACTGCCTGAACACCACTGTACTGCCCTAAACCTTGAAACACCAACCCCAGCACAAACCCCTACACTGCTCGAACACCATTGCACTGCCCTAAACCCTGAAACACCACCCCCAGCACAACCCCCTACACAGCCCGAACACCACTGCACTGCCCTAAACCCTGAAGCATCACCCCCGCACGACCCCCTACAGTGCACGAACACCATTGCACTACCCTAAACCCTGAAACACCACCCCATCACGACCCCCTACACTGCCCGAACACCACTGCACTGCCCTAAAGCCTGAAACACCACCCCCAGCATGACCCCCTACACTGCCCAAACACCAATGCACTGCCCTAAAGCCTGAAACACCAACCCGAGCACTGCCTGAACACCACTGCACTGCCCTAAACCCTAAAACACCAGCCCCAGCACGACCCCCTACACTGCCCGAACAACACTGCACTGATCTAAAGCCTGAAACACCACCCCCAGCACGACCCCCTACACTACCCGAACACTGCTGCATTGCCCTAAACCCTGAAACACCACCCCCAGCATGACCCCCTACATTGTCCGAACACCACTGCACTCCCCTAAACCCTGAAACACCACCCCTAGCACATCCCCCAACACTGCCTGAGCAACACTGCACTGGCCTAAACCCTGAAATATCACCCCCAGCAAGACCCCCTACAATGCTCAAACACCACTGCCCTAAACCCTGAAACACCACCCCCTGCAAGACCCCCTACACTGCCCAAACACCACTGCACTGCCCTAAACCCTGAAACATCACCCCCAGCACAACCCCCTGCACTGCTCGAACACCACAGCACTGCCCTAAATCCTGAAACATCATCCCCAGCACAACCCCATACACAGCCCGAACACCACTGCTCTGCCCTAAACCCTGAAGCACCACTCCCAGCACGACCCCCTACACTTCCCAAACACCAATGCACTGCCCTAAACCCTGAAACACCAGCCCCTGCACGACCCCCTAAATCCTGAAACTCCACCTGCAGCAAGACCCCCTACACTGCCTGAATACCACAGCCCTAAACCCTGAAACATCACCCCCAGTAAGACTCCCTACCCTGCCCGAACACCACTACCCTAAACCCTGAAACACCAGACCCTGCAAGACCTTCTACACTGCCCGAACACCACTGCCCTAAACCCTGAAACACCACACCCAGCAAGACCCCCTACACTGCCCGAACACCACTGCCCTAAACCCTGAAACACCACCCCCTGCAAGACCCCCTACACTGCCCGAACACCACTGCACTGCCCTAAAGCCTGAAAAACCACCCCCAGCACGACCCCCAACACTGCCCGAACACCACTGCACTGCCCTAAACCCTGAAACAGCACCCCCAACACGATACCCTGCACTGCCCGAACACCACTGCACTGCCCTAAAGCCTGAAACACCACCCCCAGCATGACCCCCTACACTGCCCAAACACCAATGCACTGCCCTAAAGCCTGAAACACCAACCCGAGCACTGCCTGAACACCACTGCACTGCCCTAAACCCTAAAACACCAGCCCCAGCACGACCCCCTACACTGCCCGAACAACACTGCACTGATCTAAAGCCTGAAACACCACCCCCAGCACGACCCCCTACACTACCCGAACACTGCTGCATTGCCCTAAACCCTGAAACACCACCCCCAGCATGACCCCCTACATTGCCCGAACACCACTGCACTCCCCTAAACCCTGAAACACCACCCCTAGCACATCCCCCAACACTGCCTGAGCAACACTGCACTGGCCTAAACCCTGAAATATCACCCCCAGCAAGACCCCCTACAATGCTCAAACACCACTGCCCTAAACCCTGAAACACCACCCCCTGCAAGACCCCCTACACTGCCCAAACACCACTGCACTGCCCTAAACCCTGAAACATCACCCCCAGCACAACCCCCTGCACTGCTCGAACACCACAGCACTGCCCGAAATCCTGAAACATCATCCCCAGCACTACCCCATACACAGCCCGAACACCACTGCTCTGCCCTAAACCCTGAAGCACCACCCCCAGCACGACCCCCTACACTTCCCAAACACCAATGCACTGTCCTAAACCCTGAAACACCAGCCCCTGCACGACCCCCTACATTGACCGAACACATCTGCACTCCCCTAAACCCTGAAACACCACTCCTAGCAAGACCAACAACACTGCCCGAACACCACTGTCCTAAACCCTGAAACACCACCCCCAGCAAGACCCCCAACACGGCCCGAACACTACTGCACTGCCCTAAACCCTGAAACACCACCCCCTGCACAACCCTCTTCACTGCCCGAACATGACTGCACTGCCCAAAACCTACACTACCTGAACACCCCTGCTCTGCCCTAAACCCTTAAACACCATCCCCTGCACATCCCCCTACACTGAATGAACATCACTGCACTGCCCTATACCCTGAAACAACACCCCCAGTACGACACCCTACACTGACAGAACAACAATGCACTGCCCTAAAGCCTGAAACCCCACCCCCAGCACGACCCCCTACACTGCCCGAAAACCACTGCACTGCCCTAAACCCAAAAACACCAGCCCTAGCACAACCCCCTACACTGCCCGAACACCACTGCACTGCCCGAAACCCTGAAACACCAGCCCCAGCACGATCCCCTACACTGCCCGAAAACCGATGCACTGCCCCAAACCCAGAAACACCACCCACTGCTCAAAACCCTGAAACACCACCCCCTGTACGAACCCCTACACTACCCGAACACCACTGCTCTGCACTAAACCCTAAAATACCACCCCCTGCACATCCCCCTGTACTGCCCGAACACCACTGCACTGCCCTAAACCCTGAAACACCAGCCCCCTCACGACCCCCTACATTGCCCTAACACCAATGCCCTAAACCCTGAAACACCACACCCAGCAAGACGCCCTACACTGCCTGAACACCACTGCCCTAAACCCTGAAACACCACCCCCTGCAAGAACCCCTACACTGCCGAAACACCACTGCACCACTGCCCCAAACCCTGAAACAATACCCCCAGCAAGACCATCTACACTGCCCGAACACCACTGCCCTAAACCCTGAAACACCCCCCCCTGCAAGACCCCCTACACTGCCTGAACACCACTGTACTGCCCTAAACCTTGAAACACCAACCCCAGCACGAACCCCTACACTGGTCGAACACGATTGCACTGCCCTAAACCCTGAAACACCACCCCCAGCACAACCCCCTACACAGCCCGAACACCACTGCACTGCCGTAAACCCTGAAGCACCACCCCCAGCACGACCCCCTACAGTGCCCGAACACCACTGCACTGCCCTAAACCCTGAAACACCGGCCCCTGCACAACCGCTTACATTGCCCGAACACCACTGCACTCCCCTAAACCCTGAAACACCACCCCTAGCAAGACCCACAACACTGCCCGAACACCACTGCACTGCCCTAAATCCTGAAACACCAGCCCCTGCACGACCCCCTACACTGCACAAACACCAGTGCACTGCCCTAAACCCTGAAACACCACTCCCAGCACGACCCCCTACACTTCCCAAACACCAATGCACTGCCCTAAACCCTGAAACACCAGCCCCTGCATGACCCCCTAAATCCTGAAACTCCACCTGCAGCAAGACCCCCTACACTGCCTGAACACCACAGCCCTAAACCCTGAAACATCACCCCAGTAAGACTCCCTACCCTGCCCGAACACCACTACCCTAAACCCTGAAACACCAGACCCTGCAAGACCTTCTACACTGCCCAAACACCACTGCCCTAAACCCTGAAACACCACTCCCAGCAAGACCCCCTACACTGCCCGAACACCACTGCCCTAAACCCTGAAACACCACCCCCTGCAAGACCCCCTACACTGCCCGAACACCACTGCCCTGCCCTAAAGCCTGAAAAACCACCCCAGCACGACCCCCAACACTGCCCGAACACCACTGCACTGCCCTAAACCCTGAAACAGCACCCCCAACACGACGCCCTGCACTGCCCGAACACCACTGCACTGCCCTAAAGCCTGAAACACCACCCCCAGCATGACCCCCTACACTGCCCAAACACCAATGCACTGCCCTAAAGCCTGAAACACCAACCCGAGCACTGCCTGAACACCACTGCACTGCCCTAAACCCTAAAACACCAGCCCCAGCACGACCCCCTACACTGCCCGAACAACACTGCACTGATCTAAAGCCTGAAACACCACCCCCAGCACGACCCCCTACACTACCCGAACACTGCTGCATTGCCCTAAACCCTGAAACACCACCCCCAGCATGACCCCCTACATTGCCCGAACACCACTGCACTCCCCTAAACCCTGAAACACCACCCCTAGCACATCCCCCAACACTGCCTGAGCAACACTGCACTGGCCTAAACCCTGAAATATCACCCCCAGCAAGACCCCCTACAATGCTCAAACACCACTGCCCTAAACCCTGAAACACCACCCCCTGCAAGACCCCCTACACTGCCCAAACACCACTGCACTGCCCTAAACCCTGAAACATCACCCCCAGCACAACCCCCTGCACTGCTCGAACACCACAGCACTGCCCTAAATCCTGAAACATCCTCCCCAGCACAACCCCATACACAGCCCGAACACCACTGCTCTGCCCTAAACCCTGAAGCACCACCCCCAGCACGACCCCCTACACTTCCCAAACACCAATGCACTGCCCTAAACCCTGAAACACCAGCCCCTGCACGACCCCCTACATTGACCGAACACATCTGCACTCCCCTAAACCCTGAAACACCACTCCTAGCAAGACCATCAACACTGCCCGAACACCACTGTCCTAAACCCTGAAACACCACCCCCAGCAAGAACCCCAACACGGCCCGACCACTACTGCACTGCCCTAAACCCTGAAACACCACCCCCTGCACAACCCTCTTCACTGCCCGAACATGACTGCACTGCCCAAAACCTACACTACCTGAACACCCCTGCTCTGCCCTAAACCCTTAAACACCACCCCCTGCACATCCCCCTACACTGAATGAACATCACTGCACTGCCCTATACCCTGAAACAACACCCCCAGTACGACACCCTACACTGACAGAACAACAATGCACTGCCCTAAAGCCTGAAACCCCACCCCCAGCACGACCCCCTACACTGCCCGAAAACCACTGCACTGCCCTAAACCCAAAAACACCAGCCCTAGCACAACCCCCTACACTGCCCGAACACCACTGCACTGCCCGAAACCCTGAAACACCAGCCCCAGCACGATCCCCTACACTGCCCGAAAACCGATGCACTGCCCTAAACCCAGAAACACCACCCACTGCTCAAAACCCTGAAACACCACCCCCTGTACGAACCCCTACACTACCCGAACACCACTGCTCTGCACTAAACCCTAAAATACCACCCCCTGCACATCCCCCTGTAGTGCCCGAACACCACTGCACTGCCCTAAACCCTGAAACACCAGCCCCCTCACGACCCCCTACACTGCCCTAACACCAATGCCCTAAACCCTGAAACACCACACCCAGCAAGACGCCCTACACTGCCTGAACACCACTGCCCTAAACCCTGAAACACCACCCCCTGCAAGAACCCCTACACTGCCGAAACACCACTGCACCACTGCCCCAAACCCTGAAACAATACCCCCAGCAAGACCATCTACACTGCCCGAACACCACTGCCCTAAACCCTGAAACACCACCCCCTGCAAGACCCCCTACACTGCCTGAACACCACTGTACTGCCCTAAACCTTGAAACACCAACCCCAGCACGAACCCCTACACTGGTCGAACACCATTGCACTGCCCTAATCCCTGAAACACCACCCCCAGCACAACCCCCTACACAGCCCGAACACCACTGCACTGCCCTAAACCCTGAAGCACCACCCCCAGCACGACCCCCTACAGTGCCCGAACACCACTGCACTGCCCTAAACCATGAAACACCGGCCCCTGCACAACCGCTTACATTGCCCGAACACCACTGCACTCCCCTAAACCCTGAAACACCACCCCTAGCAAGACCCACAACACTGCCCGAACACCACTGCACTGCCCTAAATCCTGAAACACCAGCCCCTGCACGACCCCCTACACTGCACAAACACCAGTGCACTGCCCTAAACCCTGAAACAAAACCCCATCACGACCCCCTACACTGCCCGAACACCATTGCACTCCCCTAAACCCTGAAACACCATCCCCAGCACGACCCCCTACACTGCCCGAACACCACTGCACTGCCCTAAATCCTGACACTCAACCTGCAGCAAGACCCCCTACACTGCCTGAACACCACAGCCCTAAACCCTGAAACATCACCCCCAGTAAGACTCCCTACCCTGCCCGAACACCACTACCCTGAACCCTGAAACACCAAACCCTGCAAGACCTTCTACACTGCCCGAACACCACTGCCCCACTGCCCTAAACCCTGAAACACCACCCCTAGCAAGACCCACAACACTGCCCGAACACCACTGCACTGCCCTAAATCCTGAAACACAAGCCCCTGCACGACCCCCTACACTGCACAAACACCAGTGCACTGCCCTAAACCCTGAAACACCACCCCATCACGACCCACTACACTGCCCGAACACCACTGCACTCCCCTAAACCCTGAAACACCTTCCCCAGCACGACCCCCTACACTGCCCGAACACCACTGCACTGCCCTAAATCCTGAAACTCAACCTGCAGCAAGACCCCCTACACTGCCTGAACACCACAGCCCTAAACCCTGAAACATCACCCCCAGTAAGACTCCCTACCCTGCCCGAACACCACTACCCTGAACCCTGAAACACCAGACCCTGCAAGACCTTCTACACTGCCCGAACACCACTGCCCCACTGCCCTAAACCCTGAAACACTACACACAGCAAGACCCCCTACACTGCCCGAACACCACTGCCCTAAACCCTGAAACACAACCCCCTGCAAGACCCCCTACACTGCCTGAACACCACTGCACTGCCCTAAACCCTGAAACACCACGCCCAACATGACCCCCTACACTGGCCGAACACCACTGCACTGCCCTAAACCCTGAAACACCAGCCACTGCACAAACCCTGCACTGCACGAACACCACTGCACTGCCCTACAACCCCGAAACACCACCCCTAGCACGACCCCCTACAGTGCCCAAACACCCCTGCACACCCCTAAACACTGGAACACCATCCCCAGCAAGACCCCCTACACTGCCGGAACACCACTGCACTGCCCTAAATCCTGAAACACCACCCCCAGCAAGACCCCCTACACTGCCCGAACACCACTGCCCTAAACCCTGAAACATCACTCCCAGCAAGACCCCCTACACTGCCCGAACACCACTGCACTGCCCTAAAGCCTAAAAAACCACCCCAGCACGACGTCCTACACTGTCCGAACACCACTGCACTGCCCTAAAGCCTGAAACACCACCCCCAGCATGACCACTTACACTGCCCGAACACCACTGCACTGCCCTAAATCCTGAAACACCACACCCAGCAAGACGCCCTACACTGCCTGAACACCACTGCCCTAAACCCTGAAACATCACCCCCTGCAAGAACCCCTACACTGCCGAAACACCACTGCACCACTGCCCCAAACCCTGAAACAATACCCCCAGCAAGACCATCTACACTGCCCGAACACCACTGCCCTAAACCCTGAAACACCACCCCCTGCAAGACCCCCTACACTGCCTGAACACCACTGTACTGCCCTAAACCTTGAAACACCAACCCCAGCACGAACCCCTACACTGGTCGAACACCATTGCACTGCCCTAATCCCTGAAACACCACCCCCAGCACAACCCCCTACACAGCCCGAACACCACTGCACTGCCCTAAACCCTGAAGCACCACCCCCAGCACGACCCCCTACAGTGCCCGAACACCACTGCACTGCCCTAAACCATGAAACACCGGCCCCTGCACAACCGCTTACATTGCCCGAACACCACTGCACTCCCCTAAACCCTGAAACACCACCCCTAGCAAGACCCACAACACTGCCCGAACACCACTGCACTGCCCTAAATCCTGAAACACCAGCCCCTGCACGACCCCCTACACTGCACAAACACCAGTGCACTGCCCTAAACCCTGAAACAAAACCCCATCACGACCCCCTACACTGCCCGAACACCACTGCACTCCCCTAAACCCTGAAACACCATCCCCAGCACGACCCCCTACACTGCCCGAACACCACTGCACTGCCCTAAATCCTGACACTCAACCTGCAGCAAGACCCCCTACACTGCCTGAACACCACAGCCCTAAACCCTGAAACATCACCCCCAGTAAGACTCCCTACCCTGCCCGAACACCACTACCCTGAACCCTGAAACACCAAACCCTGCAAGACCTTCTACACTGCCCGAACACCACTGCCCCACTGCCCTAAACCCTGAAACACCACCCCTAGCAAGACCCACAACACTGCCCGAACACCACTGCACTGCCCTAAATCCTGAAACACAAGCCCCTGCACGACCCCCTACACTGCACAAACACCAGTGCACTGCCCTAAACCCTGAAACACCACCCCATCACGACCCACTACACTGCCCGAACACCACTGCACTCCCCTAAACCCTGAAACACCTTCCCCAGCACGACCCCCTACACTGCCCGAACACCACTGCACTGCCCTAAATCCTGAAACTCAACCTGCAGCAAGACCCCCTACACTGCCTGAACACCACAGCCCTAAACCCTGAAACATCACCCCCAGTAAGACTCCCTACCCTGCCCGAACACCACTACCCTGAACCCTGAAACACCAGACCCTGCAAGACCTTCTACACTGCCCGAACACCACTGCCCCACTGCCCTAAACCCTGAAACACTACACACAGCAAGACCCCCTACACTGCCCGAACACCACTGCCCTAAACCCTGAAACACAACCCCCTGCAAGACCCCCTACACTGCCTGAACACCACTGCACTGCCCTAAACCCTGAAACACCACGCCCAACATGACCCCCTACACTGGCCGAACACCACTGCACTGCCCTAAACCCTGAAACACCAGCCACTGCACAAACCCTGCACTGCACGAACACCACTGCACTGCCCTACAACCCCGAAACACCACCCCTAGCACGACCCCCTACAGTGCCCAAACACCCCTGCACACCCCTAAACACTGGAACACCATCCCCAGCAAGACCCCCTACACTGCCGGAACACCACTGCACTGCCCTAAATCCTGAAACACCACCCCCAGCAAGACCCCCTACACTGCCCGAACACCACTGCCCTAAACCCTGAAACATCACTCCCAGCAAGACCCCCTACACTGCCCGAACACCACTGCACTGCCCTAAAGCCTAAAAAACCACCCCAGCACGACGTCCTACACTGTCCGAACACCACTGCACTGCCCTAAAGCCTGAAACACCACCCCCAGCATGACCACTTACACTGCCCGAACACCACTGCACTGCCCTAAATCCTGAAACACCACCCCCAGCAAGACCCCCTACACTGCCCGAACACCACTGCCCTAAACCCTGAAACATCACTCCCAGCAAGACCCCCTACACTGCCCGAACACCACTGCACTGCCCTAAACCCTAAAACACCACCCCCAGTATGATGTCCTACACTGTCCGAACACCACTGCACTGCCCTAAAGCCTGAAACACCACCCCCAGCATGACCCCCTACACTGCACGAACACCACTGCACTGCCCTAAACCCTATAACAACAGTCCCTGCACGACCCCCTACACCGCACGAACACCACTAAACTGCCCTAAACCCTGAAACACCACCCACAGCACGACCCCCTACACTGACCTAACACCACTGCACTCCCTAAACCCTAAAACACCATCCCCAGCACGACCCCCTATACTGCCCGAACACCACTGCACTGCCCTAAATCCTGAAACACCATCCCTAGCAAAACCCCCTACACTGCCTGAACACCACTGCCCTAAACCCTGAAACATCACCCCCAGCAAGACGCCCTACACTATCCGAACACCACTGCACTGCCCTAAAGCCTGAAACACCACCCCCAGCAGGACACCCTACACTACCTGAACACCACTGCACTGCCCTATACCCTGAAACACCACCCACAGTACGACGCCCTACACTGCCCGAACAACACTGCACTGCCCTAAAGCCTGAAACACCACCCCCAGCATGACCTCCTACACTGCCCGAACACCAATGCACTACACTAAACCTTGAAACACCAGCCCCAGCACGACTCCTACACTGCCCGAACACAACTGCACTGCCCTAAACCCTGAAACACCAGCCCCAGCACGACCCCCTACACTGCCCAAACACCACTTCACTGCCCTAAACCTAGAATCACCAGCCCCAGCACGACCCCTTTCAATGCCGAACACCACTGCACTGCCCTAAACCCTGAAACACCAGCCCCTGCATGACCGCTTACATTGCCCGAACACCACTGCACTCCCCTAAACCCTGAAACACCACCCCTAGCAAGACCCACAACACTGCCCGAACACCACTGCACTGCCCTAAACTCTTAAACACCACTCCGTGCACAACCTTCTTCACTGCCCGAACACGATTGCACTGCCCAAAACCCTAAAACCTCACACCCAGCGTGACCCCCGACAATGCCCAAACACCACTGCACTGCCCTAAACCCTAAAACACAAGCCCCAGCACAACCCCCTACACTGCCCGAACACCACTGCACTGCCCTAAATCCTGAAACACCACCCCCAGCACGACCCCCTACATTGCCCAAACACCACTGCACTGCCCTAAATCCTGAAACACCACCCCCAGCAAGACCCCCTACACTGCCCGAACACCACTGCCCTAAACCCTGAAACATCACTCCCAGCAAGACCCCCTACACTGCCCGAACACCACTGCACTGCCCTAAAGCCTGAAAAAACACCCCAGCACGACGTCCTACACTGTCCGAACACCACTGCACTGCCCTAAAGCCTGAAACCCCACCCACAGCATGACCACTTACACTGCCCGAACACCACTGCACTGCCCTAAATCCTGAAACACCACCCCCAGCAAGACTCCCTACACTGCCCGAACACCACTGCCCTAAACCCTGAAACATCACTCCCAGCAAGACCCCCTACACTGCCCGAACACCACTGCACTGCCCTAAACCCTAAAACACCACCCCCAGTATGATGTCCTACACTGTCCGAACACCACTGCACTGCCCTAAAGCCTGAAACACCACCCCCAGCATGACCCCCTACACTGCACGAACACCACTGCACTGCCCTAAACCCTATAACAACAGCCCCTGCACGACCCCCTACACCGCACGAACACCACTAAACTGCCCTAAACCCTGAAACACCACCCCCAGCACGACCCCCTACACTGACCTAACACCACTGCACTCCCTAAACCCTAAAACACCATCCCCAGCACGACCCCCTATACTGCCCGAACACCACTGCACTGCCCTAAATCCTGAAACACCATCCCTAGCAAAACCCCCTACACTGCCTGAACACCACTGCCCTAAACCCTGAAACATCACCCCCAGCAAGACGCCCTACACTATCCGAACACCACTGCACTGCCCTAAAGCCTGAAACACCACCCCCAGCAGGACACCCTACACTACCTAAACACCACTGCACTGCCCTATACCCTGAAACACCACCCACAGTACGACACCCTACACTGCCCGAACAACACTGCACTGCCCTAAAGCCTGAAACACCACCCCCAGCATGACCTCCTACACTGCCCGAACACCAATGCACTACACTAAACCTTGAAACACCAGCCCCAGCACGACTCCTACACTGCCCGAACACAACTGCACTGCCCTAAACCCTGAAACACCAGCCCCAGCACGACCCCCTACACTGCCCAAACACCACTTCACTGCCCTAAACCTAGAATCACGAGCCCCAGCACAACCCCTTTCAATGCCGAACACCACTGCACTGCCCTAAACCCTGAAACACCAGCCCCTGCATGACCGCTTACATTGCCCGAACACCACTGCACTCCCCTAAACCCTGAAACACCACCCCTAGCAAGACCCACAACACTGCCCGAACACCACTGTTCTAAACCCTGAAACACCACCCCCAGCAAGACCCCCAACACTGCCCGAACACCACTGCACTGCCCTAAACTCTTAAACACCACCCCGTGGACAACCTTCTTCACTGCCCGAACACGATTGCACTGCCCAAAACCGTAAAACCTCACACCCAGCGCGACCCCGACAATGCCCAAACAGCACTGCACTGCCCTAAACCCTAAAACACAAGCCCCAGCACAACCCCCTACACTGCCCGAACACCGCTGCACTGCCCTAAACCCTGAAACACCACCCCCAGCACGACCCCCTACATTGCCCAAACACCACTGCACTCCCCTAAACCCTGAAACACCACCCCTAGCAAGTCCCACAACACTGCCCGAAAACCACTGCCCTAAACCCTGAAACACCACCCCCAGCAAGACCCCCAACACTGCCCGAACACCACTGCACTGCCCTAAACCCTGAAACTGCACCCACTGCACAACCGTCTTCACTGCCCGAACACGACTGCACTGCCCAAAACCCTGAAACACCTCCCCCTGTACGAACCCCTACACTACCCGAATACCACTGCTCTGCACTAAACCCTAAAACACCACCCCCTGCACATCCCCCTACACTGCCCGAACACCACTGCACTGCCCTACACCCTGAAACACCAGCCCACTCACGACCCCCTACACTGCCCTAACACCAATGCCCTAAACCCTGAAACACCACCCCCTGCAAGAACCCCTACACTGCCAAAACACCACTGCACCACTGCCCTAAACCCTGACACAATACCCCCAGCAAGAACCCCTACACTGCCCGAACACCACTGCCCTAAACCCTGAAACACCATCCCCTGCAAGACCTCCTACACTGCCCGAACACCACTGTACTGCCCTAAACCTTGAAACACCAACCCCAGCATGAACCCCTACCCTGCTCGAACACCATTGACTTGCGCCTAAACCCTGAAACACCACCCCCAGCACAACCCGCTACACTGCCCGAACACCACTGCAGTGCCCTAAACCCTGAAACACCACCACCTGCACTACCCCCTACACTGCCCAAACACCACTGCACTGCCCTAAATCCTGAAACACCAGCCCCTGCACGACCCCCTACACTGCACGAACACCATTGCACTGCCCTAAACCCTGAAACACCACCCCCATCACGACCCCCTACACTGCCCAAACACCACTGCACTCCCCTAAACCCTGAAAAACCATCCCCAGCACGACCCCCTACACTGCCTGAACACCACCGCACTGCCCTAAATCCTGAAACTCCACCCCCAGCAAGACCCCCTACACTGCCCGAACAAAACTGCCCTAAACCCTGAAACATCACCCCCAGCAAGACGCCCTACCCTGCCCGAACACCACTACCCTAAACCCTGAAACACCAGACCCTGCAAGACCCCCTACACTGCCCAAACACCACTGCACCACTGCCCTAAACCCTGAAACACCACACCCAGCAAGACCCCCTACACTGCCCAAATACCACTGCCCTAAACCCTGAAACACCGCCCCCTGCAAGACCCCCTACACTGCCTGAACACGACTTCACTGCCCTAAACCCTGAAACACCACCCCAGCACAAACCCCTACATTGCCCGAACACCTCTGCACTGCCCTAAAGCCTGAAACACCACCCCAGCACGACCCCCTACAATGCCTGAACAACACTGCACTGCCCTAAACAATGAAGCACCACCCCCAGCACGACCCACTACACTGCCCAAACACCACTGCACTGCCCTAAACCCTGTAACACCAGCCCACTCACGACCCCCTACACTGCCCTAACACCAATGCCCTAAACCCTGAAACACCACCCCCTGCAAGAACCCCTACACTGCCCAAACACCACTGCACCACTGCCCTAAACCCTGACACAATACCCCCAGCAAGACCCCCTACACTGCCCGAACACCACTGCCCTAAACCCTGAAACATCACCCCCAGCAAGACGCCCTACCCTGCCCGAACACCACTACCCTAAACCCTGAAACACCAGACCCTGCAAGACCCCCTACACTGCCCGAACACCACTGCACCACTGCCCTAAACCCTGAAACACCACACCCAGCAAGACCCCCTACACTGCCCGAACACCACTGCCCTAAACCCTGAAACACCGCCCCCTGCAAGACCCCCTACACTGCCTGAACACGACTTCACTGCCCTAAACCCTGAAACACCACCCCAGCACGAACCCCTACATTGCCCGAACACCTCTGCACTGCCCTAAAGCCTGAAACACCACCCCAGCACGACCCCCTACAATGCCTGAACAACACTGCACTGCCCTAAACAATGAAGCACCACTCCAGCACGACCCACTACACTGCCTAAACACCACTGCACTGCCCTAAACCCTGTAACACCACCCCCAGCATGACCCCCTAAACTGCCTGAACACAACTGCACTGCCCTAAACCCTGAAGCACCAGCAACTGCACAAACCCTTCACTGCACGAACACCACTGCACTGCCCTACAACCCTGAAACACCACCCCTAGCGACCACCCCTCACAGTGCCCAAACACCACTGCACACCCCTAAACCCTGAAACACCATCCCCAGCACGACCCCCTACACTGCCCGAATACCACAGCACTGCCCTAAATCCTGAAACACCACCCCCAGCAATACCCCCTACACTGCCCGCACACCACTGCCCTAAACCCTGAAACATCACTCCCAGCAAGACCCCTACACTGCCCGAACACCACTGCACTGTCCTAAAGCCTGAAAAACCACCCCCAGCATGACCCCCTACACTGGTCAAACACCACTGCACTGCCCTAAACCCTGAAACACCACCCCCAGTATGACGCCATACACTGCCCGAACACCACTGCACTGCCCTAAAGCCTAAAACACCACCCCCAGCATGACCCCATACACAGACCGAACACCACTGCACTGCCCTAAACCCTGAAGCACCACCCCCAGCACGACCCACCACACTGCCCAAACACGACTGCACTGCCCAAAACCCTAAAACCTCACCCCCAGCACGACCCCCGACACTGCCCAAACACCACTGCCCTAAACCCTAAAACACAAGCCCCAGCACGACCCCCTACACTGCCCGAACAGCGCTGCACTGCCCTAAACCCTGAAACACCACCCCCAGCACGACACCTTACATTGCCCAAACACCACTGCACTCCCCTAATCCCTGAAACACCACCCCTAACAAGACCCACAACACTGCCCGAACACCACTGCCCTAAACCCTGAAACACCACCCTCAGCAAGACCCCCAACACTGCCCGAACACCACTGCACTGCCCTAAACCCTGAAACAGCACCCACTGCACAACCCTCTTCACTGCCCGAACACGACTGCACTGCTCAAAACCCTGAAACACCACCCCCTGTACGAACCCCTACACTACCCGAACACCACTGCTCTGCCCCAAACCCTGTAACACCACCCCCAGCATGACCCCCTACACTGCCTGAACACAACTGCACTGCCCTAAACCCTGAAGCACCACCCCCAGCACGACCCCCTACACTGCCCGAACACCACTGCACTGCCCTAAACCCTGAAACACCACCCCCAACATGACCCCCTACACTGGCCGAACACCACTGCACTGCCCTAAACCCTGAAACACCAGCCACTGCACAAACCCTTCACTGCACGAACACCACTGCACTGCCCTACAACCCTGAAACACCACCCGCTGTACGAACCCCTAGACTACCCGAACACCACTGCTCTGCACAAAACCCTAAAATACCACCCCCTGCACATCCCCCTATACTGCCCGAACACCACTGCACTGCCCTAAACTCTGAAACACCAACCCCTTCACGACCCCCTACACTGCCCTAACACCAATGCCCTAAACCCTGAAACACAACCCCCTGCAAGAACCCCTACACTGCCCAAACACCACTGCACCACTGCCCTAAACCCTGAAACAATACCCCCAGCAAGACCCTCTACACTGCCCGAACACTACTGCCCTAAACCCTGAAACACCACCCCCTTCAAAACCCCCTACACTGCCCGAACACCACTGTACTGCCCTAATCCTTGAAACACCAACCCAAGCACGAACCCCTACACTGCTCGAACACCATTGCACTGCCCTAAACCCTGAAACACCACCCCCAGCACAACCCCCTACACAGCCTGAACACCACTGCACTGCCCTAAACCCTGAAGCACCACCCCCAGCACAACCCCCTACAGTGCCCGAACACCACTGCACTGCCCTAAACCCTGAAACACCACCCCCTGCATGACCCCCTACACTGCGCAAACACCACTGCACCGCCCTAAATCCTGAAACACCAGCCCCTGCACGACCCCATACACGGCACGAACACGATTGCACTGCCCTAAACCCTGAAACACCACCCCATCACGACCCCCTACACTGCCCGAACACCACTGCACTCCCCTAAACCCTGAAACACCATCCCGAGCATGACCCCATACACTGCCCGAACACCACTGCACTGCCCTAAATCCTGAAACTCCACCTGCAGCAAGACCCTCTACACTGCCTGAACACCCCAGCCCTTAAAACTGAAACATCACCCCCAGCAAGACTTTCTACCCTGCCCGAACACCACTACCCTAAACCCTGAAACACAAGACCCTGTAAGACCTTCTACACGGCCCGAACACCACTTGACCACTGCCCTAAACCCTGAAACACCACACCCAGCAAGACCCCCTACATTGCCCGAACACGACTGCCCTAAACCCTGAAACACCACCCCCTGCAGGACCCCCTACACTGCCTGAACTCCACTGCACTGCCCTAAACCCTGAAACACCAGCCACTGCACAAACCCTGCACTGCACGAACACCACTGCACTGCCCTACAACCCTGAAACACCACCCCTAGCACGACCCCCTACAGTGCCCAAACACCCCTGCACACCCCTAAACCCTGAAACACCATCCCCAGAACGACCCCCTACACTGCCCGAACACCACTGCACTGCCTTAAATCCTGAAACACCACCCCCAGCAAGACCCCCTACACTGCCCGAACACCACTGCCCTAAACCCTGAAACATCACTCCCAGCAAGACCCCCTACACTGCCCGAACACCACTGCACTGCCCTAAAGCCTGAAAAACCACCCCCAGCACGACCTCCTACACTGCTCGAACACCACTGCACTGCCCTAAACCCTGAAACACCACACCCAGTACGACGTCCTACACTGCCCGAACACCACTGCACTGCCCTAAAGCCTGAAACACCACCCCCAGCATGACCCCCTACACTGCATGAACACCACTGCACTGCCCTAAACCCTATAACACCAGCCCCTGCATGACCCCCTACACTGCACGAACACCACTGCACAGCCCTAAACCCTGAAACACCACCCCCAGGATGACCCCTACACTGACCGAACACCAATGCACTCCCTAAACCCTGAAACACCATCCCCAGCACGACCCCCTATACTGCCCGAACACCACTGCACTGCCCTAAACCCCGAAACATCACCCCCAGCAAGATGCCCTACACTATCCGAACACCACTGCACTGCCCTAAAGCCTGAAACACCACCCCCAGCAGGACCCCCTACACTACTTGAACACCACTGCACTGCCCTATACCCTGAAACACCACCCCCAGTACGACGCCTTACACTGCCAGTACAACACTGCACTGCCCTAAAGCCTGAAACACAACCCCCAGCATGACCTCCTACACTGCCCGAACACCACTGCACTACACTAAACCTTGAAATACCAGCCCCAGCACGACTCCTACACTGCCCGAACAACACTGCACTGCCCTAAACCCTGAAACACCAGCCCCAGCACGACCCCCTACACTGCCCAAACACCACTGCACTGCCCTAAACCCTGAAACACCAGCCCCAGCACGACCCCCTCCACTGCCCAAACACCACTTCACTGCCCTAAACCTAGAATCACCAGCCCCAGCACGACCCCTTTCAATGCCGAACACCACTGCACTGCCCTAAACACTGAAACACCACCCCAGCACGACCCCCTACACTGCCCGAACACAACTGCACTGCCCTAAACCCTGAAACACCAGCCCCTGCACGGCTGCTTACATTGCCCGAACACCACTGCACTCCCCTAAACCCTGAAACACCACCCCTAGTGTTAGACCTGGCACCTTGGCGTGAGTTTCCCTTCCACTTTTTGCTGATGTGCCTCATGTGTTTTGTTGGTGTTAGCTTCTCAGGGCACTGTGCCACTGCTAATCAGTGCCACAGTGCAAGTGCTCCCTTTTGAAAAGTGTATACATTGATTGGTGTCCATGTTTGGCCTATTTGGTTTACTATCAGCCCCTAGTAAAGTGCACCAGGAGTGCCAGGGCTTGTAAATGCAAATTCTGCTGGTGGGCTTGCAGCACTGGTTGTGCCACCCACAGAAGTGGCCTAGTAAAATGTGTCTAGGGTCTGCCATTGCAGAACCTGCGTGCAGTCTGGTACTGTCATGCTGACTGCGCAAGTGCACCTACTTGCCAGTCCCTAAACCTTCCCTTAACTACATATTAGTCCCCCCTCTGGTAGGCCAAAGGGCAGGGTGCATTGTAAGCATAAGGTAGGACATGCCCTGGTGTGTGTGGCATGTCCTAATAGTGAATGACAGCCATTTTCGTTTTTCACTATTGAAGGCTACCTGCTCTCCATTGGGCCAGAATGGGCTGCTGGAATTATTACACGCTATAATCCCAGCGGACTCAGAGAGCATGGTAGTAAGTCAAGTTTAGTATGCCTGAACTCAGAATAATAAAATACTTCTTTTAGTAAAGTTTATATTAATATCCTGTGTTTGTAAATACTACTTTTAGAAAGTTAGTATTTACTCGCTTTGCCATTTCAGTCTGCCTCTGAATTGTGTGTGTGTGCTGCCTGGTTTCAGTGAGGGGCAGGGCTGGGGAATTCCAGGAGACAGGCTGGCTGCCAGGTGGTGGGTAGAGAGATTACACCAGGATGGGTGGGAGGAGTACACCTTGACTCTGAATAGACCTGTGCTCTGCCACCACAATGCTGGCTCCGCCCCCTGTGGAGCGGCTGATGTCTCCGCCCTGTGCACTGAAAGGAAAGAGCAGAGTCACCACAACAAAGTGCTCCAAAACCGGACTGAGCCAGGCACAGGTCCCCTGGCGACAAAGAACAAAAGAAACTGTGTAGAAAAGAAGGAGCCCTGCTCCTAAGAAATCAGATCCTGTTTACTCCAAGAAGAAACTCTGCCTGAAGGGAAGGACCTGGGAAAGCTGCATGGAGGAGTACTGTCTCTAAGCCTGAGAGACTGGCCTGTGGTGGGTGCCTTGCTGCAAGAAGGAGAGGAAAAGTCTGAGAGAGACTTTTAAACCAACTTGTGTTGTTTGAGCAATCTCCAAGGGCTTGCTGGTGAACTTGCCCCCTGAACTGCGCCCCAGGGACAGTGGCCGCTACCCCTCCCTGGAAGAAAGGAAGCTGCGACTGGTGATTTGCTAAACGCTGACCCCAGAGAACTTGTGTGGCCTCATCTCGCTGAGCACCGTGACCTCTGCCCGCCTGTGCTGCTGTGGGCACCGTGACGGCCTGCCCTGCCTGGCCTGAGCAAAGTAAACAGCTGCCCCTTTGAGCCGGAGTTCGCAACGTAAGGAGAGACTGCCTGCATCCAAACCCCGAGCCTCTGTGGCCCAAGCCATTGAGACCACAGTGAGGAGCATTGCCACGCCAGTTCACCCCATCTGGCCGAAGCCGACAGCGCTGCGCGCTGAAAATCATCCCCGAGCCGCCCCTCCTGCTTCCCCCCTCGAGGCAAGCTGTGGAAGTCCCGAGGCACCCTCCCCAAGCATCGTGGTCCTCTGCAAAAGAAGATTGCACCTGCGACGTGGGACGCCCCTTTTGTGACTGCTGTGGCTGCCCGAACTCCCTGCCAAGATCCAAGGTACTGTGCGCCCCGTCCCGCCATCCGTACGGACCGTACGACCCTGTACGGAGCGTCCCTGTAAGCTTGCTCACGCCGGAAACGTGAGCTTTTGGAGGGAACGTCCGGTGAGTGTTCGGCTCCGTACGAAGCGTACCGACAAAGGTCCGGCCCGTACGGCTTTAAATAACTATACACAGCTCACGCGGGAAGCGTGAGGAGTGGCAAGAGGCATACCGGACTCGTACGACGCGTACCTACGAGGGTACGAACCGTACGGCTTGAGTCCCGGTACGCGTGCTCACGTGGGAAGTGTGAGAAACGGCACGAAGCGTACCAACGCCGGTACGACACATACAGAGGGCCCTACGAAGCGCACAGACCCCCAGGAAGTGCAGATTGCACCAAAATTGACCATTTAAAGAACTGTGGCATCATGAACATTAATCACAAGTAACTGGAACCCTGTTTACAAGTAAAAGACTGTATTTTGAAGCCTGCTTAAAGAACCTCTATATAAAGTGCTTTATTTTTATAAATATAGTCTGGTGTCCTGTGTGGTGGGTTGGTGGTTATTGTGGGACGCCTTAAATGCTTAACCTAATGCCCTCTGGAATCTAGCCTGACTGCTCGCGCCACGTTACCTAGAGGGTGAGCAGGGGTTATTTTTCATGAGTAATCCTTTGCCCTGACTTAGAGGAAAGGGTCCCTGCTTGTCGCAAGTGCATACCTGCGCCAACCAGAGACCCCGGATTCTAACATTGGTGGCAGCGGTGGGATCTACGGATTTGCATTTTTGGTGTCTGCGCAGTGATTACTAGCCATTGCACAGTGAGGACAGTCCAGTAGCTTAAGCCACAGAACTTTTAATTTAATTTTGCTTGCCAAGAAAGAAGATCCCTTGTGTTTGGAGTCATACCGGGCCCAAACAGCATAGAGAAAACGACCTCTGAAGCTTCTGAAGTAGGAGAGATGGAATGGGATGAGTCAAAACTGGATAGCTACAAGAAAACTGAACTCAAGCACTTCTGCAGGAAATTCAAGGTTCCACATGCAGGATGCAAGAACAAAACAGATCTCTACAAGGCGCTGAAAGCCTGGATTGAATCAAGGAATGCAACTGAGGAGATTTTACTAGTGGAACCAGCGGAGACCGTCCATAGTTTTGGCAGAGGCCTTTTGCCAGAGGAGCTGGCAGACAGACAGGCCACCAGGGATCATGAGATAACATTGGCAAAGCTGAAATTGAATGGCCAATTGGAGCTAGAGAGCAAGAAGATGGCTCTGGAAGAAAGAAAAATTCAGATGGAGCATGACATGAAAATGAGGGAGTTGGAGATAAAAGCGAAAAGTTTGGAAAACCCTCCCTCTGGTGGCAGCGCAAAGCCAGTGCAGGTAGAGTCAAGGGTGTACATGCCAAAAGATGTAGTTAAAGAGTACTTTAAGAATGATGACATAGGGCAATGGTTCAAGGCCTATGAGGTAGCCATGTCTTCCCACCGGGTCCCTGAGAGAGATTGGGGAGCGGGGTTGTGGGGGCGGTTCCTCAGTGAGGGGCGGGACACACTCTTAGATTTGCCCGCTGACATGTATAATTCTTACCCCCACATGAAGGAAGCTTTAATGACCAGGTATGGGCTAACTCCTGAATTATATAGACAGAGATTCAGGGGGAGTACCAAGATTGTTGGGAGTACGTATGTGGAGTATGTAACCTTTTTCTGCAGATCACTGGATGGCTGGGTGAAGGGTAGCAAAGTGAATGATTACCAAGGTCTCTTTGATTTAATTGCATGGGAGCACTTGTCCCTTAATTGTTTTCCTGAGCTACACCAACACCTGATTGATAGTCAGCTGACTAACCCTAGGAAGCTTGCTGAAGAGGCGGACTGCTGGGTCAGCACCAGGGTCCACAAGGGTCAAGTGGGAGACTCCGCCAAGGGTGGGCAGGGTCCCCAGCAGAAGAGTGGGGGTAGAATTACTTTCCAGGGTCAGTGCTGGTCTCAAAGATGCAGCACTGGATTCTCTCCTGATAACAGGTGAGTGAATCGGAATTCGTAGTTCGACTGATTTTAGAGGAATAATTGTACATTTCAAAAATGGACACTTAGAAACTTTTCTGGTGAAGACCACACAATGGATTCCTATGGAAGGAAATACAAGTTACTGGTAAGTAGGCTTAGAATTACTTTTCAGGGTCAGTGCTGGGCTAAAAGATGCAGCACTGGGTTCTCTCCTGATAACAGGTGAGTAAATCGGAATTCATAGTTCGGTTGATTTTAGAGGAATATTTGTATGTTTCAAAAATGTACACTTAGAAACTTTTCTGCTGAAAACGACACAATGGATTCCTATGGAAGGAAATACAAGTTACTGGTAAGTATGCTTAGAATTACTTTTCAGGGTCAGTGATGGGCTAACAGATGCAGCACTGGGTTCTCTCCTGATAACAGGTGAGTAAATCGGAATTCATAGTTCTGCTGATTTTAGAGGAATATTTGAACTTTTCAAAAATGGACACTTAGAAATTCTTCTTCTGAAAACCACACAATGGATTCCTATGGAAGGAAATACAAGTTACTGGTAAGTAAGCTTATAATTACTTTTCAGGGTCAGTGCTGGGCTAACAGATGCAGCAGTGGGTTCTCTCCTGATAACAGGTAAGTATATCGGAATTCATATTTCAACTGAATTTCGAGGAATATTTGTACGTTTCAAAAATGGACACTTAGAAACTTTTCTGGTGAAAACCACACAACGGATTCCTATGGAAGGAAATACAAGTTACTGGTAAGTAGGCTTAGAATTACTTTTCAGGGTCAGTGCTGGGCTAACAGATGCAGCACTGGGTTCTCTCCTGATAACAGGTGAGTAAATCGGAATTTGTAGTTCGGCTGATTTAAGAGGAATATTTGTAAGTTTCAAAAATGGCCACTTAGAAACATTTCTGGTGAAAACCACACAATGGATTCTTATGGAAGGAAAGGCAAGTTACTGGTAAGTACTCTTAGAAATACTTTCAAGGGTCAGTGCTGGGCTCAAAGATGCAGCACTGGGTTATCTCCTGATAACAGGTGAGTAAATCGGAATTCATAGTTCGACTGATTTTCGAGGAATATTTGTACGTTTCAAAAATGGACACTTAGAAACATTTCTGGTGAAAACCACACAATGGATTCCTATGGAAGGAAATACAAGTTACTGGTAAGTACACTTAAAATTACTTTTCAGGGTCAGTGCTGGGCTAACAGATGCAGCCCTGGGTTCTCTCCTGATAACAGGTGAGTAATTGGAATTCGTAGTTCGACTGATTTAAGAGGAATATTTGTAATTTTCAAAAATGGCCACTTAGAAACTTTTCTGCTGAAAACCACAAGATGCATTTCTATGGAAGGACATACAAGTTACTGGTAAGTACGCTTAGAAATACTTTCCAGGGTCAGTGCTGGTCTAAAAGATGCAGCACTGGGTTCTCTCCTGATAACAGGTGAGTAAATCGGAATTCGTAGTTCGGCTGATTTTAGAGGAATATTTGAACTTTTCAAAAGTGGACACTTAGAAATTCTTCTGCTGAAAACCACACAATGGATTCCTATGGAAGGAAATACAAGTTACTGGTAAGTACGCTTAGAATTACTTTTCAGGGTCAGTGCTGGGCTAACAGATGCAGCACTGGGTTCTCTCCTGATAACAGGTGAGTAAATCGGAATTCGTAGTTCGGCTGATTTAAGAGGAATATTTATAAGTTTCAAAAATGGCCACTTAGAAACTTTTCTGCTGAAAACCACACAATGCATTTCTATGGAAGGAAATAAAAGTTACTGGTAAGTACGCTTAGAACTACTTTCCAGGGTCAGTGCTTGTCTCAAAGATGCAGCACTGGGTTCTCTCCTGATAACAGGTGAGTGAATCGGAATAAGTAGTTCGACTGATTTTAGAGGAATATTTGTACATTTCAAAAATGGACACTTAGAAACTTTTCTGGTGAATACCACACAATGGATTCCTATGGAAGGAAATGCAAGTTACTGGTAAGTACTCTTAGAAATAGTTTCCAGTGTCAGTGCTGGGCTAAAAGATGCAGCACTGGGTTATCTCCTGATAACAGGTGAGTAAATCGGAATTCATAGTTCGACTGATTTTCGAGGAATATTTGTACGTTTCAAAAATGGACACTTAGAAACTTTCCTGGTGAAGACCACACAATGGATTCCTATGGAAGGAAATACAAGTTACTGGTAAGTACGCTTAGAATTACTTTTCAGGGTCACTGCTGGTCTAAAAGATGCAGCACTGGGTTCTCTCCTGATAACAGGTGAGTAAATCGGAATTCGTAGTTCGACTGATTTTAGAGGAATATTTGTACATTTCAAAAATGGACACAGAAACGTTTCTGCTGAAAATTCTGCTGTAAACCACACAATGCATTTTTATGGAAGGAAATACAAGTTACTGGTAAGTACGCTTAGAATTACCTTCCAGGGTCAGTGCTGGGCTAAGAGATGCAGCAATGGGTTCTCTCCTGATAACAGGTGAGTAAATCGGAATTCGTAGTTCTGCTGATTTTAGAGGAATATTTGTAGGTTTCAAAAATGGACACTTAGAAACTCTTCAAGGGAAAACCACACTATGGATTCCTAAGGAAGGAAATACAAGTTACTGGTAAGTACACTTAGAATTACTTTTCAGGGTCAGTGCTGGGCTAAAAGATGCAGCACTGGGTTCTCTCCTGATAACAGGTGAGTAAATCAGAATTTGTAGTTCGGCTGATTTTAGAGGAATATTTGTACGTTTCAAAAATGGACACAGAAACTTTTCAAGGGAAAATCACACAATGGATTCCTATTTAAGGAAATACAAGTTACTGGTAAGTACGCTTAGATTTACTTTCCATTGTCAGTGCTGGTCTAAAAGATGCAGCACTGTGATCTCTCCTGATAACAGGTGAGTATATCGGAATTCGTAGTTCGACTGATTTTAGAGGAACATTTGCACATTTCAAGAATAGACACTTAGAAACTTTTCTGGTGAAGACCACACAATGGATTCCTATGGAAGGAAATACAAGTTACTGGTAAGTATGCTTAGAATTACTTTTCAGAGTCAGTGCTGGGCTATCAGATGCAGCACTGGGTTCTCTCCTGATAACAGGTGAGTAAATCGGAATTCATAGTTCGACTGATTTTCAAGGAATATTTGTAAGTTTCAAAAATGGACACTTAGAAACTCTTCTGCTGAAAACCACACAATGGATTCCTATAGAAGGAAATACAAGTTACTGGTAAGTAGGCTTAGAATTACTTTTCAGGGTCAGTGCTGGGCTAACAGATGCAGCACTGGGTTCTCTCCTGATAACAGGTGAGTAAATCGGAATTCGTAGTTCGGCTGATTTTAGAGGAATATTTGTACTTTTCAAAAATGGACACTTAGAAACTATAATGCTGAAAACCACACAATGGATTTGTATGGAAGGAAATACAAGTTACTGGTAAGTACGCTTAGAATTACTGTCCAGGGTCAGTGCTGGTCTAACAGATGCAGCACTGGGTTCTCTCCTGAGAACAGGTGAGTAAATCGGAATTTGTAGTTCGACTGATTTTTGAGGAATATTTGTACATTTCAAAAATGGACACTTAGAAACTTTTCTGGTGAAGACCACAAAATGGATTCCTATGGAAGGAAATACAAGTTACTGGTAAGTACACTTAAATTTACTTTTCAGGGTCAGTGCTGGGCTAACAGATGCAGCCCTGGCTTCTCTCCTGATAACAGGTGAGTAAATCGGAATTCGTACTTCGGCTGATTTTAGAGGAATGTTTGTACGTTTTAAAAATATACACTTTGAAACTATAATGCTGAAAACCACACAATGGATTCCTATGGAAGGAAATACAAGTTACTGATAAGTACGCTTAGAATTACATTTCAGGGTCAGTGCTGCTCTAAAAGATGCAGCACTGGGTTCTCTCCTGATAATAGGTGAGTTAATCGGAATTCGTAGTTAGACTGGTTTTAGAGGAATATTTGTACGTTTCAAAAATGGCCACTTAGAAACTTTTCTGCTGAAAACCACACGATGCATTTCTATGGAAGGAAATACAAGTTACTGGTAAGTACGGTTAGAATTACTTTCCAGGGTCAGTGCTGGTCTAAAAGATGCAGCACTGGGTTCTCTCCTGATAACAGGTGAGTAAATCGGAATTTCGTAGTTCGACTGATTTTAGAGGAATATTTGTACATTTCAAAAATGGACACTTAGAAACTTTTCTGGTGAAGACCACAAAATGGATTCCTATGGAAGGAAATACAATTTACTGGTAAGTACGCTTAGAATTACTTTTCAGGGTCAGTGCTGGGCTAAAAGATGCAGCACTGGGTTCTCTCCTGATAACAGGTGAGTAAATTGGAATTCGTAGTTCGACTGATTTTAGAGGAATATTTGTACATTTCAAAAATGGACACTTAGAAACTTTTCTGCTGAAAACCACACAATGCATTTTTATGGAAGGAAATACAAGTTACTGGTAAGTACGCTTAGAATTACCTTCCAGGGTCAGTGCTGGGCTAAAAGATGCAGCACTGGGTTCTCTCCTGATGACAGGTGAGTAAATCGGAATTCGTAAATCTGCTGGTTTTAGCGGAATTTTTGTACGTTTTAAAAATGGACACAGAAAATTTTCAAGGGAAAACCACACAATGGATTCCTATGGAAGGAAATACAAGTTACTGGTAAGTACGCTTAGATTTACTTTCCATTGTCAGTGCTGGTCTAAAAGATGCAGCACTGGGATCTCTCCTGATAACAGGTGAGTATATCGGAATTCGTAGTTCGATTGATTTTAGAGGAATATTTGTACATTTCAAAAATAGACACTTAGAAAGTTTTCTGGTGAAGACCACACAATGGATTCCTATGGAAGGAAATACAAGTTACTGGTAAGTACGCTTAGAATTACTTTTCAGGGTCAGTGCTGGGCTAACAGATGCAGCACTGGGTTCTCTCCTGATAACAGGTGAGTAAATCGGAATTCATAGTTCGACTGATTTTTGAGGAATATTTGTACGTTTCAAAAATAGACACTTAGAAACTTTTCTGCTGAAAACCACACAATGCATTTCTATGGAAGGAAATACAAGTTACTGGTAAGTAGGCTTAGAATTACTGTTCAGGGTCAGTGCTGGGCTAACAGATGCAGCACTGGGTTCTCTCCTGATAACAGGTGAGTTAATCAGAATTCGTAGTTCGACTGTTTTTAGATTAATATTTGTATGTTTCAAAGATGGACACTTAGAAACTTTTCTGCTGAAAACCACACAATGGATTCCTATGGAAGGAAATACAAGTTACTGGTAAGTACGCTTAGAATTACTTTTCCGGGTCAGTGCTGGTCTAAAAGATGCAGCACTGGGTTCTCTCCTGATAACAGGTGAGTAAATCGGAAATCATAGTTCGACTGATTTTAGAGGAATATTTCTACATTTCAAAAATGGACACTTAGAAACTCTTCTGCTGAAAACCACACAATGTATTCCTATGGAAGGAGTTACAAGTTACTGGTAAGTACACTTAGAATTACTTTTCAGTGTCAGTGCTGGGCTAACAGATGCAGCACTGGGTTCTCTCCTGATAACAGGTGAGTAAATTTGAATTCTTAGTTCGGCTGATTCAAGAGGAATATTTGTACGTTTCAAAAATGGCCACTTAGAAACTTTTCTGCTGAAAACCACATGATTCATTTCTATGGAAGGAAATACAAGTTACTGGTAAGTACGCTTAGAATTGCTTTCCAGGGTCAGTGCTGGTCTAAAAGATGCAGCAGTGGGTTCTCTCCTGATAACAGGTGAGTAAATCGGAAATCATAGTTCGACTCATTTTCGAGGAATATTTGTACGTTTCAAAAATGGACACTTAGAAACTATACTGGTGAAAACCACACAATGGATTCCTATGGAAGGAAATACAAGTTACTGGTAAGTATGCTTAGAATTACTTTTCAGGGTCAGTGCTGGGCTAACAGATGCAGCACTGGGTTCTCTCCTGATAACAGGTGAGTAAATCGGAATTCATAGTTCGACTGATTTTAGAGGAATGTTTGTACGTTTTAAAAATATACACTTAGAAACTATAATGCTGAAAACCACACAATGGATTCCTATGGAAGGAAATACAAGATACTGATAAGTACGCTTAGAATTACATTTCAGGGTCAGTGCTGCTCTAAAAGATGCAGCACTGGGTTCTCTCCTGATAATAGGTGAGTTAATCGGAATTCGTAGTTAGACTGGTTTTAGAGGAATATTTGTACGTTTCAAAAATGGCCACTTAGAAACTTTTCTGCTGAAAACCACACGATGCATTTCTATGGAAGGAAATACAAGTTACTGGTAAGTACGGTAGAATTACTTTCCAGGGTCAGTGCTGGTCTAAAAGATGCAGCACTGGGTTCTCTCCTGATAACAGGTGAGTAAATCGGAATTTCGTAGTTCGACTGATTTTAGAGGAATATTTGTACATTTCAAAAATGGACACTTAGAAACTTTTCTGGTGAAGACCACAAAATGGATTCCTATGGAAGGAAATACAATTTACTGGTAAGTACGCTTAGAATTACTTTTCAGGGTCAGTGCTGGGCTAAAAGATGCAGCACTGGGTTCTCTCCTGATAACAGGTGAGTAAATTGGAATTCGTAGTTCGACTGATTTTAGAGGAATATTTGTACATTTCAAAAATGGACACTTAGAAACTTTTCTGCTGAAAACCACACAATGCATTTTTATGGAAGGAAATACAAGTTACTGGTAAGTACGCTTAGAATTACCTTCCAGGGTCAGTGCTGGGCTAAAAGATGCAGCACTGGGTTCTCTCCTGATGACAGGTGAGTAAATCGGAATTCGTAGTTCTGCTGGTTTTAGCGGAATTTTTGTACGTTTTAAAAATGGACACAGAAAATTTTCAAGGGAAAACCACACAATGGATTCCTATGGAAGGAAATACAAGTTACTGGTAAGTACGCTTAGATTTACTTTCCATTGTCAGTGCTGGTCTAAAAGATGCAGCACTGGGATCTCTCCTGATAACAGGTGAGTATATCGGAATTCGTAGTTCGATTGATTTTAGAGGAATATTTGAACATTTCAAAAATAGACACTTAGAAAGTTTTCTGGTGAAGACCACACAATGGATTCCTATGGAAGGAAATACAAGTTACTGGTAAGTACGCTTAGAATTACTTTTCAGGGTCAGTGCTGGGCTAACAGATGCAGCACTGGGTTCTCTCCTGATAACAGGTGAGTAAATCGGAATTCATAGTTCGACTGATTTTCGAGGAATATTTGTACGTTTCAAAAATAGACACTTAGAAACTTTTCTGCTGAAAACCACACAATGCATTTCTATGGAAGGAAATACAAGTTACTGGTAAGTAGGCTTAGAATTACTGTTCAGGGTCAGTGCTGGGCTAACAGATGCAGCACTGGGTTCTCTCCTGATAACAGGTGAGTTAATCAGAATTCGTAGTTCGACTGTTTTTAGATTAATATTTGTATGTTTCAAAAATGGACACTTAGAAACTTTTCTGCTGAAAACCACACAATGGATTCCTATGGAAGGAAATACAAGTTACTGGTAAGTACGCTTAGAATTACTTTTCCGGGTCAGTGCTGGTCTAAAAGATGCAGCACTGGGTTCTCTTCTGATGATAAGTGAGTAAATCAGAATTCGTAGTTCGACTGATTTTAGAGGAATATTTGTACATTTCAAAAATGGACACTTAGAAACTCTTCTGCTGAAAACCACACAATGTATTCCTATGGAAGGAGTTACAAGTTACTGGTAAGTACACTTAGAATTACTTTTCAGTGTCAGTGCTGGGCTAACAGATGCAGCACTGGGTTCTCTCCTGATAACAGGTGAGTAAATTTGAATTCTTAGTTCGGCTGATTCAAGAGGAATATTTGTACGTTTCAAAAATGGCCACTTAGAAACTTTTCTGCTGAAAACCACATGATTCATTTCTATGGAAGGAAATACAAGTTACTGGTAAGTACGCTTAGAATTGCTTTCCAGGGTCAGTGCTGGTCTAAAAGATGCAGCACTGGGTTCTCTCCTGATAACAGGTGAGTAAATCGGAAATCATAGTTCGACTCTTTTTCGAGGAATATTTGTACGTTTCAAAAATGGACACTTAGAAACTATACTGGTGAAAACCACACAATGGATTCCTATGGAAGGAAATACAAGTTACTGGTAAGTATGCTTAGAATTACTTTTCAGGGTCAGTGCTGGGCTAACAGATACAGCACTGGGTTCTCTCCTGATAACAGGTGAGTAAATCGGAATTCATAGTTCGACTGATTTTCAAGGAAGATTTGTAAGTTTCAAAAATGGACACTTAGAAACTCTTCTGCTGAAAACCACACAATGGATTCCTAAGGAAGGAAATACAAGTTCCTGGTAAATACGCTTAGAATTACTTTTCAGGGTCACTGCTGGGCTAACAGATGCAGCACTGGGTTCTCTCCTGATATCAGGTGAGTAAATTGGAATTCGTAGTTCAGCTGATATAAGAGGAATATTTGTAAGTTTCAAAAATGGCCACTTAGAAACTTTTCTGCTGAAAACCACACAATGCATTTCTATGGAAGGAAATACAAGTTACTGGTAAGTACGCTTAGAATTACTTTCCAGGGTCAGTGCTGGTCTCAAAGATGCATGCCTGGGTTCTCTCCTGATAACAGGTGAGTAAATCGGAATTCATAGTTCGGTTGATTTTAGAGGAATATTTGTATGTTTCAAAAATGTACACTTAGAAACTTTTCTGCTGAAAACCACACAATGGATTCCTATGGAAGGAAATACAAGTTACTGGTAAGTATGCTTAGAATTACTTTTCAGGGTCAGTGATGGGCTAACAGATGCAGCACTGGGTTCTCTCCTGATAACAGGTGAGTAAATCGGAATTCATAGTTCGATTGATTTTCGAGGAATATTTGTACGTTTCAAAAATGGACACTTAGAAACTTTTCTGGTGAAAACCACACAACGGATTCCTATGGAAGGAAATACAAGTTACTGGTAAGTAGGCTTAGAATTACTTCTCAGGGTCAGTGCTGGGCTAACAGATGCAGCACTGGGTTCTCTCCTAATAACAGGTGAGTAAATCGGAATTTCTAGTTCGGCTGATTTAAGAGGAATATTTGTAAGTTTCAAAAATGGCCACTTAGAAACTTTTCTGCTGAAAACCACACGATGCATTTCTATGGAAGGAAAGAGAAGTTACTGGTAAGTAAGCTTAGAATTACTTTCCAGGGTCAGTGCTGGTCTAAAAGATGCAGCACTGGGTTCTCTCCTGATAACAGGTGAGTAAATCGGAATTCGTAGTTCGACTGATTTTAGAGGAATATTTGTACATTTCAAAAATGGACACTTAGAAACTTTTCTGGTGAAGACCACAAAAAGGATTCCTATGGAAGGAAATACAAGTTACTGGTAAGTACGCTTAGAATTACCTTCCAGGGTCAGTGCTTGGCTAAAAGATGCAGCACTGGGTTATCTCCTGATAACAGGTAAGTAAATCGGAGTTCGTAGTTTGGCTGATTTTAGAGAAATATTTGTATGTTTCAAAAATGGACACTTAGAAACTTTTCTGCTGTAAACCACACAATGCATTTTTATGGAAGGAAATACAAGTTACTGGTAAGTACGCTTAGAATTACCTTCCAGGGTCAGTGCTGATCTAAGAGATGCAGCACTGGGTTCTCTCCTGATAACAGGTGAGTAAATCGGAATTCGTAGTTCTGCTGATTTTAGAGGAATATTTGTAGGTTTCAAAAATGGACACTTAGAAACTCTTCAAGGGAAAACCACACTATGGATTCCTAAGGAAGGAAATACAAGTTACTGGTAAGTACACTTAGAATTACTTTTCAGGGTCAGTGCTGGGCTAAAAGATGCAGCACTGGGTTCTCTCCTGATAACAGGTGAGTAAATCGGAATTTGTAGTTCGGCTGATTTTAGAGGAATATTTGTACGTTTCAAAAATGGACACAGAAACTTTTCAAGGGAAAACCACACAATGGATTCCTATGGAAGGAAATACAAGTTACTGGTAAGTACGCTTAGATTTACTTTCCATTGTCAGTGCTGGTCTAAAAGATGCAGCACTGTGATCTCTCCTGATAACAGGTGAGTATATCGGAATTCGTAGTTCGACTGATTTTAGAGGAACATTTGCACATTTCAAGAATAGACACTTAGAAACTTTTCTGGTGAAGACCACACAATGGATTCCTATGGAAGGAAATACAAGTTACTGGTAAGTACGCTTAGAATTACTTTTCAGGGTCAGTGCTGGGCTAACAGATGCAGCACTGGGTTCTCTCCTGATAACAGGTGAGTAAATCGGAATTCATAGTTCGACTGATTTTCAAGGAATATTTGTAAGTTTCAAAAATGGACACTTAGAAACTCTTCTGCTGAAAACCACACAATGGATTCCTATGGAAGGAAATACAAGTTACTGGTGAGTAGGCTTAGAATTACTTTTCAGGGTCAGTGCTGGGCTAACAGATGCAGCACTGGGTTCTCTCCTGATAACAGGTGAGTAAATCGGAATTCGTAGTTCGGCTGATTTTAGAGGAATATTTGTACTTTTCAAAAATGGACACTCAGAAACTTTTCTGCTGAAAACCACACAATGCATTTGTATGGAAGGAAATACAAGTTACTGGTAAGTACGCTTAGAATTACTGTCCAGGGTCAGTGCTGGTCTAAAAGATGCAGCACTGGGTTCTCTCCTGAGAACAGGTGAGTAAATCGGAATTCGTAGTTCGACTGATTTTAGAGGAATATTTGTACATTTCAAAAATGGACACTTAGAAACTTTTCTGGTGAAGACCACAAAATGGATTCCTATGGAAAGAAATACAAGTTACTGGTAAGTACACTTAGAAATACTTTTCAGGGTCAGTGCTGGGCTAACAGATGCAGCCCTGGCTTCTCTCCTGATAACAGGTGAGTAAATCGGAATTCGTACTTCGGCTGATTTTAGAGGAATATTTGTACGTTTCAAAAATATACACTTAGAAACTATAATGCTGAAAACCACACAATGGATTCCTATGGAAGGAAATACAAGTTACTGATAAGTACGCTTAGAATTACATTTCAGGGTCAGTGCTGCTCTAAAAGATGCAGCACTGGGTTCTCTCCTGATAACAGGTGAGTTAATCGGAATTCGTAGTTCGACTGGTTTTAGAGGAATATTTGTACGTTTCAAAAATGGCCACTTAGAAACTTTTCTGCTGAAAACCACACGATGCATTTCTATGAAGGAAATACAAGTTACTGGTAAGTACGCTTAGAATTACTTTCCAGGGTCACTGCTGGTCTAAAAGATGCAGCACTGGGTTCTCTACTGATAACAGGTGAGTAAATCGGAATTCGTAGTTCGACTGATTTTAGAGAAATATTTGTACATTTCAAAAATGGACACTTAGAAACTTTTCTGGTGAAGAACACAAAATGGATTCCTATGGAAGGAAATACAAGTTACTGGTAAGTACGCTTAGAATTACTTTTCAGGGTCAGTGCTGGGCTAAAAGATGCAGCACTGGGTTCTCTCCTGATAACAGGTGAGTAAATTGGAATTCGTAGTTCGACTGATTTTAGAGGAATATTTGTACATTTCAAAAATGGACACTTAGAAACTTTTCTACTGAAAACCACACAATGCATGTTGATGGAAGGAAATGCAAGTTACTGGTAAGTACGCTTAGAATTACCTTCCAGGGTCAGTGCTGGGCTAAAAGATGCAGCACTGGGTTCTCTCCTGATAACAGGTGAGTAAATCGGAATTCGTAGTTCTGCTGGTTTTAGAGGAATTTTTGTACGTTTTAAAAATGGACACAGAAAATTTTCAAGGGAAAACCACACAATGGATTCCTATGGAAGGAAATACAAGTTACTGGTAAGTACGCTTAGATTTACTTTCCATTGTCAGTGCTGGTCTAAAAGATGCAGCACTGGGATCTCTCCTGATAACAGGTGAGTATATCGGAATTCGTAGTTCGATTGATTTTAGAGGAATATATGTACATTTCAAAAATAGACACTTAGAAACTTTTCTGGTGAAGACCACACAATGGATTCCTATGGAAGGAAATACAAGTTACTGTTAAGTACGCTTAGAATTACTTTTCAGGGTCAGTGCTGGGCTAACAGATGCAGCACTGGGTTCTCTCCTGATAACAGGTGAGTAAATCGGAATTCATAGTTCGACTGATTTTCGAGGAATATTTGTACGTTTCAAAAATAGACACTTAGAAACTTTTCTGCTGAAAACCACACGATGCATTTCTATGGAAGGAAATACAAGTTACTGGTAAGTAGGCTTAGAATTACTGTCCAGGGTCAGTGCTGGGCTAACAGATGCAGCACTGGGTTCTCTCCTGATAACAGGTGAGTTAATCGGAATTCGTAGTTCGACTGTTTTTAGATGACTATTTGTACGTTTCAAAAATGGACACTTAGAAACTTTTCTGCTGAAAACCACACAATGGATTCCTATGGAAGGAAATACAAGTTACTGGTAAGTACGCTTAGAATTACTTTTCCGGGTCAGTGCTGGTCTAAAAGATGCAGCACCGGGTTCTCTTCTGATGATAGGTGAGTAAATCGAAATTCGTAGTTCGACTGATTTTAGAGGAATATTTGTACATTTCAAAAATGGACACTTAGAAACTCTTCTGCTGAAAACCACACAATGTATTCCTATGGAAGGAGTTACAAGTTACTGGTAAGTACAATTAGAATTACTTTTCAGGGTCAGTGCTGGGCTAACAGATGCATCACTGGGATCTCTCCTGATAACAGGTGAGTATATCGGAATTCGTAGTTCGATTGATTTTAGAGGAATATTTGTACATTTCAAAAATAGACACTTAGAAACTTTTCTGGTGAAGACCACACAATGGATTCCTATGGAAGGAAATACAAGTTACTGTTAAGTACGCTTAGAATTACTTTTCAGGGTCAGTGCTGGGCTAACAGATGCAGCACTGGGTTCTCTCCTGATAACAGGTGAATAAATCAGAATTCATAGTTCGACTGATTTTCGAGGAATATTTGTACATTTCAAAAATGGACACTTAGAAACTTTTCTGGTGAAGACCACACAATGGATTCCTATGGAAGGAAATACAAGTTACTGGTAAGTACTCTTAGAATTTCTTTCCAGGGTCAGAGCTGGTCTAAAAGATGCAGCACTGGGTTCTCTCCTGATACAGGTGAGTAAATCGGAATTCGTAGTTCGGCTGATTTTAGAGGAATATTTGAACTTTTCAAAAATGGACACTTAGAAATTCTTCTGCTGAAAACCAGACAATGGATTCCTATGGAAGGAAATACAAATTACTGGTAAGTACGCTTAGAATTTTTTTTCAGGGTCAGTGCTGGGCTAACAGATGCAGCACTGGGTTCTCTCCTGATAACAGGTGAGTAAATCGGAATTCGTAGTTCGGCTGATTTTAGAGGAATATTTGTACATTTCAAAAATGTACACTTAGAAACTTTTCTGGTGAAAACCACACAATGGATTCCTATGGAAGGAAATACAAGTTACTGGTAAGTATGCTTAGAATTACTTTCCAGGGTCAGTGCTGGGCTAAAAGATGCAGCACTGGGTTCTCTCCTGATAACAGGTGAGTAAATCGGAATTCGTAGTTTGGCTGATTTTAGAGAAATATTTGTACGTTTCGAAAATGGAAACTTAGAAACTTTTCTGCTGAAAACCACACAATGCATTTTTATGGAAGGAAATACAAGTTACTAGTAAGTACACTTAGAATTACTTTTCAGGGTCAGTGCTGGGCTAAAAGATGCAGCACTGGGTCCTCTCCTGATAACAGGTGAGTAAATCGGAATTTGTAGTTCGGCTGATTTTAGAGGAATATTTGTACATTTCAAAAATGGACACAGAAACTTTTCAAGGGAAAACCACACAATGGATTCCTATGGAAGGAAATACAAGTTACTGGTAAGTACGCTTAGATTTACTTTCCATTGTCAGTGCTGGTCTAAAAGATGCAGCACTGGGATCTCTCCTGATAACAGGTGAGTATATCGGAATTCGTAGTTCGACTGATTTTAGAGGAATATTTGTACATTTCAAAAATGGCCACTTAGAAACTTTTCTGCTGAAAACCACACGATGCATTTCTATGGAAGGAAATACAAGTTACTGGTAAGTACGCTTAGAATTACTTTCCAGGGTCAGTGCTGGTCTAAAAGATGCAGCACTGGGTTCTCTCCTGATGATAGGTGAGTAAATCGGAATTCGTAGTTCGACTGATTTTAGAGGAATATTTGTACATTTCAAAAATGGACACTTAGAAACTCTTCTGCTGAAAACCACACAATGGATTCCTATGGAAGGAGTTACAAGTTACTGGTAAGTACACTTAGAATTACTTTTCAGGGTCAGTGTTGGGCTAACAGATGCAGCACTGGGTTCTCTCCTGATAACAGGTGAGTAAATCGGAATTCGTAATTCGGCTGATTTTAGAGGAATATTTGTACATTTCAAAAATGGACACTTAGAAACTCTTCTGCTGAAAACCACACAATGGATTTGTATGGAAGGAAATACAAGTTACTGGTAAGTACGCTTAGAATTACTGTCCAGGGTCAGTGCTGGGCTAACAGATGCAGCACTGGGTTCTCTCCTGATAACAGGTGAATAAATCGGAATTCATAGTTCGACTGATTTTCGAGGAATATTTGTACATTTCAAAAATGGACACTTAGAAACTTTTCTGGTGAAGACCACACAATGGATTCCTATGGAAGGAAATACAAGTTACTGGTAAGTACTCTTAGAATTTCTTTCCAGGGTCAGAGCTGGTCTAAAAGATGCAGCACTGGGTTCTCTCCTGATACAGGTGAGTAAATCGGAATTCGTAGTTCGGCTGATTTTAGAGGAATATTTGAACTTTTCAAAAATGGACACTTAGAAATTCTTCTGCTGAAAACCAGACAATGGATTCCTATGGAAGGAAATACAAATTACTGGTAAGTACGCTTAGAATTTTTTTTCAGGGTCAGTGCTGGGCTAACAGATGCAGCACTGGGTTCTCTCCTGATAACAGGTGAGTAAATCGGAATTCGTAGTTCGGCTGATTTTAGAGGAATATTTGTACATTTCAAAAATGTACACTTAGAAACTTTTCTGGTGAAAACCACACAATGGATTCCTATGGAAGGAAATACAAGTTACTGGTAAGTACGCTTAGAATTACTTTCCAGGGTCAGTGCTGGGCTAAAAGATGCAGCACTGGGTTCTCTCCTGATAACAGGTGAGTAAATCGGAATTCGTAGTTTGGCTGATTTTAGAGAAATATTTGTACGTTTCGAAAATGGAAACTTAGAAACTTTTCTGCTGAAAACCACACAATGCATTTTTATGGAAGGAAATACAAGTTACTAGTAAGTACACTTAGAATTACTTTTCAGGGTCAGTGCTGGGCTAAAAGATGCAGCACTGGGTCCTCTCCTGATAACAGGTGAGTAAATCGGAATTTGTAGTTCGGCTGATTTTAGAGGAATATTTGTACGTTTAAAAAATGGACACAGAAACTTTTCAAGGGAAAACCACACAATGGATTCCTATGGAAGGAAATACAAGTTACTGGTAAGTACGCTTAGATTTACTTTCCATTGTCAGTGCTGGTCTAAAAGATGCAGCACTGGGATCTCTCCTGATAACAGGTGAGTATATCGGAATTCGTAGTTCGACTGATTTTAGAGGAATATTTGTACATTTCAAAAATGGCCACTTAGAAACTTTTCTGCTGAAAACCACACGATGCATTTCTATGGAAGGAAATACAAGTTACTGGTAAGTACGCTTAGAATTACTTTCCAGGGTCAGTGCTGGTCTAAAAGATGCAGCACTGGGTTCTCTCCTGATGATAGGTGAGTAAATCGGAATTTGTAGTTCGACTGATTTTAGAGGAATATTTGTACATTTCAAAAATGGACACTTAGAAACTCTTCTGCTGAAAACCACACAATGGATTCCTATGGAAGGAGTTACAAGTTACTGGTAAGTACACTTAGAATTACTTTTCAGGGTCAGTGTTGGGCTAACAGATGCAGCACTGGGTTCTCTCCTGATAACAGGTGAGTAAATCGGAATTCGTAATTCGGCTGATTTTAGAGGAATATTTGTACATTTCAAAAATGGACACTTAGAAACTCTTCTGCTGAAAACCACACAATGGATTTGTATGGAAGGAAATACAAGTTACTGGTAAGTACGCTTAGAATTACTGTCCAGGGTCAGTGCTGGTCTAACAGGTGCAGCACTGGGTTCTCTCCTGAGAACAGGTGAGTAAATCGGAATTCGTAGTTCGACTGATTTTTGAGGAATATTTGTACATTTCAAAAATGGACACTTAGAAACTTTTCTGCTGAAAACCACACAATGCATTTTTATGGAAGGAAATACAAGTTACTGGTAAGTACGCTTAGAATTACCTTCCAGGGTCAGTGCTGGGCTAAAAGATGCAGCACTGGGTTCTCTCCTGATAACAGGTGAGTAAATCGGAATTCGTAGTTCTGCTGGTTTTAGCGGAATTTTTGTACGTTTTAAAAATGGACACAGAAAATTTTCAAGGGAAAACCACACAATGGATTCCTATGGAAGGAAATACAAGTTACTGGTAAGTACGCTTAGATTTACTTTCCATTGTCAGTGCTGGTCTAAAAGATGCAGCACTGGGATCTCTCCTGATAACAGGTGAGTATATCGGAATTCGTAGTTCGATTGATTTTAGAGGAATATTTGTACATTTCAAAAATAGACACTTAGAAAGTTTTCTGGTGAAGACCACACAATGGATTCCTATGGAAGGAAATACAAGTTACTGGTAAGTACGCTTAGAATTACTTTTCAGGGTCAGTGCTGGGCTAACAGATGCAGCACTGGGTTCTCTCCTGATAACAGGTGAGTAAATCGGAATTCATAGTTCGACTGATTTTCGAGGAATATTTGTACGTTTCAAAAATAGACACTTAGAAACTTTTCTGCTGAAAACCACCCAATGCATTTCTATGGAAGGAAATACAAGTTACTGGTAAGTAGGCTTAGAATTACTGTCCAGGGTCAGTGCTGGGCTAACAGATGCAGCACTGGGTTCTCTCCTGATAACAGGTGAGTTAATCAGAATTCGTAGTTCGACTGTTTTTAGATGAATATTTGTACGTTTCAAAAATGGACACTTAGAAACTTTTCTGCTGAAAACCACACAATGGATTCCTATGGAAGGAAATACAAGTTACTGGTAAGTACGCTTAGAATTACTTTTCCGGGTCAGTGCTGGTCTAAAAGATGCAGCACTGGGTTCTCTTCTGATGATAAGTGAGTAAATCAGAATTCGTAGTTCGACTGATTTTAGAGGAATATTTGTACATTTCAAAAATGGACACTTAGAAACTCTTCTGCTGAAAACCACACAATGTATTCCTATGGAAGGAGTTACAAGTTACTGGTAAGTACACTTAGAATTACTTTTCAGTGTCAGTGCTGGGCTAACAGATGCAGCACTGGGTTCTCTCCTGATAACAGGTGAGTAAATTTGAATTCTTAGTTCGGTTGATTCAAGAGGAATATTTGTACGTTTCAAAAATGGCCACTTAGAAACTTTTCTGCTGAAAACCACATGATTCATTTCTATGGAAGGAAATACAAGTTACTGGTAAGTACGCTTAGAATTGCTTTCCAGCGTCAGTGCTGGTCTAAAAGATGCAGCACTGGGTTCTCTCCTAATAACAGGTGAGTAAATCGGAAATCATAGTTCGACTCATTTTCGAGGAATATTTGTACGTTTCAAAAATGGACACTTAGAAACTATACTGGTGAAAACCACACAATGGATTCCTATGGAAGGAAATACAAGTTACTGGTAAGTACGCTTAGAGTTACTTTTCAGGGTCAGTGCTGGGCTAACAGATGCAGCACTGGGTTCTCTCCTGATAACAGGTGAGTAAATCGGAATTCATAGTTCGACTGATTTTCAAGGAAGATTTGTAAGTTTCAAAAATGGACACTTAGAAACTCTTCTGCTGAAAACCACACAATGGATTCCAAAGGAAGGAAATACAAGTTCCTGGTAAATACGCTTAGAATTACTTTTCAGGGTCACTGCTGGGCTAACAGATGCAGCACTGGGTTCTCTCCTGATATCAGGTGAGTAAATTGGAATTCGTAGTTCAGCTGATATAAGAGGAATATTTCTAAGTTTCAAAAATGGCCTCTTAGAAACTTTTCTGCTGAAAACCACACAATGCATTTCTATGGAAGGAAATACAAGTTACTGGTAAGTACGCTTAGAATTACTTTCCAGGGTCAGTGCTGGTCTCAAAGATGCATGCCTGGGTTCTCTCCTGATAACAGGTGAGTAAATTGGAATTCATAGTTCGGTTGATTTTAGAGGAATATTTGTATGTTTCAAAAATGTACACTTAGAAACTTTTCTGCTGAAAACCACACAATGGATTCCTATGGAAGGAAATACAAGTTACTGGTAAGTACGCTTAGAATTACTTTTCCGGGTCAGTGCTGGTCTAAAAGATGCAGCACTGGGTTCTCTTCTGATGATAAGTGAGTAAATCAGAATTCGTAGTTCGACTGATTTTAGAGGAATATTTGTACATTTCAAAAATGGACACTTAGAAACTCTTCTGCTGAAAACCACACAATGTATTCCTATGGAAGGAGTTACAAGTTACTGGTAAGTACACTTAGAATTACTTTTCAGTGTCAGTGCTGGGCTAACAGATGCAGCACTGGGTTCTCTCCTGATAACAGGTGAGTAAATTTGAATTCTTAGTTCGGCTGATTCAAGAGGAATATTTGTACGTTTCAAAAATGGCCACTTAGAAACTTTTCTGCTGAAAACCACATGATTCATTTCTATGGAAGGAAATACAAGTTACTGGTAAGTACGCTTAGAATTGCTTTCCAGGGTCAGTGCTGGTCTAAAAGATGCAGCACTGGGTTCTCTCCTGATAACAGGTGAGTAAATCGGAAATCATAGTTCGACTCATTTTCGAGGAATATTTGTACGTTTCAAAAATGGACACTTAGAAACTATACTGGTGAAAACCACACAATGGATTCCTATGGAAGGAAATACAAGTTACTGGTAAGTATGCTTAGAATTACTTTTCAGGGTCAGTGCTGGGCTAACAGATACAGCACTGGGTTCTCTCCTGATAACAGGTGAGTAAATCGGAATTCATAGTTCGACTGATTTTCAAGGAAGATTTGTAAGTTTCAAAAATGGACACTTAGAAACTCTTCTGCTGAAAACCACACAATGGATTCCTAAGGAAGGAAATACAAGTTCCTGGTAAATACGCTTAGAATTACTTTTCAGGGTCACTGCTGGGCTAACAGATGCAGCACTGGGTTCTCTCCTGATATCAGGTGAGTAAATTGGAATTCGTAGTTCAGCTGATATAAGAAGAATATTTGTAAGTTTCAAAAATGGCCACTTAGAAACTTTTCTGCTGAAAACCACACAATGCATTTCTATGGAAGGAAATACAAGTTACTGGTAAGTACGCTTAGAATTACTTTCCAGGGTCAGTGCTGGTCTAAAAGATGCAGCACTGGGTTCTCTCCTAATAACAGGTGAGTAAATCGGAAATCATAGTTCGACTCATTTTCGAGGAATATTTGTACGTTTCAAAAATGGACACTTAGAAACTATACTGGTGAAAACCACACAATGGATTCCTATGGAAGGAAATACAAGTTACTGGTAAGTACGCTTAGAGTTACTTTTCAGGGTCAGTGCTGGGCTAACAGATGCAGCACTGGGTTCTCTCCTGATAACAGGTGAGTAAATCGGAATTCATAGTTCGACTGATTTTCAAGGAAGATTTGTAAGTTTCAAAAATGGACACTTAGAAACTCTTCTGCTGAAAACCACACAATGGATTCCAAAGGAAGGAAATACAAGTTCCTGGTAAATACGCTTAGAATTACTTTTCAGGGTCACTGCTGGGCTAACAGATGCAGCACTGGGTTCTCTCCTGATATCAGGTGAGTAAATTGGAATTCGTAGTTCAGCTGATATAAGAGGAATATTTCTAAGTTTCAAAAATGGCCTCTTAGAAACTTTTCTGCTGAAAACCACACAATGCATTTCTATGGAAGGAAATACAAGTTACTGGTAAGTACGCTTAGAATTACTTTCCAGGGTCAGTGCTGGTCTCAAAGATGCATGCCTGGGTTCTCTCCTGATAACAGGTGAGTAAATCGGAATTCGTAGTTCGACTGATTTTAGAGGAATATTTGTACATTTCAAAAATGGACACTTAGAAACTTTTCTGGTGAAGACCACAAAAAGGATTCCTATGGAAGGAAATACAAGTTACTGGTAAGTACGCTTAGAATTACCTTCCAGGGTCAGTGCTTGGCTAAAAGATGCAGCACTGGGTTATCTCCTGATAACAGGTGAGTAAATCGGAGTTCGTAGTTTGGCTGATTTTAGAGAAATATTTGTATGTTTCAAAAATGGACACTTAGAAACTTTTCTGCTGTAAACCACACAATGCATTTTTATGGAAGGAAATACAAGTTACTGGTAAGTACGCTTAGAATTACCTTCCAGGGTCAGTGCTGATCTAAGAGATGCAGCACTGGGTTCTCTCCTGATAACAGGTGAGTAAATCGGAATACATAGTTCGGTTGATTTTAGAGGAATATTTGTATGTTTCAAAAATGTACACTTAGAAACTTTTCTGCTGAAAACCACACAATGGATTCCTATGGAAGGAAATACAAGTTACTGGTAAGTATGCTTAGAATTACTTTTCAGGGTCAGTGATGGGCTAACAGATGCAGCACTGGGTTCTCTCCTGATAACAGGTGAGTAAATCGGAATTCATAGTTCGACTGATTTTCGAGGAATATTTGTACGTTTCAAAAATGGACACTTAGAAACTTTTCTGGTGAAAACCACACAACGGATTCCTATGGAAGGAAATACAAGTTACTGGTAAGTAGGCTTAGAATTACTTTTCAGGGTCAGTGCTGGGCTAACAGATGCAGCACTGGGTTCTCTCCTGATAACAGGTGAGTAAATCGGAATTTCTAGTTCGGCTGATTTAAGAGGAATATTTGTAAGTTTCAAAAATGGCCACTTAGAAACTTTTCTGCTGAAAACCACACGATGCATTTCTATGGAAGGAAATAGAAGTTACTGGTAAGTACGCTTAGAATTACTTTCCAGGGTCAGTGCTGGTCTAAAAGATGCAGCACTGGGTTCTCTCCTGATAACAGGTGAGTAAATCGGAATTCGTAGTTCGACTGATTTTAGAGGAATATTTGTACATTTCAAAAATGGACACTTAGAAACTTTTCTGGTGAAGACCACAAAAAGGATTCCTATGGAAGGAAATACAAGTTACTGGTAAGTACGCTTAGAATTACCTTCCAGGGTCAGTGCTTGGCTAAAAGATGCAGCACTGGGTTATCTCCTGATAACAGGTGAGTAAATCGGAGTTCGTAGTTTGGCTGATTTTAGAGAAATATTTGTATGTTTCAAAAATGGACACTTAGAAACTTTTCTGCTGTAAACCACACAATGCATTTTTATGGAAGGAAATACAAGTTACTGGTAAGTACGCTTAGAATTACCTTCCAGGGTCAGTGCTGATCTAAGAGATGCAGCACTGGGTTCTCTCCTGATAACAGGTGAGTAAATCGGAATTCGTAGTTCTGCTGATTTTAGAGGAATATTTGTAGGTTTCAAAAATGGACACTTAGAAACTCTTCAAGGGAAAACCACACTATGGATTCCTAAGGAAGGAAATACAAGTTACTGGTAAGTACACTTAGAATTACTTTTCAGGGTCAGTGCTGGGCTAAAAGATGCAGCACTGGGTTCTCTCCTGATAACAGGTGAGTAAATCGGAATTTGTAGTTCGGCTGATTTTAGAGGAATATTTGTACGTTTCAAAAATGGACACAGAAACTTTTCAAGGGAAAACCACACAATGGATTCCTATGGAAGGAAATACAAGTTACTGGTAAGTACGCTTAGATTTACTTTCCATTGTCAGTGCTGGTCTAAAAGATGCAGCACTGTGATCTCTCCTGATAACAGGTGAGTATATCGGAATTCGTAGTTCGACTGATTTTAGAGGAACATTTGCACATTTCAAGAATAGACACTTAGAAACTTTTCTGGTGAAGACCACACAATGGATTCCTATGGAAGGAAATACAAGTTACTGGTAAGTACGCTTAGAATTACTTTTCAGGGTCAGTGCTGGGCTAACAGATGCAGCACTGGGTTCTCTCCTGATAACAGGTGAGTAAATCGGAATTCATAGTTCGACTGATTTTCAAGGAATATTTGTAAGTTTCAAAAATGGACACTTAGAAACTCTTCTGCTGAAAACCACACAATGGATTCCTATGGAAGGAAATACAAGTTACTGGTGAGTAGGCTTAGAATTACTTTTCAGGGTCAGTGCTGGGCTAACAGATGCAGCACTGGGTTCTCTCCTGATAACAGGTGAGTAAATCGGAATTCGTAGTTCGGCTGATTTTAGAGGAATATTTGTACTTTTCAAAAATGGACACTCAGAAACTTTTCTGCTGAAAACCACACAATGCATTTGTATGGAAGGAAATACAAGTTACTAGTAAGTACGCTTAGAATTACTTTTCAGGGTCAGTGCTGGGCTAACAGATGCAGCACTGGGTTCTCTCCTGATAACAGGTGAGTAAATCGGAATTCATAGTTCGACTGATTTTCGAGGAATATTTGTACGTTTCAAAAATAGACACTTAGAAACTTTTCTGCTGAAAACCACACGATGCATTTCTATGGAAGGAAATACAAGTTACTGGTAAGTACGCTTAGAATTACTGTCCAGGGTCAGTGCTGGTCTAAAAGATGCAGCACTGGGATCTCTCCTGAGAACAGGTGAGTAAATCGGAATTCGTAGTTCGACTGATTTTAGAGGAATATTTGTACATTTCAAAAATGGACACTTAGAAACTTTTCTGGTGAAGACCACAAAATGGATTCCTATGGAAAGAAATACAAGTTACTGGTAAGTACACTTAGAAATACTTTTCAGGGTCAGTGCTGGGCTAACAGATGCAGCCCTGGCTTCTCTCCTGATAACAGGTGAGTAAATCGGAATTCGTACTTCGGCTGATTTTAGAGGAATATTTGTACGTTTCAAAAATATACACTTAGAAACTATAATGCTGAAAACCACACAATGGATTCCTATGGAAGGAAATACAAGTTACTGATAAGTACGCTTAGAATTACATTTCAGGGTCAGTGCTGCTCTAAAAGATGCAGCACTGGGTTCTCTCCTGATAACAGGTGAGTTAATCGGAATTCGTAGTTCGACTGGTTTTAGAGGAATATTTGTACGTTTCAAAAATGGCCACTTAGAAACTTTTCTGGTGAAGACCACAAAATGGATTCCTATGGAAGGAAATACAAGTTACTGGTAAGTACGCTTAGAATTACTTTTCAGGGTCAGTGCTGGGCTAAAAGATGCAGCACTGGGATCTCTCCTGATAACAGGTGAGTAAATTGGAATTCGTAGTTCGACTGATTTTAGAGGAATATTTGTACATTTCAAAAATGGACACTTAGAAACTTTTCTACTGAAAACCACACAATGCATGTTGATGGAAGGAAATGCAAGTTACTGGTAAGTACGCTTAGAATTATCTTCCAGGGTCAGTGCTGGGCTAAAAGATGCAGCACTGGGTTCTCTCCTGATAACAGGTGAGTAAATCGGAATTCGTAGTTCTGCTGGTTTTAGAGGAATTTTTGTACGTTTTAAAAATGGACACAGAAAATTTTCAAGGGAAAACCACACAATGGATTCCTATGGAAGGAAATACAAGTTACTGGTAAGTACGCTTAGATTTACTTTCCATTGTCAGTGCTGGTCTAAAAGATGCAGCACTGGGATCTCTCCTGATAACAGGTGAGTATATCGGAATTCGTAGTTCGATTGATTTTAGAGGAATATATGTACCTTTCAAAAATAGACACTTAGAAACTTTTCTGGTGAAGACCACACAATGGATTCCTATGGAAGGAAATACAAGTTACTGTTAAGTACGCTTAGAATTACTTTTCAGGGTCAGTGCTGGGCTAACAGATGCAGCACTGGGTTCTCTCCTGATAACAGGTGAGTAAATCGGAATTCATAGTTCGACTGATTTTCGAGGAATATTTGTACGTTTCAAAAATAGACACTTAGAAACTTTTCTGCTGAAAACCACACGATGCATTTCTATGGAAGGAAATACAAGTTACTGGTAAGTAGGCTTAGAATTACTGTCCAGGGTCAGTGCTGGGCTAACAGATGCAGCACTGGGTTCTCTCCTGATAACAGGTGAGTTAATCGGAATTCGTAGTTCGACTGTTTTTAGATGACTATTTGTACGTTTCAAAAATGGACACTTAGAAACTTTTCTGCTGAAAACCACACAATGGATTCCTATGGAAGGAAATACAAGTTACTGTTAAGTACGCTTAGAATTACTTTTCCGGGTCAGTGCTGGTCTAAAAGATGCAGCACCGGGTTCTCTTCTGATGATAGGTGAGTAAATCGGAATTCGTAGTTCGACTGATTTTAGAGGAATATTTGTACATTTCAAAAATGGACACTTAGAAACTCTTCTGGTGAAGACCACACAATGGATTCCTATGGAAGGAAATACAAGTTACTGTTAAGTACGCTTAGAATTACTTTTCAGGGTCAGTGCTGGGCTAACAGATGCAGCACTGGGTTCTCTCCTGATAACAGGTGAATAAATCGGAATTCATAGTTCGACTGATTTTCGAGGAATATTTGTACATTTCAAAAATGGACACTTAGAAACTTTTCTGGTGAAGACCACACAATGGATTCCTATGGAAGGAAATACAAGTTACTGGTAAGTACTCTTAGAATTTCTTTCCAGGGTCAGAGCTGGTCTAAAAGATGCAGCACTGGGTTCTCTCCAGATACAGGTGAGTAAATCGGAATTCGTAGTTCGGCTGATTTTAGAGGAATATTTGAACTTTTCAAAAATGGACACTTAGAAATTCTTCTGCTGAAAACCACACAATGGATTCCTATGGAAGGAAATACAAATTACTGGTAAGTACGCTTAGAATTTTTTTTCAGGGTCAGTGCTGGGCTAACAGATGCAGCACTGGGTTCTCTCCTGATAACAGGTGAGTAAATCGGAATTCGTAGTTCGGCTGATTTTAGAGGAATATTTGTACATTTCAAAAATGTACACTTAGAAACTTTTCTGGTGAAAACCACACAATGGATTCCTATGGAAGGAAATACAAGTTACTGGTAAGTACGCTTAGAATTACTTTCCAGGGTCAGTGCTGGGCTAAAAGATGCAGCACTGGGTTCTCTCCTGATAACAGGTGAGTAAATCGGAATTCGTAGTTTGGCTGATTTTAGAGAAATATTTGTACGTTTCGAAAATGGAAACTTAGAAACTTTTCTGCTGAAAACCACACAATGCATTTTTATGGAAGGAAATACAAGTTACTAGTAAGTACACTTAGAATTACTTTTCAGGGTCAGTGCTGGGCTAAAAGATGCAGCACTGGGTCCTCTCCTGATAACAGGTGAGTAAATCGGAATTTGTAGTTCGGCTGATTTTAGAGGAATATTTGTACGTTTAAAAAATGGACACAGAAACTTTTCAAGGGAAAACCACACAATGGATTCCTATGGAAGGAAATACAAGTTACTGGTAAGTACGCTTAGATTTACTTTCCATTGTCAGTGCTGGTCTAAAAGATGCAGCACTGGGATCTCTCCTGATAACAGGTGAGTAAATCGGAATTCGTAGTTCGACTGATTTTAGAGGAATATTTGTACATTTCAAAAATGGACACTTAGAAACTCTTCTGCTGAAAACCACACAATGGATTCCTATGGAAGGAGTTACAAATTACTGGTAAGTACACTTAGAATTACTTTTCAGGGTCAGTGTTGGGCTAACAGATGCAGCACTGGGTTCTCTCCTGATAACAGGTGAGTAAATCGGAATTCGTAATTCGGCTGATTTTAGAGGAATATTTGTACATTTCAAAAATGGACACTTAGAAACTCTTCTGCTGAAAACCACACAATGGATTTGTATGGAAGGAAATACAAGTTACTGGTAAGTACGCTTAGAATTACTGTCCAGGGTCAGTGCTGGTCTAACAGATGCAGCACTGGGTTCTCTCCTGAGAACAGGTGAGTAAATCGGAATTCGTAGTTCGACTGATTTTTGAGGAATATTTGTACATTTCAAAAATGGACACTTAGAAACTTTTCTGGTGAAGACCACAAAATGGATTCCTATGGAAGGAAATACAAGTTACTGGTAAGTACACTTAAATTCACTTTTCAGGGTCAGTGCTGGGCTAACAGATGCAGCCCTGGCTTCTCTCCTGATAACAGGTGAGTAAATCGGAATTCGTACTTCGGCTGATTTTAGAGGAATGTTTGTACGTTTTAAAAATATACACTTAGAAACTATAATGCTGAAAACCACACAATGGATTCCTATGGAAGGAAATACAAGTTACTGATAAGTACGCTTAGAATTACATTTCAGGGTCAGTGCTGCTCTAAAAGATGCAGCACTGGGTTCTCTCCTGATAACAGGTGAGTTAATCGGAATTCGTAGTTAGACTGGTTTTAGAGGAATATTTGTACGTTTCAAAAATGGCCACTTAGAAACTTTTCTGCTGAAAACCACACGATGCATTTCTATGGAAGGAAATACAAGTTACTGGTAAGTACGGTTAGAATTACTTTCCAGGGTCAGTGCTGGTCTAAAAGATGCAGCACTGGGTTCTCTCCTGATAACAGGTGAGTAAATCGGAATTCGTAGTTCGACTGATTTTAGAGGAATATTTGTACATTTCAAAAATGGACACTTAGAAACTTTTCTGGTGAAGACCACAAAATGGATTCCTATGGAAGGAAATACAGTTTACTGGTAAGTACGCTTAGAATTACTTTTCAGGGTCAGTGCTGGGCTAAAAGATGCAGCACTGGGTTCTCTCCTGATAACAGGTGAGTAAATTGGAATTCGTAGTTCGACTGATTTTAGAGGAATATTTGTACATTTCAAAAATGGACACTTAGAAACTTTTCTGCTGAAAACCACACAATGCATTTTTATGGAAGGAAATACAAGTTACTGGTAAGTACGCTTAGAATTACCTTCCAGGGTCAGTGCTGGGCTAAAAGATGCAGCACTGGGTTCTCTCCTGATAACAGGTGAGTAAATCGGAATTCGTAGTTCTGCTGGTTTTAGCGGAATTTTTGTACGTTTTAAAAATGGACACAGAAAATTTTCAAGGGAAAACCACACAATGGATTCCTATGGAAGGAAATACAAGTTACTGGTAAGTACGCTTAGATTTACTTTCCATTGTCAGTGCTGGTCTAAAAGATGCAGCACTGGGATCTCTCCTGATAACAGGTGAGTATATCGGAATTCGTAGTTAGACTGGTTTTAGAGGAATATTTGTACGTTTCAAAAATGGCCACTTAGAAACTTTTCTGCTGAAAACCACACGATGCATTTCTATGGAAGGAAATACAAGTTACTGGTAAGTACGGTTAGAATTACTTTCCAGGGTCAGTGCTGGTCTAAAAGATGCAGCACTGGGTTCTCTCCTGATAACAGGTGAGTAAATCGGAATTCGTAGTTCGACTGATTTTAGAGGAATATTTGTACATTTCAAAAATGGACACTTAGAAACTTTTCTGGTGAAGACCACAAAATGGATTCCTATGGAAGGAAATACAATTTACTGGTAAGTACGCTTAGAATTACTTTTCAGGGTCAGTGCTGGGCTAAAAGATGCAGCACTGGGTTCTCTCCTGATAACAGGTGAGTAAATTGGAATTCGTAGTTCGACTGATTTTAGAGGAATATTTGTACATTTCAAAAATGGACACTTAGAAACTTTTCTGCTGAAAACCACACAATGCATTTTTATGGAAGGAAATACAAGTTACTGGTAAGTACGCTTAGAATTACCTTCCAGGGTCAGTGCTGGGCTAAAAGATGCAGCACTGGGTTCTCTCCTGATAACAGGTGAGTAAATCGGAATTCGTAGTTCTGCTGGTTTTAGCGGAATTTTTGTACGTTTTAAAAATGGACACAGAAAATTTTCAAGGGAAAACCACACAATGGATTCCTATGGAAGGAAATACAAGTTACTGGTAAGTACGCTTAGATTTACTTTCCATTGTCAGTGCTGGTCTAAAAGATGCAGCACTGGGATCTCTCCTGATAACAGGTGAGTATATCGGAATTCGTAGTTCGATTGATTTTAGAGGAATATTTGTACATTTCAAAAATAGACACTTAGAAAGTTTTCTGGTGAAGACCACACAATGGATTCCTATGGAAGGAAATACAAGTTACTGGTAAGTACGCTTAGAATTACTTTTCAGGGTCAGTGCTGGGCTAACAGATGCAGCACTGGGTTCTCTCCTGATAACAGGTGAGTAAATCGGAATTCATAGTTCGACTGATTTTCGAGGAATATTTGTACGTTTCAAAAATAGACACTTAGAAACTTTTCTGCTGAAAACCACCCAATGCATTTCTATGGAAGGAAATACAAGTTACTGGTAAGTAGGCTTAGAATTACTGTCCAGGGTCAGTGCTGGGCTAACAGATGCAGCACTGGGTTCTCTCCTGATAACAGGTGAGTTAATCAGAATTCGTAGTTCGACTGTTTTTAGATGAATATTTGTACGTTTCAAAAATGGACACTTAGAAACTTTTCTGCTGAAAACCACACAATGGATTCCTATGGAAGGAAATACAAGTTACTGGTAAGTACGCTTAGAATTACTTTTCCGGGTCAGTGCTGGTCTAAAAGATGCAGCACTGGGTTCTCTTCTGATGATAAGTGAGTAAATCAGAATTCGTAGTTCGACTGATTTTAGAGGAATATTTGTACATTTCAAAAATGGACACTTAGAAACTCTTCTGCTGAAAACCACACAATGTATTCCTATGGAAGGAGTTACAAGTTACTGGTAAGTACACTTAGAATTACTTTTCAGTGTCAGTGCTGGGCTAACAGATGCAGCACTGGGTTCTCTCCTGATAACAGGTGAGTAAATTTGAATTCTTAGTTCGGTTGATTCAAGAGGAATATTTGTACGTTTCAAAAATGGCCACTTAGAAACTTTTCTGCTGAAAACCACATGATTCATTTTTATGGAAGGAAATACAAGTTACTGGTAAGTACGCTTAGAATTACCTTCCAGGGTCAGTGCTGGGCTAAAAGATGCAGCACTGGGTTCTCTCCTGATAACAGGTGAGTAAATCGGAATTCGTAGTTCTGCTGGTTTTAGCGGAATTTTTGTACGTTTTAAAAATGGACACAGAAAATTTTCAAGGGAAAACCACACAATGGATTCCTATGGAAGGAAATACAAGTTACTGGTAAGTACGCTTAGATTTACTTTCCATTGTCAGTGCTGGTCTAAAAGATGCAGCACTGGGATCTCTCCTGATAACAGGTGAGTATATCGGAATTCGTAGTTCGATTGATTTTAGAGGAATATTTGTACATTTCAAAAATAGACACTTAGAAAGTTTTCTGGTGAAGACCACACAATGGATTCCTATGGAAGGAAATACAAGTTACTGGTAAGTACGCTTAGAATTACTTTTCAGGGTCAGTGCTGGGCTAACAGATGCAGCACTGGGTTCTCTCCTGATAACAGGTGAGTAAATCGGAATTCATAGTTCGACTGATTTTCGAGGAATATTTGTACGTTTCAAAAATAGACACTTAGAAACTTTTCTGCTGAAAACCACCCAATGCATTTCTATGGAAGGAAATACAAGTTACTGGTAAGTAGGCTTAGAATTACTGTCCAGGGTCAGTGCTGGGCTAACAGATGCAGCACTGGGTTCTCTCCTGATAACAGGTGAGTTAATCAGAATTCGTAGTTCGACTGTTTTTAGATGAATATTTGTACGTTTCAAAAATGGACACTTAGAAACTTTTCTGCTGAAAACCACACAATGGATTCCTATGGAAGGAAATACAAGTTACTGGTAAGTACGCTTAGAATTACTTTTCCGGGTCAGTGCTGGTCTAAAAGATGCAGCACTGGGTTCTCTTCTGATGATAAGTGAGTAAATCAGAATTCGTAGTTCGACTGATTTTAGAGGAATATTTGTACATTTCAAAAATGGACACTTAGAAACTCTTCTGCTGAAAACCACACAATGTATTCCTATGGAAGGAGTTACAAGTTACTGGTAAGTACACTTAGAATTACTTTTCAGTGTCAGTGCTGGGCTAACAGATGCAGCACTGGGTTCTCTCCTGATAACAGGTGAGTAAATTTGAATTCTTAGTTCGGTTGATTCAAGAGGAATATTTGTACGTTTCAAAAATGGCCACTTAGAAACTTTTCTGCTGAAAACCACATGATTCATTTCTATGGAAGGAAATACAAGTTACTGGTAAGTACGCTTAGAATTGCTTTCCAGGGTCAGTGCTGGTCTAAAAGATGCAGCACTGGGTTCTCTCCTAATAACAGGTGAGTAAATCGGAAATCATAGTTCGACTCATTTTCAAAGAATATTTGTACGTTTCAAAAATGGACACTTAGAAACTATACTGGTGAAAACCACACAATGGATTCCTATGGAAGGAAATACAAGTTACTGGTAAGTACGCTTAGAATTACTTTCCAGGGTCAGTGCTGGTCTCAAAGATGCATGCCTGGGTTCTCTCCTGATAACAGGTGAGTAAATTGGAATTCATAGTTCGGTTGATTTTAGAGGAATATTTGTATGTTTCAAAAATGTACACTTAGAAACTTTTCTGCTGAAAACCACACAATGGATTCCTATGGAAGGAAATACAAGTTACTGGTAAGTATGCTTAGAATTACTTTTCAGGGTCAGTGATGGGCTAACAGATGCAGCACTGGGTTCTCTTCTGATAACAGGTGAGTAAATCGGAATTCGTAGTTCGACTGATTTTCGAGGAATATTTGTACGTTTCAAAAATGGACACTTAGAAACTTTTCTGGTGAAAACCACACAACGGATTCCTATGGAAGGAAATACAAGTTACTGGTAAGTAGGCTTAGAATTACTTTTCAGGGTCAGTGCTGGGCTAACAGATGCAGCACTGGGTTCTCTCCTGATAACAGGTGAGTAAATCGGAATTTGTAGTTCGGCTGATTTAAGAGGAATATTTGTAAGTTTCAAAAATGGCCACTTAGAAACTTTTCTGCTGAAAACCACACGATGCATTTCTATGGAAGGAAATAGAAGTTACTGGTAAGTACGCTTAGAATTACTTTCCAGGGTCAGTGCTGGTCTAAAAGATGCAGCACTGGGTTCTCTCCTGATAACAGGTGAGTAAATCGGAATTCGTAGTTCGACTGATTTTAGAGGAATATTTGTACATTTCAAAAATGGACAATTAGAAACTTTTCTGGTGAAGACCACAAAAAGGATTCCTATGGAAGGAAATACAAGTTACTGATAATTACGCTTAGAATTACCTTCCAGGGTCAGTGCTTGGCTAAAAGATGCAGCACTGGGTTATCTCCTGATAACAGGTGAGTAAATCGGAGTTTGTAGTTTGGCTGATTTTAGAGAAATATTTGTATGTTTCAAAAATGGACACTTAGAAACTTTTCTGCTGTAAACCACACAATGCATTTTTATGGAAGGAAATACAAGTTACTGGTAAGTACGCTTAGAATTACCTTCCAGGGTCAGTGCTGGCTAGGAGATGCAGCACTGGGTTCTCTCCTGATAACAGGTGAGTAAATCGGAATTCGTAGTTCTGCTGATTTTAGAGGAATATTTGTAGGTTTCAAAAATGGACACTTAGAAACTCTTCAAGGGAAAACCACACTATGGATTCCTAAGGAAGGAAATACAAGTTACTGGTAAGTACACTTAGAATTACTTTTCAGGGTCAGTGCTGGGCTAAAAGATGCAGCACTGGGTTCTCTCCTGATAACAGGTGAGTAAATCGGAATTTGTAGTTCGGCTGATTTTAGAGGAATATTTGTACGTTTCAAAAATGGACACAGAAACTTTTCAAGGGAAAACCACACAATGGATTCCTATGGAAGGAAATACAAGTTACTGGTAAGTACGCTTAGATTTACTTTCCATTGTCAGTGCCGGTCTAAAAGATGCAGCACTGTGATCTCTCCTGATAACAGGTGAGTATATCGGAATTCGTAGTTCGACTGATTTTAGAGGAACATTTGCACATTTCAAGAATAGACACTTAGAAACTTTTCTGGTGAAGACCACACAATGGATTCCTATGGAAGGAAATACAAGTTACTGGTAAGTACGCTTAGAATTACTTTTCAGGGTCAGTGCTGGGCTAACAGATGCAGCACTGGGTTCTCTCCTGATAACAGGTGAGTAAATCGGAATTCATAGTTCGACTGATTTTCAAGGAATATTTGTAAGTTTCAAAAATGGACACTTAGAAACTCTTCTGCTGAAAACCACACAATGGATTCCTATGGAAGGAAATACAAGTTACTGGTGAGTAGGCTTAGAATTACTTTTCAGGGTCAGTGCTGGGCTAACAGATGCAGCACTGGGTTCTCTCCTGATAACAGGTGAGTAAATCGGAATTCGTAGTTCGGCTGATTTTAGAGGAATATTTGTACTTTTCAAAAATGGACACTTAGAAACTTTTCTGCTGAAAACCACACAATGCATTTGTATGGAAGGAAATACAAGTTACTGGTAAGTACGCTTAGAATTACTGTCCAGGGTCAGTGCTGGTCTAAAAGATGCAGCACTGGGTTCTCTCCTGAGAACAGGTGAGTAAATCGGAATTCGTAGTTCGACTGATTTTAGAGGAATATATGTACATTTCAAAAATGGACACTTAGAAACTTTTCTGGTGAAGACCACAAAATGGATTCCTATGGAAAGAAATACAAGTTACTGGTAAGTACACTTAGAAATACTTTTCAGGGTCAGTGCTGGGCTAACAGATGCAGCCCTGGCTTCTCTCCTGATAACAGGTGAGTAAATCGGAATTCGTACTTCGGCTGATTTTAGAGGAATATTTGTACGTTTCAAAAATATACACTTAGAAACTATAATGCTGAAAACCACACAATGGATTCCTATGGAAGGAAATACAAGTTACTGATAAGTACGCTTAGAATTACATTTCAGGGTCAGTGCTGCTCTAAAAGATGCAGCACTGGGTTCTCTCCTGATAACAGGTGAGTTAATCGGAATTCGTAGTTCGACGGGTTTTAGAGGAATATTTGTACGTTTCAAAAATGGCCACTTAGAAACTTTTCTGCTGAAAACCACACGATGCATTTCTATGGAAGGAAATACAAGTTACTGGTAAGTACGCTTAGAATTACTTTCCAGGGTCAGTGCTGGTCTAAAAGATGCAGCACTGGGTTCTCTCCTGATAACAGGTGAGTAAATCGGAATTCGTAGTTCGACTGATTTTAGAGGAATATTTGTACATTTAAAAAATGGACACTTAGAAACTTTTCTGGTGAAGACCACAAAATGGATTCCTATGGAAGGAAATACAAGTTACTGGTAAGTACGCTTAGAATTACTTTTCAGGGTCAGTGCTGGGCTAAAAGATGCAGCACTGGGTTCTCTCCTGATAACAGGTGAGTAAATTGGAATTCGTAGTTCGACTGATTTTAGAGGAATATTTGTACATTTCAAAAATGGACACTTAGAAACTTTTCTGCTGAAAACCACACAATGCATGTTTATGGAAGGAAATGCAAGTTACTGGTAAGTACGCTTAGAATTACCTTCCAGGGTCAGTGCTGGGCTAAAAGATGCAGCACTGGGTTCTCTCCTGATAACAGGTGAGTAAATCGGAATTCGTAGTTCTGCTGGTTTTAGAGGAATTTTTGTACGTTTTAAAAATGGACACAGAAAATTTTCAAGGGAAAACCACACAATGGATTCCTATGGAAGGAAATACAAGTTACTGGTAAGTACGCTTAGATTTACTTTCCATTTTCAGTGCTGGTCTAAAAGATGCAGCACTGGGATCTCTCCTGATAACAGGTGAGTATATCGGAATTCGTAGTTCGATTGATTTTAGAGGAATATATGTACATTTCAAAAATAGACACTTAGAAACTTTTCTGGTGAAGACCACACAATGGATTCCTATGGAAGGAAATACAAGTTACTGTTAAGTACGCTTAGAATTACTTTTCAGGGTCAGTGCTGGGCTAACAGATGCAGCACTGGGTTCTCTCCTGATAACAGGTGAGTAAATCGGAATTCATAGTTCGACTGATTTTCGAGGAATATTTGTACGTTTCAAAAATAGACACTTAGAAACTTTTCTGCTGAAAACCACACGATGCATTTCTATGGAAGGAAATACAAGTTACTGGTAAGTACGCTTAGAATTACTGTCCAGGGTCAGTGCTGGGCTAACAGATGCAGCACTGGGTTGTCTCCTGATAACAGGTGAGTTAATCGGAATTCGTAGTTCGACTGTTTTTAGATGAATATTTGTACGTTTCAAAAATGGACACTTAGAAACTTTTCTGCTGAAAACCACACAATGGATTCCTATGGAAGGAAATACAAGTTACTGGTAAGTACGCTTAGAATTACTTTTCCGGGTCAGTGCTGGTCTAAAAGATGCAGCACCGGGTTCTCTTCTGATGATAGGTGAGTAAATTGGAATTCGTAGTTCGACTGATTTTAGAGGAATATTTGTACATTTCAAAAATGGACACTTAGAAACTCTTCTGCTGAAAACCACACAATGTATTCCTATGGAAGGAGTTACAAGTTACTGGTAAGTACACTTAGAATTACTTTTCAGGGTCAGTGCTGGGCTAACAGATGCAGCACTGGGATCTCTCCTGATAACAGGTGAGTATATCGGAATTCGTAGTTCGATTGATTTTAGAGGAATATTTGTACATTTCAAAAATAGACACTTAGAAACTTTTCTGGTGAAGACCACACAATGGATTCCTATGGAAGGAAATACAAGTTACTGTTAAGTACGCTTAGAATTACTTTTCAGGGTCAGTGCTGGGCTAAAAGATGCAGCACTGGGTTCTCTCCTGATAACAGGTGAATAAATCGGAATTCATAGTTCGACTGATTTTCGAGGAATATTTGTACATTTCAAAAATGGACACTTAGAAACTCTTCTGCTGAAAACCACACAATGTATTCCTATGGAAGGAGTTACAAGTTACTGGTAAGTACACTTAGAATTACTTTTCAGTGTCAGTGCTGGGCTAACAGATGCAGCACTGGGTTCTCTCCTGATAACAGGTGAGTAAATTTGAATTCTTAGTTCGGTTGATTCAAGAGGAATATTTGTACGTTTCAAAAATGGCCACTTAGAAACTTTTCTGCTGAAAACCACATGATTCATTTCTATGGAAGGAAATACAAGTTACTGGTAAGTACGCTTAGAATTGCTTTCCAGGGTCAGTGCTGGTCTAAAAGATGCAGCACTGGGTTCTCTCCTAATAACAGGTGAGTAAATCGGAAATCATAGTTCGACTCATTTTCGAGGAATATTTGTACGTTTCAAAAATGGACACTTAGAAACTATACTGGTGAAAACCACACAATGGATTCCTATGGAAGGAAATACAAGTTACTGGTAAGTACGCTTAGAATTACTTTCCAGGGTCAGTGCTGGTCTCAAAGATGCATGCCTGGGTTCTCTCCTGATAACAGGTGAGTAAATTGGAATTCATAGTTCGGTTGATTTTAGAGGAATATTTGTATGTTTCAAAAATGTACACTTAGAAACTTTTCTGCTGAAAACCACACAATGGATTCCTATGGAAGGAAATACAAGTTACTGGTAAGTATGCTTAGAATTACTTTTCAGGGTCAGTGATGGGCTAACAGATGCAGCACTGGGTTCTCTCCTGATAACAGGTGAGTAAATCGGAATTCGTAGTTCGACTGATTTTCGAGGAATATTTGTACGTTTCAAAAATGGACACTTAGAAACTTTTCTGGTGAAAACCACACAACGGATTCCTATGGAAGGAAATACAAGTTACTGGTAAGTAGGCTTAGAATTACTTTTCAGGGTCAGTGCTGGGCTAACAGATGCAGCACTGGGTTCTCTCCTGATAACAGGTGAGTAAATCGGAATTTGTAGTTCGGCTGATTTAAGAGGAATATTTGTAAGTTTCAAAAATGGCCACTTAGAAACTTTTCTGCTGAAAACCACACGATGCATTTCTATGGAAGGAAATAGAAGTTACTGGTAAGTACGCTTAGAATTACTTTCCAGGGTCAGTGCTGGTCTAAAAGATGCAGCACTGGGTTCTCTCCTGATAACAGGTGAGTAAATCGGAATTCGTAGTTCGACTGATTTTAGAGGAATATTTGTACATTTCAAAAATGGACAATTAGAAACTTTTCTGGTGAAGACCACAAAAAGGATTCCTATGGAAGGAAATACAAGTTACTGATAAGTACGCTTAGAATTACCTTCCAGGGTCAGTGCTTGGCTAAAAGATGCAGCACTGGGTTATCTCCTGATAACAGGTGAGTAAATCGGAGTTCGTAGTTTGGCTGATTTTAGAGAAATATTTGTATGTTTCAAAAATGGACACTTAGAAACTTTTCTGCTGTAAACCACACAATGCATTTTTATGGAAGGAAATACAAGTTACTGGTAAGTACGCTTAGAATTACCTTCCAGGGTCAGTGCTGGCTAGGAGATGCAGCACTGGGTTCTCTCCTGATAACAGGTGAGTAAATCGGAATTCGTAGTTCTGCTGATTTTAGAGGAATATTTGTAGGTTTCAAAAATGGACACTTAGAAACTCTTCAAGGGAAAACCACACTATGGATTCCTAAGGAAGGAAATACAAGTTACTGGTAAGTACACTTAGAATTACTTTTCAGGGTCAGTGCTGGGCTAAAAGATGCAGCACTGGGTTCTCTCCTGATAACAGGTGAGTAAATCGGAATTTGTAGTTCGGCTGATTTTAGAGGAATATTTGTACGTTTCAAAAATGGACACAGAAACTTTTCAAGGGAAAACCACACAATGGATTCCTATGGAAGGAAATACAAGTTACTGGTAAGTACGCTTAGATTTACTTTCCATTGTCAGTGCCGGTCTAAAAGATGCAGCACTGTGATCTCTCCTGATAACAGGTGAGTATATCGGAATTCGTAGTTCGACTGATTTTAGAGGAACATTTGCACATTTCAAGAATAGACACTTAGAAACTTTTCTGGTGAAGACCACACAATGGATTCCTATGGAAGGAAATACAAGTTACTGGTAAGTACGCTTAGAATTACTTTTCAGGGTCAGTGCTGGGCTAACAGATGCAGCACTGGGTTCTCTCCTGATAACAGGTGAGTAAATCGGAATTCATAGTTCGACTGATTTTCAAGGAATATTTGTAAGTTTCAAAAATGGACACTTAGAAACTCTTCTGCTGAAAACCACACAATGGATTCCTATGGAAGGAAATACAAGTTACTGGTGAGTAGGCTTAGAATTACTTTTCAGGGTCAGTGCTGGGCTAACAGATGCAGCACTGGGTTCTCTCCTGATAACAGGTGAGTAAATCGGAATTCGTAGTTCGGCTGATTTTAGAGGAATATTTGTACTTTTCAAAAATGGACACTTAGAAACTTTTCTGCTGAAAACCACACAATGCATTTGTATGGAAGGAAATACAAGTTACTGGTAAGTACGCTTAGAATTACTGTCCAGGGTCAGTGCTGGTCTAAAAGATGCAGCACTGGGTTCTCTCCTGAGAACAGGTGAGTAAATCGGAATTCGTAGTTCGACTGATTTTAGAGGAATATATGTACATTTCAAAAATGGACACTTAGAAACTTTTCTGGTGAAGACCACAAAATGGATTCCTATGGAAAGAAATACAAGTTACTGGTAAGTACACTTAGAAATACTTTTCAGGGTCAGTGCTGGGCTAACAGATGCAGCCCTGGCTTCTCTCCTGATAACAGGTGAGTAAATCGGAATTCGTACTTCGGCTGATTTTAGAGGAATATTTGTACGTTTCAAAAATATACACTTAGAAACTATAATGCTGAAAACCACACAATGGATTCCTATGGAAGGAAATACAAGTTACTGATAAGTACGCTTAGAATTACATTTCAGGGTCAGTGCTGCTCTAAAAGATGCAGCACTGGGTTCTCTCCTGATAACAGGTGAGTTAATCGGAATTCGTAGTTCGACGGGTTTTAGAGGAATATTTGTACGTTTCAAAAATGGCCACTTAGAAACTTTTCTGCTGAAAACCACACGATGCATTTCTATGGAAGGAAATACAAGTTACTGGTAAGTACGCTTAGAATTACTTTCCAGGGTCAGTGCTGGTCTAAAAGATGCAGCACTGGGTTCTCTCCTGATAACAGGTGAGTAAATCGGAATTCGTAGTTCGACTGATTTTAGAGGAATATTTGTACATTTAAAAAATGGACACTTAGAAACTTTTCTGGTGAAGACCACAAAATGGATTCCTATGGAAGGAAATACAAGTTACTGGTAAGTACGCTTAGAATTACTTTTCAGGGTCAGTGCTGGGCTAAAAGATGCAGCACTGGGTTCTCTCCTGATAACAGGTGAGTAAATTGGAATTCGTAGTTCGACTGATTTTAGAGGAATATTTGTACATTTCAAAAATGGACACTTAGAAACTTTTCTGCTGAAAACCACACAATGCATGTTTATGGAAGGAAATGCAAGTTACTGGTAAGTACGCTTAGAATTACCTTCCAGGGTCAGTGCTGGGCTAAAAGATGCAGCACTGGGTTCTCTCCTGATAACAGGTGAGTAAATCGGAATTCGTAGTTCTGCTGGTTTTAGAGGAATTTTTGTACGTTTTAAAAATGGACACAGAAAATTTTCAAGGGAAAACCACACAATGGATTCCTATGGAAGGAAATACAAGTTACTGGTAAGTACGCTTAGATTTACTTTCCATTTTCAGTGCTGGTCTAAAAGATGCAGCACTGGGATCTCTCCTGATAACAGGTGAGTATATCGGAATTCGTAGTTCGATTGATTTTAGAGGAATATATGTACATTTCAAAAATAGACACTTAGAAACTTTTCTGGTGAAGACCACACAATGGATTCCTATGGAAGGAAATACAAGTTACTGTTAAGTACGCTTAGAATTACTTTTCAGGGTCAGTGCTGGGCTAACAGATGCAGCACTGGGTTCTCTCCTGATAACAGGTGAGTAAATCGGAATTCATAGTTCGACTGATTTTCGAGGAATATTTGTACGTTTCAAAAATAGACACTTAGAAACTTTTCTGCTGAAAACCACACGATGCATTTCTATGGAAGGAAATACAAGTTACTGGTAAGTACGCTTAGAATTACTGTCCAGGGTCAGTGCTGGGCTAACAGATGCAGCACTGGGTTCTCTCCTGATAACAGGTGAGTTAATCGGAATTCGTAGTTCGACTGTTTTTAGATGAATATTTGTACGTTTCAAAAATGGACACTTAGAAACTTTTCTGCTGAAAACCACACAATGGATTCCTATGGAAGGAAATACAAGTTACTGGTAAGTACGCTTAGAATTACTTTTCCGGGTCAGTGCTGGTCTAAAAGATGCAGCACCGGGTTCTCTTCTGATGATAGGTGAGTAAATTGGAATTCGTAGTTCGACTGATTTTAGAGGAATATTTGTACATTTCAAAAATGGACACTTAGAAACTCTTCTGCTGAAAACCACACAATGTATTCCTATGGAAGGAGTTACAAGTTACTGGTAAGTACACTTAGAATTACTTTTCAGGGTCAGTGCTGGGCTAACAGATGCAGCACTGGGATCTCTCCTGATAACAGGTGAGTATATCGGAATTCGTAGTTCGATTGATTTTAGAGGAATATTTGTACATTTCAAAAATAGACACTTAGAAACTTTTCTGGTGAAGACCACACAATGGATTCCTATGGAAGGAAATACAAGTTACTGTTAAGTACGCTTAGAATTACTTTTCAGGGTCAGTGCTGGGCTAAAAGATGCAGCACTGGGTTCTCTCCTGATAACAGGTGAATAAATCGGAATTCATAGTTCGACTGATTTTCGAGGAATATTTGTACATTTCAAAAATGGACACTTAGAAACTTTTCTGGTGAAGACCACACAATGGATTCCTATGGAAGGAAATACAAGTTACTGGTAAGTACTCTTAGAATTTCTTTCCAGGGTCAGAGCTGGTCTAAAAGATGCAGCACTGGGTTCTCTCCTGATAACAGGTGAGTAAATCGGAATTCGTAGTTTGGCTGATTTTAGAGGAATATTTGTACGTTTCAAAAATGGACACTTAGAAACTTTTCTGCTGAAAACCACACAATGGATTCCTATGGAAGGAAATACAAGTTACTGATAAGTACGCTTAGAATTACTTTCCAGGGTCAGTGCTGGTCTAAAAGATGCAGCACTGGGTTCTCTCCTGATAACAGGTGAGTAAATCGGAATTCTTAGTTCGGCTGATTTAAGAGGAATATTTGTACGTTTCAAAAATGGCCACTTAGAAACTTTTCTGCTGAAAACCACATGATTCATTTCTATGGAAGGAAATACAAGTTACTGGTAAGTACGCTTAGAATTACTTTCCAGGGTCAGTGCTGGTCTAAAAGATGCAGCACTGGGTTCTCTCCTGATAACAGGTGAGTAAATCGGAATTCATAGTTCGACTCATTTTTGAGGAATATTTGTACGTTTCAAAAATGGACACTTAGAAATTCTTCTGATGAAAACCACACAATGGATTCCTAAGGAAGGAAATACAAGTTCCTGGTAAATACGCTTAGAATTACTTTTCAGGGTCAGTGCTGGGCTAACAGATGCAGCACTGGGTTCTCTCCTGATATCAGGTGAGTAAATTGGAATTCGTAGTTCAGCTGATATAAGAGGAATATTTGTAAGTTTAAAAAATGGCCACTTAGAAACTTTTCTGCTGAAAACCACACAATGCATTTCTATGGAAGGAAATACAAGTTACTGGTAAGTACGCTTAGAATTACTTTCCAGGGTCAGTGCTGGTCTAAAAGATGCAGCACTGGGTTCTCTCCTGATACAGGTGAGTAAATCGGAATTCGTAGTTCGGCTGATTTTAGAGGAATATTTGAACTTTTCAAAAATGGACACTTAGAAATTCTTCTGCTGAAAACCACACAATGGATTCCTATGGAAGGAAATACAAATTACTGGTAAGTACGCTTAGAATTTTTTTTCAGGGTCAGTGCTGGGCTAACAGATGCAGCACTGGGTTCTCTCCTGATAACAGGTGAGTAAATCGGAATTCGTAGTTTGGCTGATTTTAGAGGAATATTTGTACGTTTCAAAAATGGACACTTAGAAACTTTTCTGCTGAAAACCACACAATGGATTCCTATGGAAGGAAATACAAGTTACTGATAAGTACGCTTAGAATTACTTTCCAGGGTCAGTGCTGGTCTAAAAGATGCAGCACTGGGTTCTCTCCTGATAACAGGTGAGTAAATCGGAATTCTTAGTTCGGATGATTTAAGAGGAATATTTGTACGTTTCAAAAATGGCCACTTAGAAACTTTTCTGCTGAAAACCACATGATTCATTTCTATGGAAGGAAATACAAGTTACTGGTAAGTACGCTTAGAATTACTTTCCAGGGTCAGTGCTGGTCTAAAAGATGCAGCACTGGGTTCTCTCCTGATAACAGGTGAGTAAATCGGAATTCATAGTTCGACTCATTTTTGAGGAATATTTGTACGTTTCAAAAATGGACACTTAGAAATTCTTCTGATGAAAACCACACAATGGATTCCTAAGGAAGGAAATACAAGTTCCTGGTAAATACGCTTAGAATTACTTTTCAGGGTCAGTGCTGGGCTAACAGATGCAGCACTGGGTTCTCTCCTGATATCAGGTGAGTAAATTGGAATTCGTAGTTCAGCTGATATAAGAGGAATATTTGTAAGTTTCAAAAATGGCCACTTAGAAACTTTTCTGCTGAAAACCACACAATGCATTTCTATGGAAGGAAATACAAGTTACTGGTAAGTACGCTTAGAATTACTTTCCAGGGTCAGTGCTGGTCTAAAAGATGCAGCACTGGGTTCTCTCCTGATACAGGTGAGTAAATCGGAATTCGTAGTTCGGCTGATTTTAGAGGAATATTTGAACTTTTCAAAAATGGACACTTAGAAATTCTTCTGCTGAAAACCACACAATGGATTCCTATGGAAGGAAATACAAATTACTGGTAAGTACGCTTAGAATTTTTTTTCAGGGTCAGTGCTGGGCTAACAGATGCAGCACTGGGTTCTCTCCTGAGAACAGGTGAGTAAATCGGAATTCGTAGTTCGACTGATTTTTGAGGAATATTTGTACATTTCAAAAATGGACACTTAGAAACTTTTCTGGTGAAGACCACAAAATGGATTCCTATGGAAGGAAATACAAGTTACTGGTAAGTACACTTAAATTCACTTTTCAGGGTCAGTGCTGGGCTAACAGATGCAGCCCTGGCTTCTCTCCTGATAACAGGTGAGTAAATCGGAATTCGTACTTCGGCTGATTTTAGAGGAATGTTTGTACGTTTTAAAAATATACACTTAGAAACTATAATGCTGAAAACCACACAATGGATTCCTATGGAAGGAAATACAAGTTACTGATAAGTACGCTTAGAATTACATTTCAGGGTCAGTGCTGCTCTAAAAGATGCAGCACTGGGTTCTCTCCTGATAACAGGTGAGTTAATCGGAATTCGTAGTTAGACTGGTTTTAGAGGAATATTTGTACGTTTCAAAAATGGCCACTTAGAAACTTTTCTGCTGAAAACCACATGATGCATTTCTATGGAAGGAAATACAAGTTACTGGTAAGTACGGTTAGAATTACTTTCCAGGGTCAGTGCTGGTCTAAAAGATGCAGCACTGGGTTCTCTCCTGATAACAGGTGAGTAAATCGGAATTCGTAGTTCGACTGATTTTAGAGGAATATTTGTACATTTCAAAAATGGACACTTAGAAACTTTTCTGGTGAAGACCACAAAATGGATTCCTATGGAAGGAAATACAATTTACTGGTAAGTACACTTAGAATTACCTTCCAGGGTCAGTGCTGGGCTAAAAGATGCAGCACTGGGTTCTCTGCTGATAACAGGTGAGTAAATCGGAATTCGTAGTTCGACTGATTTTAGAGGAATATTTGTACATTTCAAAAATGGACACTTAGAAACTTTTCTGCTGAAAACCACACAATGCATTTTTATGGAAGGAAATACAAGTTACTGGTAAGTACGCTTAGAATTACCTTCCAGGGTCAGTGCTGGGCTAAAAGATGCAGCACTGGGTTCTCTCCTGATAACAGGTGAATAAATCGGAATTCGTAGTTCTGCTGGTTTTAGCGGAATTTTTGTACGTTTTAAAAATGGACACAGAAAATTTTCAAGGGAAAACCACACAATGGATTCCTATGGAAGGAAATACAAGTTACTGGTAAGTACGCTTAGATTTACTTTCCATTGTCAGTGCTGGTCTAAAAGATGCAGCACTGGGATCTCTCCTGATAACAGGTGAGTATATCGGAATTCGTAGTTCGATTGATTTTAGAGGAATATTTGTACATTTCAAAAATAGACACTTAGAAAGTTTTCTGGTGAAGACCACACAATGGATTCCTATGGAAGGAAATACAAGTTACTGGTAAGTACGCTTAGAATTACTTTTCAGGGTCAGTGCTGGGCTAACAGATGCAGCACTGGGTTCTCTCCTGATAACAGGTGAGTAAATCGGAATTCATAGTTCGACTGATTTTCGAGGAATATTTGTACGTTTCAAAAATAGACACTTAGAAACTTTTCTGCTGAAAACCACCCAATGCATTTCTATGGAAGGAAATACAAGTTACTGGTAAGTAGGCTTAGAATTACTGTCCAGGGTCAGTGCTGGGCTAACAGATGCAGCACTGGGTTCTCTCCTGATAACAGGTGAGTTAATCAGAATTCGTAGTTCGACTGTTTTTAGATGAATATTTGTACGTTTCAAAAATGGACACTTAGAAACTTTTCTGCTGAAAACCACACAATGGATTCCTAAGGAAGGAAATACAAGTTACTGGTAAGTACGCTTAGAATTACTTTTCCGGGTCAGTGCTGGTCTAAAAGATGCACCACTGGGTTCTCTTCTGATGATAAGTGAGTAAATCAGAATTCGTAGTTCGACTGATTTTAGAGGAATATTTGTACATTTCAAAAATGGACACTTAGAAACTCTTCTGCTGAAAACCACACAATGTATTCCTATGGAAGGAGTTACAAGTTACTGGTAAGTACACTTAGAATTACTTTTCAGTGTCAGTGCTGGGCTAACAGATGCAGCACTGGGTTCTCTCCTGATAACAGGTGAGTAAATTTGAATTCTTAGTTCGGCTGATTCAAGAGGAATATTTGTACGTTTCAAAAATGGCCACTTAGAAACTTTTCTGTTGAAAACCACATGATTCATTTCTATGGAAGGAAATACAAGTTACTGGTAAGTACGCTTAGAATTGCTTTCCAGGGTCAGTGCTGGTCTAAAAGATGCAGCACTGGGTTCTCTCCTGATAACAGGTGAGTAAATCGGAAATCATAGTTCGACTCATTTTCGAGGAATATTTGTACGTTTCAAAAATGGACACTTAGAAACTATACTGGTGAAAACCACACAATGGATTCCTATGGAAGGAAATACAAGTTACTGGTAAGTACGCTTAGAATTACTTTTCAGGGTCAGTGCTGGGCTAACAGATGCAGCACTGGGTTCTCTCCTGATATCAGGTGAGTAAATTGGAATTCGTAGTTCAGCTGATATAAGAGGAATATTTGTAAGTTTCAAAAATGGCCACTTAGAAACTTTTCTGCTGAAAACCACACAATGCATTTCTATGGAAGGAAATACAAGTTACTGGTAAGTACGCTTAGAATTACTTTCCAGGGTCAGTGCTGGTCTAAAAGATGCAGCACTGGGTTCTCTCCTGATACAGGTGAGTAAATCGGAATTCGTAGTTCGGCTGATTTTAGAGGAATATTTGAACTTTTCAAAAATGGACACTTAGAAATTCTTCTGCTGAAAACCACACAATGGATTCCTATGGAAGGAAATACAAATTACTGGTAAGTACGCTTAGAATTTTTTTTCAGGGTCAGTGCTGGGCTAACAGATGCAGCACTGGGTTCTCTCCTGATAACAGGTGAGTAAATCGGAATTCGTAGTTCGGCTGATTTTAGAGGAATATTTGTACATTTCAAAAATGTACACTTAGAAACTTTTCTGGTGAAAACCACACAATGGATTCCTATGGAAGGAAATACAAGTTACTGGTAAGTACACTTAGAATTACTTTCCAGGGTCAGTGCTGGGCTAAAAGATGCAGCACTGGGTTCTCTCCTGATAACAGGTGAGTAAATCGGAATTCGTAGTTTGGCTGATTTTAGAGAAATATTTGTACGTTTCGAAAATGGAAACTTAGAAACTTTTCTGCTGAAAACCACACAATGCATTTTTATGGAAGGAAATACAAGTTACTAGTAAGTACACTTAGAATTACTTTTCAGGGTCAGTGCTGGGCTAAAAGATGCAGCACTGGGTCCTCTCCTGATAACAGGTGAGTAAATCGGAATTTGTAGTTCGGCTGATTTTAGAGGAATATTTGTACGTTGAAAAAATGGACACAGAAACTTTTCAAGGGAAAACCACACAATGGATTCCTATGGAAGGAAATACAAGTTACTGGTAAGTACGCTTAGATTTACTTTCCATTGTCAGTGCTGGTCTAAAAGATGCAGCACTGGGATCTCTCCTGATAACAGGTGAGTATATCGGAATTCGTAGTTCGACTGATTTTAGAGGAATATTTGTACATTTCAAAAATGGCCACTTAGAAACTTTTCTGCTGAAAACCACACGATGCATTTCTATGGAAGGAAATACAAGTTACTGGTAAGTACGCTTAGAATTACTTTCCAGGGTCAGTGCTGGTCTAAAAGATGCAGCACTGGGTTCTCTCCTGATGATAGGTGAGTAAATCGGAATTCGTAGTTCGACTGATTTTAGAGGAATATTTGTACATTTCAAAAATGGACACTTAGAAACTCTTCTGCTGAAAACCACACAATGGATTCCTATGGAAGGAGTTACAAGTTACTGGTAAGTACACTTAGAATTACTTTTCAGGGTCAGTGTTGGGCTAACAGATGCAGCCCTGGGTTCTCTCCTGATAACAGGTGAGTAAATCGGAATTCGTAGTTCGGCTGATTTTAGAGGAATATTTGTACTTTTCAAAAATGGACACTTAGAAACTATAATGCTGAAAACCACACAATGGATTTGTATGGAAGGAAATACAATTTACTGGTAAGTACGCTTAGAATTACTGTCCAGGGTCAGTGCTGGTCTAACAGATGCAGCACTGGGTTCTCTCCTGAGAACAGGTGAGTAAATCGGAATTCGTAGTTCGACTGATTTTTGAAGGAATATTTGTACATTTCAAAAATGGACACTTAGAAACTTTTCTGGTGAAGACCACAAAATGGATTCCTATGGAAGGAAATACAAGTTACTGGTAAGTACACTTAAATTCACTTTTCAGGGTCAGTGCTGGGCTAACAGATGCAGCCCTGGCTTCTCTCCTGATAACAGGTGAGTAAATCGGAATTCGTACTTCGGCTGATTTTAGAGGAATGTTTGTACGTTTTAAAAATATACACTTAGAAACTATAATGCTGAAAACCACACAATGGATTCCTATGGAAGGAAATACAAGTTACTGATAAGTACGCTTAGAATTACATTTCAGGGTCAGTGCTGCTCTAAAAGATGCAGCACTGGGTTCTCTCCTGATAACAGGTGAGTTAATCGGAATTCGTAGTTAGACTGGTTTTAGAGGAATATTTGTACGTTTCAAAAAGGGCCACTTAGAAACTTTTCTGCTGAAAACCACACGATGCATTTCTATGGAAGGAAATACAAGTTACTGGTAAGTACGGTTAGAATTACTTTCCAGGGTCAGTGCTGGTCTAAAAGATGCAGCACTGGGTTCTCTCCTGATAACAGGTGAGTAAATCGGAATTCGTAGTTCGACTGATTTTAGAGGAATATTTGTACATTTCAAAAATGGACACTTAGAAACTTTTCTGGTGAAGACCACAAAATGGATTCCTATGGAAGGAAATACAATTTACTGGTAAGTACGCTTAGAATTACTTTTCAGGGTCAGTGCTGGGCTAAAAGATGCAGCACTGGGTTCTCTCCTGATAACAGGTGAGTAAATTGGAATTCGTAGTTCGACTGATTTTAGAGGAATATTTGTACATTTCAAAAATGGACACTTAGAAACTTTTCTGCTGAAAACCACACAATGCATTTTTATGGAAGGAAATACAAGTTACTGGTAAGTACGCTTAGAATTACCTTCCAGGGTCAGTGCTGGGCTAAAGGATGCAGCACTGGGTTCTCTCCTGATAACAGGTGAGTAAATCGGAATTCGTAGTTCTGCTGGTTTTAGCGGAATTTTTGTACGTTTTAAAAATGGACACAGAAAATTTTCAAGGGAAAACCACACAATGGATTCCTATGGAAGGAAATACAAGTTACTGGTAAGTACGCTTAGATTTACTTTCCATTGTCAGTGCTGGTCTAAAAGATGCAGCACTGGGATCTCTCCTGATAACAGGTGAGTATATCGGAATTCGTATTTCGATTGATTTTAGAGGAATATTTGTACATTTCAAAAATAGACACTTAGAAAGTTTTCTGGTGAAGACCACACAATGGATTCCTATGGAAGGAAATACAAGTTACTGGTAAGTACGCTTAGAATTACTTTTCAGGGTCAGTGCTGGGCCAACAGATGCAGCACTGGGTTCTCTCCTGATAACAGGTGAGTAAATCGGAATTCATAGTTCGACTGATTTTCGAGGAATATTTGTACGTTTCAAAAATAGACACTTAGAAACTTTTCTGCTGAAAACCACCCAATGCATTTCTATGGAAGGAAATACAAGTTACTGGTAAGTAGGCTTAGAATTACTGTCCAGGGTCAGTGCTGGGCTAACAGATGCAGCACTGGGTTCTCTCCTGATAACAGGTGAGTTAATCAGAATTCGTAGTTCGACTGTTTTTAGATGAATATTTGTACGTTTCAAAAATGGACACTTAGAAACTTTTCTGCTGAAAACCACACAATGGATTCCTATGGAAGGAAATACAAGTTACTGGTAAGTACGCTTAGAATTACTTTTCCGGGACAGTGCTGGTCTAAAAGATGCAGCACTGGGTTCTCTTCTGATGATAAGTGAGTAAATCAGAATTCGTAGTTCGACTGATTTTAGAGGAATATTTGTACATTTCAAAAATGGACACTTAGAAACTCTTCTGCTGAAAACCACACAATGTATTCCTATGGAAGGAGTTACAAGTTACTGGTAAGTACACTTAGAATTACTTTTCAGTGTCAGTGCTGGGCTAACAGATGCAGCACTGGGTTCTCTCCTGATAACAGGTGAGTAAATTTGAATTATTAGTTCGGCTGATTCAAGAGGAATATTTGTACGTTTCAAAAATGGCCACTTAGAAACTTTTCTGCTGAAAACCACATGATTCATTTCTATGGAAGGAAATACAAGTTACTGGTAAGTACGCTTAGAATTGCTTTCCAGGGTCAGTGCTGGTCTAAAAGATGCAGCACTGGGTTCTCTCCTGATAACAGGTGAGTAAATCGGAAATCATAGTTCGACTCATTTTCGAGGAATATTTGTACGTTTCAAAAATGGACACTTAGAAACTATACTGGTGAAAACCACACAATGGATTCCTATGGAAGGAAATACAAGTTACTGGTAAGTACGCTTAGAATTACTTTTCAGGGTCAGTGCTGGGCTAACAGATACAGCACTGGGTTCTCTCCTGATAACAGGTGAGTAAATCGGAATTCATAGTTCGACTGATTTTCAAGGAAGATTTGTAAGTTTCAAAAATGGACACTTAGAAACTCTTCTGCTGAAAACCACACAATGGATTCCTAAGGAAGGAAATACATGTTCCTGGTAAATACGCTTAGAATTACTTTTCAGGGTCACTGCTGGGCTAACAGATGCAGCACTGGGTTCTCTCCTGATATCAGGTAAGTAAATTGGAATTCGTAGTTCAGCTGATATAAGAGGAATATTTGTAAGTTTCAAAAATGGCCACTTAGAAACTTTTCTGCTGAAAACCACACAATGCATTTCTATGGAAGGAAATACAAGTTACTGGTAAGTACGCTTAGAATTACTTTCCAGGGTCAGTGCTGGTCTCAAAGATGCATGCCTGGGTTCTCTCCTGATAACAGGTGAGTAAATTGGAATTCATAGTTCGGTTGATTTTAGAGGAATATTTGTATGTTTCAAAAATGTACACTTAGAAACTTTTCTGCTGAAAACCACACAATGGATTCCTATGGAAGGAAATACAAGTTACTGGTAAGTATGCTTAGAATTACTTTTCAGGGTCAGTGATGGGCTAACAGATGCAGCACTGGGTTCTCTCCTGATAACAGGTGAGTAAATCGGAATTCATAGTTCGACTGATTTTCGAGGAATATTTGTACGTTTCAAAAATGGACACTTAGAAACTTTTCTGGTGAAAACCACACAACGGATTCCTATGGAAGGAAATACAAGTTACTGGTAAGTAGGCTTAGAATTACTTTTCAGGGTCAGTGCTGGGCTAACAGATGCAGCACTGGGTTCTCTCCTGATAACAGGTGAGTAAATCGGAATTTGTAGTTCGGCTGATTTAAGAGGAATATTTGTAAGTTTCAAAAATGGCCACTTAGAAACGTTTCTGCTGAAAACCACACGATGCATTTCTATGGAAGGAAATAGAAGTTACTGGTAAGTACGCTCAGAATTACTTTCCAGGGTCAGTGCTGGTCTAAAAGATGCAGCACTGGGTTCTCTCCTGATAACAGGTGAGTAAATCGGAATTCGTAGTTCGACTGATTTTAGAGGAATATTTGTACATTTCAAAAATGGACACTTAGAAACTTTTCTGGTGAAGACCACAAAAAGGATTCCTATGGAAGGAAATACAAGTTACTGGTAAGTACGCTTAGAATTACCTTCCAGGGTCAGTGCTGGGCTAAAAGATGCAGCACTGGGTTATCTCCTGATAACAGGTGAGTAAATCGGAGTTCGTAGTCTGGCTGATTTTAGAGAAATATTTGTATGTTTCAAAAATGGACACTTAGAAACTTTTCTGCTGTAAACCACACAATGCATTTTTATGGAAGGAAATACAAGTTACTGGTAAGTACGCTTAGAATTACCTTCCAGGGTCAGTGCTGGGCTAAGAGATGCAGCACTGGGTTCTCTCCTGATAACAGGTGAGTAAATCGGAATTCGTAGTTCTGCTGATTTTAGAGGAATATTTGTAGGTTTTAAAAATGGACACTTAGAAACTCTTCAAGGGAAAACCACACTATGGATTCCTAAGGAAGGAAATACAAGTTACTGGTAAGTACACTTAGAATTACTTTTCAGGGTCAGTGCTGGGCTAAAAGATGCAGCACTGGGTTCTCTCCTGATAACAGATGAGTAAATCGGAATTTGTAGTTCGGCTGATTTTAGAGGAATATTTGTACGTTTCAAAAATGGACACTTAGAAACTTTTCTGGTGAAGACCACAAAATGGATTCCTATGGAAGGAAATACAAGTTACTGGTAAGTACACTTAGATTTACTTTCCATTGTCAGTGCTGGTCTAAAAGATGCAGCACTGTGATCTCTCCTGATAACAGGTGAGTATATCGGAATTCGTAGTTCGACTGATTTTAGAGTAACATTTGCACATTTCAAGAATAGACACTTAGAAACTTTTCTGGTGAAGACCACACAATGGATTCCTATGGAAGGAAATACAAGTTACTGGTAAGTACGCTTAGAATTACTTTTCAGGGTCAGTGCTGGGCTAACAGATGCAGCACTGGGTTCTCTCCTGATAACAGGTGAGTAAATCGGAATTCATAGTTCGACTGATTTTCAAGGAATATTTGTAAGTTTCAAAAATGGACACTTAGAAACTTTTCTGCTGAAAACCACACAATGCATTTGTATGGAAGGAAATACAAGTTACTGGTAAGTACGCTTAGAATTACTGTCCAGGGTCAGTGCTGGTCTAAAAGATGCAGCACTGGGTTCTCTCCTGAGAACAGGTGAGTAAATCGGAATTCGTAGTTCGACTGATTTTAGAGGAATATTTGTACATTTCAAAAATGGACACTTAGAAACTTTTCTGGTGAAGACCACAAAATGGATTCCTATGGAAAGAAATACAAGTTACTGGTAAGTACACTTAGAAATACTTTTCAGGGTCAGTGCTGGGCTAACAGATGCAGCCCTGGCTTCTCTCCTGATAACAGGTGAGTAAATCGGAATTCGTACTTCGGCTGATTTTAGAGGAATATTTGTACGTTTCAAAAATATACACTTAGAAACTATAATGCTGAAAACCACACAATGGATTCCTATGGAAGGAAATACAAGTTACTGATAAGTACGCTTAGAATTACATTTCAGGGTCAGTGCTGCTCTAAAAGATGCAGCACTGGGTTCTCTCCTGATAACAGGTGAGTTAATCGGAATTCGTAGTTCGACTGGTTTTAGAGGAATATTTGTACGTTTCAAAAATGGCCACTTAGAAACTTTTCTGCTGAAAACCACACGATGCATTTCTATGGAAGGAAATACAAGTTACTGGTAAGTACGCTTAGAATTACTTTCCAGGGTCAGTGCTGGTCTAAAAGATGCAGCACTGGGTTCTCTCCTGATAACAGGTGAGCAAATCGGAATTCGTAGTTCGACCGATTTTAGAGGAATATTTGTACATTTCAAAAATGGACACTTAGAAACTTTTCTGGTGAAGACCACAAAATGGATTCCTATGGAAGGAAATACAAGTTACTGGTAAGTACGCTTAGAATTACTTTTCAGGGTCAGTGCTGGGCTAAAAGATGCAGCACTGGGTTCTCTCCTGATAACAGGTGAGTAAATTGGAATTCGTAGTTCGACTGATTTTAGAGGAATATTTGTACATTTCAAAAATGGACACTTAGAAACTTTTCTGCTGAAAACCACACAATGCATGTTTATGGAAGGAAATGCAAGTTACTGGTAAGTACGCTTAGAATTACCTTCCAGGGTCAGTGCTGGGCTAAAAGATGCAGCACTGGGTTCTCTCCTGATAACAGGTGAGTAAATCGGAATTCGTAGTTCTGCTGGTTTTAGAGGAATTTTTGTACATTTTAAAAATGGACACAGAAAATTTTCAAGGGAAAACCACACAATGGATTCCTATGGAAGGAAATACAAGTTACTGGTAAGTACGCTTAGATTTACTTTCCATTGTCAGTGCTGGTCTAAAAGATGCAGCACTGGGATCTCTCCTGATAACAGGTGAGTATATCGGAATTCGTAGTTCGATTGATTTTAGAGGAATATTTGTACATTTCAAAAATAGACACTTAGAAACTTTTCTGGTGAAGACCACACAATGGATTCCTATGGAAGGAAATACAAGTTACTGTTAAGTACGCTTAGAATTACTTTTCAGGGTCAGTGCTGGGCTAACAGATGCAGCACTGGGTTCTCTCCTGATAACAGGTTAGTAAATCGGAATTCATAGTTCGACTGATTTTCGAGGAATATTTGTACGTTTCAAAAATAGACACTTAGAAACTTTTCTGCTGAAAACCACACGATGCATTTCTATGGAAGGAAATACAAGTTACTGGTAAGTAGGCTTAGAATTACTGTCCAGGGTCAGTGCTGGGCTAACAGATGCAGCACTGGGTTCTCTCCTGATAACAGGTGAGTTAATCGGAATTCGTAGTTCGACTGTTTTTAGATGAATATTTGTACGTTTCAAAAATGGACACTTAGAAACTTTTCTGCTGAAAACCACACAATGGATTCCTAAGGAAGGAAATACAAGTTACTGGTAAGTACGCTTAGAATTACTTTTCCGGGTCAGTGCTGGTCTAAAAGATGCAGCACTGGGTTCTCTCCTGATAACAGGTGAGTAAATCGGAATTCATAGTTCGACTCATTTTCGAGGAATATTTGTACGTTTCAAAAATGGACACTTAGAAACTATACTGGTGAAAACCATACAATGGATTCCTATGGAAGGAAATACAAGTTACTGGTAAGTATGCTTAGAATTACTTTTCAGGGTCAGTGCTGGGCTAACAGATGCAGCCCTGAGTTCTCTCCTGATAACAGGTGAGTAAATCGGAATTCGTAGTTCGACTGATTTTATAGGAATGTTGGTATGTTTCAAAAATGGACACTTAGAAATTCTTCTGATGAAAACCACACAATGGATTCCTAAGGAAGGAAATACAAGTTCCTGGTAAATACGCTTAGAATTACTTTTCAGGGTCAGTGCTGGGCTAACAGATGCAGCACTGGGTTCTCTCCTGATATCAGGTGAGTAAATTGGAATTCGTAGTTCAGCTGATATAAGAGGAATATTTGTAAGTTTCAAAAATGGCCACTTAGAAACTTTTCTGCTGAAAACCACACAATGCATTTCTATGGAAGGAAATACAAGTTACTGGTAAGTACGCTTAGAATTACTTTCCAGGGTCAGTGCTGGTCTAAAAGATGCAGCACTGGGTTCTCTCCTGATACAGGTAAGTAAATCGGAATTCGTAGTTCGGCTGATTTTAGAGGAATATTTGAACTTTTCAAAAATGGACACTTAGAAATTCTTCTGCTGAAAACCACACAATGGATTCCTATGGAAGGAAATACAAATTACTGGTAAGTACACTTAGAATTACTTTTCAGGGTCAGTGCTGGGCTAAAAGATGCAGCACTGGGTCCTCTCCTGATAACAGGTGAGTAAATCGGAATTTGTAGTTCGGCTGATTTTAGAGGAATATTTGTACGTTTAAAAAATGGACACAGAAACTTTTCAAGGGAAAACCACACAATGGATTCCTATGGAAGGAAATACAAGTTACGGGTAAGTACGCTTAGATTTACTTTCCATTGTCAGTGCTGGTCTAAAAGATGCAGCAGTGGGATCTCTCCTGATAACAGGTGAGTATATCGTAGTTCGACTGATTTTAGAGGAATATTTGTACATTTCAAAAATGGCCACTTAGAAACTTTTCTGCTGAAAACCACACGATGCATTTCTATGGAAGGAAATACAAGTTACTGGTAAGTACGCTTAGAATTACTTTCCAGGGTCAGTGCTGGTCTAAAAGATGCAGCACTGGGTTCTCTCCTGATAACAGGTGAGTAAATCGGAATTCGTAGTTCGACTGATTTTAGAGGAATATTTGTACATTTCAAAAATGGACACTTAGAAACTTTTTTGGTGAAGACCACAAAATGGATTCCTATGGAAGGAAATACAAGTTACTGGTAAGTACGCTTAGAATTACTTTTCAGGGTCAGTGCTGGGCTAACAGATGCAGCACTGGGTTCTCTCCTGATAACAGGTGAGTAAATCGGAATTCATAGTTCGACTGATTTTCGAGGAATATTTGTAAGTTTCAAAAATAGACACTTAGAAACTTTTCTGCTGAAAACCACACGATGCATTTCTATGGAAGGAAATACAAGTTACTGGTAAGTAGGCTTAGAATTACTGTCCAGGGTCAGTGCTGGGCTAACAGATGCAGCACTGGGTTCTCTCCTGATAACAGGTGAGTTAATCGGAATTCGTAGTTCGACTGTTTTTAGATGAATATTTGTACGTTTCAAAAATGGACACTTAGAAACTTTTCTGCTGAAAAAAACACAATGGATTCCTTTGGAAGGAAATACAAGTTACTGGTAAGTAAGCTTAGAATTACTTTTCCGGGTCAGTGCTGGTCTAAAAGATGAAGCACTGGGTTCTCTTCTGATGATAGGTGAGTAAATCGGAATTCGTAGTTCGACTGATTTTAGAGGAATATTTGTACATTTCAAAAATGGACACTTAGAAACTCTTCTGCTGAAAACCACACAATGGATTCCTATGGAAGGAGTTACAAGTTACTGGTAAGTACACTTAGAATTACTTTTCAGGGTCAGTGCTGGGCTAACAGATGCAGCACTGGGTTCTCTCCTGATAACAGGTGAGTAAATCGGAATTCGTAGTTCGGCTGATTTTAGAGGAATATTTGTACTTTTCAAAAATGGACACTTAGAAACTATAATGCTGAAAACCACACAATGGATTTGTATGGAAGGAAATACAAGTTACTGGTAAGTACGCTTAGAATTACTGTCCAGGGTCAGTGCTGGTCTAACAGATGCAGCACTGGGTTCTCTCCTGAGAACAGGTGAGTAAATCGGAATTCGTAGTTCGACTGATTTTTGAGGAATATTTGTACATTTCAAAAATTGACACTTAGAAACTTTTCTGGTGAAGACCACAAAATGGATTCCTATGGAAGGAAATACAAGTTACTGGTAAGTACACTTAAATTTACTTTTCAGGGTCAGTGCTGGGCTAACAGATGCAGCCCTGGCTTCTCTCCTGATAACAGGTGAGTAAATCGGCATTCGTACTTCGGCTGATTTTAGAGGAATGTTTGTACGTTTTAAAAATATACACTTAGAAACTATAATGCTGAAAACCACACAATGGATTCCTATGGAAGGAAATACAAGTTACTGATAAGTACGCTTAGAATTACATTTCAGGGTCAGTGCTGCTCTAAAAGATGCAGCACTGGGTTCTCTCCTGATAACAGGTGAGTGAATCGGAATTCGTAGTTAGACTGGTTTTAGAGGAATATTTGTACGTTTCAAAAATGGCCACTTAGAAACTTTTCTGCTGAAAACCACACGATGCATTTCTATGGAAGGAAATACAAGTTACTTATAAGTACGCTTAGAATTACTTTCCAGGGTCAGTGCTGGTCTAAAAGATGCAGCACTGGGTTCTCTCCTGATAACAGGTGAGTAAATCGGAATTCGTAGTTCGACTGATTTTAGAGGAATATTTGTACATTTCAAAAATGGACACTTAGAAACTTTTTTGGTGAAGACCACAAAATGGATTCCTATGGAAGGAAATACAAGTTACTGGTAAGTACGCTTAGAATTACTTTTCAGGGTCAGTGCTGGGCTAACAGATGCAGCACTGGGTTCTCTCCTGATAACAGGTGAGTAAATCGGAATTCATAGTTCGACTGATTTTCGAGGAATATTTGTACGTTTCAAAAATAGACACTTAGAAACTTTTCTGCTGAAAACCACACGATGCATTTCTATGGAAGGAAATACAAGTTACTGGTAAGTAGGCTTAGAATTACTGTCCAGGGTCAGTGCTGGGCTAACAGATGCAGCACTGGGTTCTCTCCTGATAACAGGTGAGTTAATCGGAATTCGTAGTTCGACTGTTTTTAGATGAATATTTGTACATTTCAAAAATGGACACTTAGAAACTTTTCTGCTGAAAACCACACAATGGATTCCTTTGGAAGGAAATACAAGTTACTGGTAAGTACGCTTAGAATTACTTTTCCGGGTCAGTGCTGGTCTAAAAGATGAAGCACTGGGTTCTCTTCTGATGATAGGTGAGTAAATCGGAATTCGTAGTTCGACTGATTTTAGAGGAATATTTGTACATTTCAAAAATGGACACTTAGAAACTCTTCTGCTGAAAACCACACAATGGATTCCTATGGAAGGAGTTACAAGTTACTGGTAAGTACACTTAGAATTACTTTTCAGGGTCAGTGCTGGGCTAACAGATGCAGCACTGGGTTCTCTCCTGATAACAGGTGAGTAAATCGGAATTCGTAGTTCGGCTGATTTTAGAGGAATATTTGTACTTTTCAAAAATGGACACTTAGAAACTATAATGCTGAAAACCACACAATGGATTTGTATGGAAGGAAATACAAGTTACTGGTAAGTACGCTTAGAATTACTGTCCAGGGTCAGTGCTGGTCTAACAGATGCAGCACTGGGTTCTCTCCTGAGAACAGGTGAGTAAATCGGAATTCGTAGTTCGACTGATTTTAGAGGAATATTTGTACATTTCAAAAATGGACACTTAGAAACTTTTCTGGTGAAGACCACAAAAAGGATTCCTATGGAAGGAAATACAAGTTACTGGTAAGTACGCTTAGAATTACCTTCCAGGGTCAGTGCTGGGCTAAAAGATGCAGCACTGGGTTATCTCCTGATAACAGGTGAGTAAATCGGAGTTCGTAGTTTGGCTGATTTTAGAGAAATATTTGTATGTTTCAAAAATGGACACTTAGAAACTTTTCTGCTGTAAACCACACAATGAATTTTTATGGAAGGAAATACAAGTTACTGGTAAGTACACTTAGAATTACCTTCTAGGGTCAGTGCTGGGCTAAGAGATGCAGCACTGGGTTCTCTCCTGATAACAGGTGAGTAAATCGGAATTCGTAGTTCTGCTGATTTTAGAGGAATATTTGTAGGTTTCAAAAATGGACACTTAGAAACTCTTCAAGGGAAAACCACACTATGGATTCCTAAGGAAGGAAATACAAGTTACTGGTAAGTACACTTAGAATTACTTTTCAGGGTCAGTGCTGGGCTAAAAGATGCAGCACTGGGCTCTCTCCTGATAACAGGTGAGTAAATCGGAATTTGTAGTTCGGCTGATTTTAGAGGAATATTTGTACGTTTCAAAAATGGACACAGAAACTTTTCAAGGGAAAACCACACAATGGATTCCTATGGAAGGAAATACAAGTTACTGGTAAGTACGCTTAGATTTACTTTCCATTGTCAGTGCTGGTCTAAAAGATGCAGCACTGTGATCTCTCCTGATAACAGGTGAGTATATCGGAATTCGTAGTTCGACTGATTTTAGAGTAACATTTGCACATTTCAAGAATAGACACTTAGAAACTTTTCTGGTGAAGACCACACAATGGATTCCTATGGAAGGAAATACAAGTTACTGGTAAGTACGCTTAGAATTACTTTTCAGGGTCAGTGCTGGGCTAACAGATGCAGCACTGGGTTCTCTCCTGATAACAGGTGAGTAAATCGGAATTCATAGTTCGACTGATTTTCAAGGAATATTTGTAAGTTTCAAAAATGGACACTTAGAAACTCTTCTGCTGAAAACCACACAATGGATTCCTATGGAAGGAAATACAAGTTACTGGTAAGTAGGCTTAGAATTACTTTTCAGGGTCAGTGCTGGGCTAACAGATGCAGCACTGGGTTCTCTCCTGATAACAGGTGAGTTAATCGGAATTCGTAGTTCGGCTGATTTTAGAGGAATATTTGTACTTTTCAGAAATGGACACTTAGAAACTTTTCTGCTGAAAACCACACAATGCATTTGTATGGAAGGAAATACAAGTTACTGGTAAGTACGCTTAGAATTACTGTCCAGGGGCAGTGCTGGTCTAAAAGATGCAGCACTGGGTTCTCTCCTGAGAACAGGTGAGTAAATCGGAATTCGTAGTTCGACTGATTTTAGAGGAATATTTGTACATTTCAAAAATGGACACTTAGAAACTTTTCTGGTGAAGACCACAAAATGGATTCCTATGGAAAGAAATACAAGTTACTGGTAAGTACACTTAGAAATACTTTTCAGGGTCAGTGCTGGGCTAACAGATGCAGCCCTGGCTTCTCTCCTGATAACAGGTGAGTAAATCGGAATTCGTACTTCGGCTGATTTTAGAGGAATATTTGTACGTTTCAAAAATATACACTTAGAAACTATAATGCTGAAAACCACACAATGGATTCCTATGGAAGGAAATACAAGTTACTGATAAGTACGCTTAGAATTACATTTCAGGGTCAGTGCTGCTCTAAAAGATGCAGCACTGGGTTCTCTCCTGATAACAGGTGAGTTAATCGGAATTCGTAGTTCGACTGGTTTTAGAGGAATATTTGTACGTTTCAAAAATGGCCACTTAGAAACTTTTCTGCTGAAAACCACACGATGCATTTCTATGGAAGGAAATACAAGTTACTGGTAAGTACGCTTAGAATTACTTTCCAGGGTCAGTGCTGGTCTAAAAGATGCAGCACTGGGTTCTCTCCTGATAACAGGTGAGTAAATCGGAATTCGTAGTTCGACTGATTTTAGAGGAATATTTGTACATTTCAAAAATGGACACTTAGAAACTTTTCTGGTGAAGACCCCAAAATGGATTCCTATGGAAGGAAATACAAGTTACTGGTAAGTATGCTTAGAATTACTTTTCAGGGTCAGTGCTGGGCTAAAAGATGCAGCACTGGGTTCTCTCCTGATAACAGGTGAGTAAATTGGAATTCGTAGTTCGACTGATTTTAGAGGAATATTTGTACATTTCAAAAATGGACACTTAGAAACTTTTCTGCTGAAAACCACACAATGCATGTTTATGGAAGGAAATGCAAGTTACTGGTAAGTACGCTTAGAATTACCTTCCAGGGTCAGTGCTGGGCTAAAAGATGCAGCACTGGGTTCTCTCCTGATAACAGGTGAGTAAATCGGAATTCGTAGTTCTGCTGGTTTTAGAGGAATTTTTGTACATTTTAAAAATGGACACAGAAAATTTTCAAGGGAAAACCACACAATGGATTCCTATGGAAGGAAATACAAGTTACTGGTAAGTACGCTTAGATTTACTTTCCATTGTCAGTGCTGGTCTAAAAGATGCAGCACTGGGATCTCTCCTGATAACAGGTGAGTATATCGGAACTCGTAGTTCGATTGATTTTAGAGGAATATTTGTACATTTCAAGAATAGACACTTAGAAACTTTTCTGGTGAAGACCACACAATGGATTCCTATGGAAGGAAATACAAGTTACTGTTAAGTACGCTTAGAATTACTTTTCAGGGTCAGTGCTGGGCTAACAGATGCAGCACTGGGTTCTCTCCTGATAACAGGTTAGTAAATCGGAATTCATAGTTCGACTGATTTTCGAGGAATATTTGTACGTTTAAAAAATAGACACTTAGAAACTTTTCTGCTGAAAACCACACGATGCATTTCTATGGAAGGAAATACAAGTTACTGGTAAGTAGGCTTAGAATTACTGTCCAGGGTCAGTGCTGGGCTAACAGATGCAGCACTGGGTTCTCTCCTGATAACAGGTGAGTTAATCGGAATTCGTAGTTTGACTGTTTTTAGATGAATATTTGTACGTTTCAAAAATGGACACTTAGAAACTTTTCTGCTGAAAACCACACAATGGATTCCTATGGAAGGAAATACAAGTTACTGGTAAGTACGCTTAGAATTACTTTTCCGGGTCAGTGCTGGTCTAAAAGATGCAGCACTGGGTTCTCTCCTGATAACAGGTGAGTAAATCGGAATTCATAGTTCGACTCATTTTCGAGGAATATTTGTACGTTTCAAAAATGGACACTTAGAAACTATACTGGTGAAAACCACACAATGGATTCCTATGGAAGGAAATACAAGTTACTGGTAAGTATGCTTAGAATTACTTTTCAGGACCAGTGCTGGGCTAACAGATGCAGCCCTGAGTTCTCTCCTGATAACAGGTGAGTAAATCGGAATTCGTAGTTCGACTGATTTTATAGGAATATTGGTATGTTTCAAAAATGGACACTTAGAAATTCTTCTGATGAAAACCACACAATGGATTCCTAAGGAAGGAAATACAATTTCCTGGTAAATACGCTTAGAATTACTTTTCAGGGTCAGTGCTGGACTAACAGATGCAGCACTGGGTTCTCTCCTGATATCAGGTGAGTAAATTGGAATTCGTAGTTCAGCTGATATAAGAGGAATATTTGTAAGTTTCAAAAATGGCCACTTAGAAACTTTTCTGCTGAAAACCACACAATGCATTTCTATGGAAGGAAATACAAGTTACTGGTAAGTACGCTTAGAATTACTTTCCAGGGTCAGTGCTGGTCTAAAAGATGCAGCACTGGGTTCTCTCCTGATACAGGTGAGTAAATCGGAATTCGTAGTTCGGATGATTTTAGAGGAATATTTGAACTTTTCAAAAATGGACACTTAGAAATTCTTCTGCTGAAAACCACACAATGGATTCCTATGGAAGGAAATACAAATTACTGGTAAGTACGCTTAGAAATTTTTTTCAGGGTCAGTGCTGGGCTAACAGATGCAGCACTGGGTTCTCTCCTGATAACAGGTGAGTAAATCGGAATTCGTAGTTCGGCTGATTTTAGAGGAATATTTGTACATTTCAAAAATGTACACTTAGAAACTTTTCTGGTGAAAACCACACAATGGATTCCTATGGAAGGAAATACAAGTTACTGGTAAGTGCGCTTAGAATTACTTTCCAGGGTCAGTGCTGGGCTAAAAGATGCAGCACTGGGTTCTCTCCTGATAACAGGTGAGTAAATCGGAATTCGTAGTTTGGCTGATTTTAGAGAAATATTTCTACGTTTCGAAAATGGAAACTTAGAAACTTTTCTGCTGAAAACCACACAATGCATTGTTATGGAAGGAAATACAAGTTACTAGTAAGTACACTTAGAATTACTTTTCAGGGTCAGTGCTGGGCTAAAAGATGCAGCACTGGGTCCTCTCCTGATAACAGGTGAGTAAATCGGAATTTTTAGTTCGGCTGATTTTAGAGGAATATTTGTACGTTTAAAAAATGGACACAGAAACTTTTCAAGGGAAAACTACACAATGGATTCCTATGGAAGGAAATACAAGTTACTGGTAAGTACGCTTAGATTTACTTTCCATTCTCAGTGCTGGTCTAAAAGATGCAGCAGTGGGATCTCTCCTGATAACAGGTGAGTATATCGGAATTCGTAGTTCAACTGATTTTAGAGGAATATTTGTACATTTCAAAAATGGCCACTTAGAAACTTTTCTGCTGAAAACCACACGATGCATTTCTATGGAAGGAAATACAAGTTACTGGTAAGTACGCTTAGAATTACTTTCCAGGGTCAGTGCTGGTCTAAAAGATGCAGCACTGGGTTCTCTCCTGATAACAGGTGAGTAAATCGGAATTCGTAGTTCGACTGATTTTAGAGGAATATTTGTACATTTCAAAAATGGACACTTAGAAACTTTTTTGGTGAAGACCACAAAATGGATTCCTATGGAAGGAAATACAAGTTACTGGTAAGTACGCTTAGAATTACTTTTTAGGGTCAGTGCTGGGCTAACAGATGCAGCACTGGGTTCTCTCCTGATAACAGGTGAGTAAATCGGAATTCATAGTTCGACTGATTTTCGAGGAATATTTGTACGTTTCAAAAATAGACACTTAGAAACTTTTCTGCTGAAAACCACACGATGCATTTCTATGGAAGGAAATACAAGTTACTGGTAAGTAGGCTTAGAATTACTGTCCAGGGTCAGTGCTGGGCTAACGGATGCAGCACTGGGTTCTCTCCTGATAACAGGTGAGTTAATCGGAATTCGTAGTTCGACTGTTTTTAGATGAATATTTGTACGTTTCAAAAATGGACACTTAGAAACTTTTCTGCTGAAAACCACACAATGGATTCCTTTGGAAGGAAATACAAGTTACTGGTAAGTACGCTTAGAATTACTTTTCCGGGTCAGTGCTGGTCTAAAAGATGAAGCACTGGGTTCTCTTCTGATGATAGGTGAGTAAATCGGAATTCGTAGTTCGACTGATTTTAGAGGAATATTTGTACATTTCAAAAATGGACACTTAGAAACTCTTCTGCTGAAATCCACACAATGGATTCCTATGGAAGGAGTTACAAGTTACTGGTAAGTACACTTAGAATTACTTTTCAGGGTCAGTGCTGGGCTAACAGATACAGCACTGGGTTCTCTCCTGATAACAGGTGAGTAAATCGGAATTCGTAGTTCGGCTGATTTTAGAGGAATATTTGTACATTTCAAAAATGGACACTTAGAAACTATAATGCTGAAAACCACACAATGGATTCCTATGGAAGGAAATACAAGTTACTGATAAGTATGCTTAGAATTACATTTCAGGGTCAGTGCTGCTCTAAAAGATGCAGCACTGGGTTCTCTCCTGATAACAGGTGAGTAAATCGGAATTCGTAGTTCGACTGATTTTAGAGGAATATTTGTACATTTCAAAAATGGACACTTAGAAACTTTTCTGGTGAAGACCCCAAAATGGATTCCTATGGAAGGAAATACAAGTTACTGGTAAGTATGCTTAGAATTACTTTTCAGGGTCAGTGCTGGGCTAAAAGATGCAGCACTGGGTTCTCTCCTGATAACAGGTGAGTAAATTGGAATTCGTAGTTCGACTGATTTTAGAGGAATATTTGTACATTTCAAAAATGGACACTTAGAAACTTTTCTACTGAAAACCACACAATGCATGTTTATGGAAGGAAATGCAAGTTACTGGTAAGTACGCTTAGAATTACCTTCCAGGGTCAGTGCTGGGCTAAAAGATGCAGCACTGGGTTCTCTCCTGATAACAGGTGAGTAAATCGGAATTCGTAGTTCTGCTGGTTTTAGAGGAATTTTTGTACATTTTAAAAATGGACACAGAAAATTTTCAAGGGAAAACCACACAATGGATTCCTATGGAAGGAAATACAAGTTACTGGTAAGTACGCTTAGATTTACTTTCCATTGTCAGTGCTGGTCTAAAAGATGCAGCACTGGGATCTCTCCTGATAACAGGTGAGTATATCGGAATTCGTAGTTCGATTGATTTTAGAGGAATATTTGTACATTTCAAGAATAGACACTTAGAAACTTTTCTGGTGAAGACCACACAATGGATTCCTATGGAAGGAAATACAAGTTACTGTTAAGTACGCTTAGAATTACTTTTCAGGGTCAGTGCTGGGCTAACAGATGCAGCACTGGGTTCTCTCCTGATAACAGGTTAGTAAATCGGAATTCATAGTTCGACTGATTTTCGAGGAATATTTGTACGTTTCAAAAATAGACACTTAGAAACTTTTCTGCTGAAAACCACACGATGCATTTCTATGGAAGGAAATACAAGTTACTGGTAAGTAGGCTTAGAATTACTGTCCAGGGTCAGTGCTGGGCTAACAGATGCAGCACTGGGTTCTCTCCTGATAACAGGTGAGTTAATCGGAATTCGTAGTTCGACTGATTTTATAGGAATATTGGTATGTTTCAAAAATGGACACTTAGAAATTCTTCTGATTAAAACCACACAATGGATTCCTAAGGAAGTAAATACAATTTCCTGGTAAATACGCTTAGAATTACTTTTCAGGGTCAGTGCTGGACTAACAGATGCAGCACTGGGTTCTCTCCTGATATCAGGTGAGTAAATTGGAATTCGTAGTTCAGCTGATATAAGAGGAATATTTGTAAGTTTCAAAAATGGCCACTTAGAAACTTTTCTGCTGAAAACCACACAATGCATTTCTATGGAAGGAAATACAAGTTACTGGTAAGTACGCTTAGAATTACTTTCCAGGGTCAGTGCTGGTCTAAAAGATGCAGCACTGGGTTCTCTCCTGATAGAGGTGAGTAAATCGGAATTCGTAGTTCGGATGATTTTAGAGGAATATTTGAACTTTTCAAAAATGGACACTTAGAAATTCTTCTGCTGAAAACCACACAATGGATTCCTATGGAAGGAAATACAAATTACTGGTAAGTACGCTTAGAATTTTTTTCCAGGGTCAGTGCTGGGCTAACAGATGCAGCACTGGGTTCTCTCCTGATAACAGGTGAGTAAATCGGAATTCGTAGTTCGGCTGATTTTAGAGGAATATTTGTACATTTCAAAAATGTACACTTAGAAACTTTTCTGGTGAAAACCACACAATGGATTCCTATGGAAGGAAATACAAGTTACTGGTAAGTATGCTTAGAATTACTTTCCAGGGTCAGTGCTGGGCTAAAAGATGCAGCACTGGGTTCTCTCCTGATAACAGGTGAGTAAATCGGAATTCGTAGTTTGGCTGATTTTAGAGAAATATTTGTACGTTTCGAAAATGGAAACTTAGAAACTTTTCTGCTGAAAACCACACAATGCATTTTTATGGAAGGAAATACAAGTTACTAGTAAGTACACTTAGAATTACTTTTCAGGGTCAGTGCTGGGCTAAAAGATGCAGCACTGGGTCCTCTCCTGATAACAGGTGAGTAAATCGGAATTTGTAGTTCGGCTGATTTTAGAGGAATATTTGTACGTTTAAAAAATGGACACAGAAACTTTTCAAGGGAAAACCACACAATGGATTCCTATGGAAGGAAATACAAGTTACTGGTAAGTACGCTTAGATTTACTTTCCAGTGTCAGTGCTGGTCTAAAAGATGCAGCAGTGGGATCTCTCCTGATAACAGGTGAGTATATCGGAATTCGTAGTTCAACTGATTTTAGAGGAATATTTGTACATTTCAAAAATGGCCACTTAGAAACTTTTCTGCTGAAAACCACACGATGCATTTCTATGGAAGGAAATACAAGTTACTGGTAAGTACGCTTAGAATTACTTTCCAGGGTCAGTGCTGGTCTAAAAGATGCAGCACTGGGTTCTCTCCTGATAACAGGTGAGTAAATCGGAATTCGTAGTTCGACTGATTTTAGAGGAATATTTGTACATTTCAAAAATGGACACTTAGAAACTTTTTTGGTGAAGACCACAAAATGGATTCCTATGGAAGGAAATACAAGTTACTGGTAAGTACGCTTAGAATTACTTTTTAGGGTCAGTGCTGGGCTAACAGATGCAGCACTGGGTTCTCTCCTGATAACAGGTGAGTAAATCGGAATTCGTAGTTCGACTGTTTTTAGATGAATATTTGTACGTTTCAAAAATGGACACTTAGAAACTTTTCTGCTGAAAACCACACAATGGATTCCTTTGGAAGGAAATACAAGTTACTGGTAAGTACGCTTAGAATTACTTTTCCGGGTCAGTGCTGGTCTAAAAGATGAAGCACTGGGTTCTCTTCTGATGATAGGTGAGTAAATCGGAATTCGTAGTTCGACTGATTTTAGAGGAATATTTGTACATTTCAAAAATGGACACTTAGAAACTCTTCTGCTGAAATCCACACAATGGATTCCTATGGAAGGAGTTACAAGTTACTGGTAAGTACACTTAGAATTACTTTTCAGGGTCAGTGCTGGGCTAACAGATACAGCACTGGGTTCTCTCCTGATAACAGGTGAGTAAATCGGAATTCGTAGTTCGGCTGATTTTAGAGGAATATTTGTACTTTTCAAAAATGGACACTTAGAAACTTTTCTGGTGAAAACCACACAATGGATTTGTATGGAAGGAAATACAAGTTACTGGTAAGTACACTTAAATTTACTTTTCAGGGTCAGTGCTGGGCTAACAGATGCAGCCCTGGCTTCTCTCCTGATAACAGGTGAGTAAATCGGAATTCGTACTTCGGCTGATTTTAGAGGAATGTTTGTACGTTTTAAAAATATACACTTAGAAACTATAATGCTGAAAACCACACAATGGATTCCTATGGAAGGAAATACAAGTTACTGATAAGTACGCTTAGAATTACATTTCAGGGTCAGTGCTGCTCTAAAAGATGCAGCACTGGGTTCTCTCCTGATAACAGGTGAGTTAATCGGAATTCGTAGTTAGACTGGTTTTAGAGGAATATTTGTACGTTTCAAAAATGGCCACTTAGAAACTTTTCTGCTGAAAACCACACGATGCATTTCTATGGAAGGAAATACAAGTTACTGGTAAGTACGGTTAGAATTACTTTCCAGGGTCAGTGCTGGTCTAAAAGATGCAGCACTGGGTTCTCTCCTGATAACAGGTGAGTAAATCGGAATTCGTAGTTCGACTGATTTTAGAGGAATATTTGTACATTTCAAAAATGGACACTTAGAAACTTTTCTGGTGAAGACCACAAAATGGATTCCTATGGAAGGAAATACAATTTACTGGTAAGTACGCTTAGAATTACTTTTCAGGGTCAGTGCTGGGCTAAAAGATGCAGCACTGGGTTCTCTCCTGATAACAGGTGAGTAAATTGGAATTCGTAGTTCGACTGATTTTAGAGGAATATTTGTACATTTCAAAAATGGACACTTAGAAACTTTTCTGCTGAAAACCACACAATGCATTTTTATGGAAGGAAATACAAGTTACTGGTAAGTACGCTTAGAATTACCTTCCAGGGTCAGTGCTGGGCTAAAAGATGCAGCACTGGGTTCTCTACTGATAACAGGTGAGTAAATCGGAATTCGTAGTTCTGCTGGTTTTAGCGGAATTTTTGTACGTTTTAAAAATGGACACAGAAAATTTTCAAGGGAAAACCACACAATGGATTCCTATGGAAGGAAATACAAGTTACTGGTAAGTACGCTTAGATTTACTTTCCATTGTCAGTGCTGGTCTAAAAGATGCAGCACTGGGATCTCTCCTGATAACAGGTGAGTATATCGGAATTCGTAGTTCGATTGATTTTAGAGGAATATTTGTACATTTCAAATATAGACACTTAGAAAGTTTTCTGGTGAAGACCACACAATGGATTCCTATGGAAGGAAATACAAGTTACTGGTAAGTACGCTTAGAATTACTTTTCAAGGTCAGTGCTGGGCTAACAGATGCAGCACTGGGTTCTCTCCTGATAACAGGTGAGTAAATCGGAATTCATAGTTCGACTGATTTTCGAGGAATATTTGTACGTTTCAAAAATAGACACTTAGAAACTTTTCTGCTGAAAACCACACAATGCATTTCTATGGAAGGAAATACAAGTTACTGGTAAGTAGGCTTAGAATTACTGTCCAGGGTCAGTGCTGGGCTAACAGATGCAGCACTGGGTTCTCTCCTGATAACAGGTGAGTTAATCAGAATTCGTAGTTCGACTGTTTTTAGATGAATATTTGTACGTTTCAAAAATGGACACTTAGAAACTTTTCTGCTGAAAACCACACAATGGATTCCTATGGAAGGAAATACAAGTTACTGGTAAGTACGCTTAGAATTACTTTTCCGGGTCAGTGCTGGTCTAAAAGATGCAGCACTGGGTTCTCTTCTGATGATAAGTGAGTAAATCAGAATTCGTAGTTCGACTGATTTTAGAGGAATATTTGAACTTTTCAAAAATGGACACTTAGAAATTCTTCTGCTGAAAACCACACAATGGATTCCTATGGAAGGAAATACAAATTACTGGTAAGTACGCTTAGAATTTTTTTCCAGGGTCAGTGCTGGGCTAACAGATGCAGCACTGGGTTCTCTCCTGATAACAGGTGAGTAAATCGGAATTCGTAGTTCGGCTGATTTTAGAGGAATATTTGTACATTTCAAAAATGTACACTTAGAAACTTTTCTGGTGAAAACCACACAATGGATTCCTATGGAAGGAAATACAAGTTACTGGTAAGTATGCTTAGAATTACTTTCCAGGGTCAGTGCTGGGCTAAAAGATGCAGCACTGGGTTCTCTCCTGATAACAGGTGAGTAAATCGGAATTCGTAGTTTGGCTGATTTTAGAGAAATATTTGTACGTTTCGAAAATGGAAACTTAGAAACTTTTCTGCTGAAAACCACACAATGCATTTTTATGGAAGGAAATACAAGTTACTAGTAAGTACACTTAGAATTACTTTTCAGGGTCAGTGCTGGGCTAAAAGATGCAGCACTGGGTCCTCTCCTGATAACAGGTGAGTAAATCGGAATTTGTAGTTCGGCTGATTTTAGAGGAATATTTGTACGTTTAAAAAATGGACACAGAAACTTTTCAAGGGAAAACCACACAATGGATTCCTATGGAAGGAAATACAAGTTACTGGTAAGTACGCTTAGATTTACTTTCCAGTGTCAGTGCTGGTCTAAAAGATGCAGCAGTGGGATCTCTCCTGATAACAGGTGAGTATATCGGAATTCGTAGTTCAACTGATTTTAGAGGAATATTTGTACATTTCAAAAATGGCCACTTAGAAACTTTTCTGCTGAAAACCACACGATGCATTTCTATGGAAGGAAATACAAGTTACTGGTAAGTACGCTTAGAATTACTTTCCAGGGTCAGTGCTGGTCTAAAAGATGCAGCACTGGGTTCTCTCCTGATAACAGGTGAGTAAATCGGAATTCGTAGTTCGACTGATTTTAGAGGAATATTTGTACATTTCAAAAATGGACACTTAGAAACTTTTTTGGTGAAGACCACAAAATGGATTCCTATGGAAGGAAATACAAGTTACTGGTAAGTACGCTTAGAATTACTTTTTAGGGTCAGTGCTGGGCTAACAGATGCAGCACTGGGTTCTCTCCTGATAACAGGTGAGTAAATCGGAATTCGTAGTTCGACTGTTTTTAGATGAATATTTGTACGTTTCAAAAATGGACACTTAGAAACTTTTCTGCTGAAAACCACACAATGGATTCCTTTGGAAGGAAATACAAGTTACTGGTAAGTACGCTTAGAATTACTTTTCCGGGTCAGTGCTGGTCTAAAAGATGAAGCACTGGGTTCTCTTCTGATGATAGGTGAGTAAATCGGAATTCGTAGTTCGACTGATTTTAGAGGAATATTTGTACATTTCAAAAATGGACACTTAGAAACTCTTCTGCTGAAATCCACACAATGGATTCCTATGGAAGGAGTTACAAGTTACTGGTAAGTACACTTAGAATTACTTTTCAGGGTCAGTGCTGGGCTAACAGATACAGCACTGGGTTCTCTCCTGATAACAGGTGAGTAAATCGGAATTCGTAGTTCGGCTGATTTTAGAGGAATATTTGTACTTTTCAAAAATGGACACTTAGAAACTTTTCTGGTGAAAACCACACAATGGATTTGTATGGAAGGAAATACAAGTTACTGGTAAGTACACTTAAATTTACTTTTCAGGGTCAGTGCTGGGCTAACAGATGCAGCCCTGGCTTCTCTCCTGATAACAGGTGAGTAAATCGGAATTCGTACTTCGGCTGATTTTAGAGGAATGTTTGTACGTTTTAAAAATATACACTTAGAAACTATAATGCTGAAAACCACACAATGGATTCCTATGGAAGGAAATACAAGTTACTGATAAGTACGCTTAGAATTACATTTCAGGGTCAGTGCTGCTCTAAAAGATGCAGCACTGGGTTCTCTCCTGATAACAGGTGAGTTAATCGGAATTCGTAGTTAGACTGGTTTTAGAGGAATATTTGTACGTTTCAAAAATGGCCACTTAGAAACTTTTCTGCTGAAAACCACACGATGCATTTCTATGGAAGGAAATACAAGTTACTGGTAAGTACGGTTAGAATTACTTTCCAGGGTCAGTGCTGGTCTAAAAGATGCAGCACTGGGTTCTCTCCTGATAACAGGTGAGTAAATCGGAATTCGTAGTTCGACTGATTTTAGAGGAATATTTGTACATTTCAAAAATGGACACTTAGAAACTTTTCTGGTGAAGACCACAAAATGGATTCCTATGGAAGGAAATACAATTTACTGGTAAGTACGCTTAGAATTACTTTTCAGGGTCAGTGCTGGGCTAAAAGATGCAGCACTGGGTTCTCTCCTGATAACAGGTGAGTAAATTGGAATTCGTAGTTCGACTGATTTTAGAGGAATATTTGTACATTTCAAAAATGGACACTTAGAAACTTTTCTGCTGAAAACCACACAATGCATTTTTATGGAAGGAAATACAAGTTACTGGTAAGTACGCTTAGAATTACCTTCCAGGGTCAGTGCTGGGCTAAAAGATGCAGCACTGGGTTCTCTACTGATAACAGGTGAGTAAATCGGAATTCGTAGTTCTGCTGGTTTTAGCGGAATTTTTGTACGTTTTAAAAATGGACACAGAAAATTTTCAAGGGAAAACCACACAATGGATTCCTATGGAAGGAAATACAAGTTACTGGTAAGTACGCTTAGATTTACTTTCCATTGTCAGTGCTGGTCTAAAAGATGCAGCACTGGGATCTCTCCTGATAACAGGTGAGTATATCGGAATTCGTAGTTCGATTGATTTTAGAGGAATATTTGTACATTTCAAATATAGACACTTAGAAAGTTTTCTGGTGAAGACCACACAATGGATTCCTATGGAAGGAAATACAAGTTACTGGTAAGTACGCTTAGAATTACTTTTCAAGGTCAGTGCTGGGCTAACAGATGCAGCACTGGGTTCTCTCCTGATAACAGGTGAGTAAATCGGAATTCATAGTTCGACTGATTTTCGAGGAATATTTGTACGTTTCAAAAATAGACACTTAGAAACTTTTCTGCTGAAAACCACACAATGCATTTCTATGGAAGGAAATACAAGTTACTGGTAAGTAGGCTTAGAATTACTGTCCAGGGTCAGTGCTGGGCTAACAGATGCAGCACTGGGTTCTCTCCTGATAACAGGTGAGTTAATCAGAATTCGTAGTTCGACTGTTTTTAGATGAATATTTGTACGTTTCAAAAATGGACACTTAGAAACTTTTCTGCTGAAAACCACACAATGGATTCCTATGGAAGGAAATACAAGTTACTGGTAAGTACGCTTAGAATTACTTTTCCGGGTCAGTGCTGGTCTAAAAGATGCAGCACTGGGTTCTCTTCTGATGATAAGTGAGTAAATCAGAATTCGTAGTTCGACTGATTTTAGAGGAATATTTGTACATTTCAAAAATGGACACTTAGAAACTCTTCTGCTGAAAACCACACAATGTATTCCTATGGAAGGAGTTACAAGTTACTGGTAAGTACACTTAGAATTACTTTTCAGTGTCAGTGCTGGGCTAACAGATGCAGCACTGGGTTCTCTCCTGATAACAGGTGAGTAAATTTGAATTCTTAGTTCGGCTGATTCAAGAGGAATATTTGTACGTTTCAAAAATGGCCACTTAGAAACTTTTCTGCTGAAAACCACATGATTCATTTCTATGGAAGGAAATACAAGTTACTGGTAAGTACGCTTAGAATTGCTTTCCAGGGTCAGTGCTGGTCTAAAAGATGCAGCACTGGGTTCTCTCCTGATAACAGGTGAGTAAATCGGAAATCATAGTTCGACTCATTTTCGAGGAATATTTGTACGTTTCAAAAATGGACACTTAGAAACTATACTGGTGAAAACCACACAATGGATTCCTATGGAAGGAAACACAAGTTACTAGTAAGTATGCTTAGAATTACTTTTCAGGGTCAGTGCTGGGCTAACAGATGCAGCACTGGGTTCTCTCCTGATAACAGGTGAGTAAATCGGAATTCATAGTTCGACTGATTTTCAAGGAAGATTTGTAAGTTTCAAAAATGGACACTTAGAAACTCTTCTGCTGAAAACCACACAATGGATTCCTAAGGAAGGAAATACAAGTTCCTTGAAAATACGCTTAGAATTACTTTTCAGGGCCACTGCTGGGCTAACAGATGCAGCACTGGGTTCTCTCCTGATATCAGGTGAGTAAATTGGAATTCGTAGTTCAGCTGATATAAGAGGAATATTTGTAAGTTTCAAAAATGGCCACTTAGAAACTTTTCTGCTGAAAACCACACAATGCATTTCTATGGAAGGAAATACAAGTTACTGGTAAGTACGCTTAGAATTACTTTCCAGGGTCAGTGCTGGTCTCAAAGATGCATGCCTGGGTTCTCTCCTGATAACAGGTGAGTAAATCGGAATTCATAGTTCGGTTGATTTTAGAGGAATATTTGTATGTTTCAAAAATGTACACTTAGAAACTTTTCTGCTGAAAACCACACAATGGATTCCTATGGAAGGAAATACAAGTTACTGGTAAGTATGCTTAGAATTACTTTTCAGGGTCAGTGATCGGCTAACAGATGCAGCACTGGGTTCTCTCCTGATAACAGGTGAGTAAATCGGAATTCATAGTTCGACTGATTTTCGAGGAATATTTGTACGTTTCAAAAATGGACACTTAGAAACTTTTCTGGTGAAAACCACACAACGGATTCCTATGGAAGGAAATACAAGTTACTGGTAAGTAGGCTTAGAATTACTTTTCAGGGTCAGTGCTGGGCTAACAGATGCAGCACTGGGTTCTCTCCTGATAACAGGTGAGTAAATCGGAATTTGTAGTTCGGCTGATTTAAGAGGAATATTTGTAAGTTTCAAAAATGGCCACTTAGAAACTTTTCTGCTGAAAACCACACGATGCATTTCTATGGAAGGAAATAGAAGTTACTGGTAAGTACGCTTAGAATTACTTTCCAGGGTCAGTGCTGGTCTAAAAGATGCAGCACTGGGTTCTCTCCTGATAACAGGTGAGTAAATCGGAATTCGTAGTTCGACTGATTTTAGAGGAATATTTGTACATTTCAAAAATGGACACTTAGAAACTTTTCTGGTGAAGACCACAAAAAGGATTCCTATGGAAGGAAATACAAGTTACTGGTAAGTACGCTTAGAATTACCTTCCAGGGTCAGTGCTGGGCTAAAAGATGCAGCAATGGGTTATCTCCTGATAACAGGTGAGTAAATCGGAGTTCGTAGTTTGGCTGATTTTAGAGAAATATTTGTATGTTTCAAAAATGGACACTTAGAAACTTTTCTGCTGTAAACCACACAATGCATTTTTATGGAAGGAAATACAAGTTACTGGTAAGTACGCTTAGAATTACCTTCCAGGGTCAGTGCTGGGCTTAGAGATGCAGCACTGGGTTCTCTCCTGATAACAGGTGAGTAAATCGGAATTCGTAGTTCTGCTGATTTTAGAGGAATATTTGTAGGTTTCAAAAATGGACACTTAGAAACTCTTCAAGGGAAAACCACACTATGGATTTCTAAGGAAGAAAATACAAGTTACTGGTAAGTACACTTAGAATTACTTTTCAGGGTCAGTGCTGGGCTAAAAGATGCAGCACTGGGTTCTCTCCTGATAACAGGTGAGTAAATCGGAATTTGTAGTTCGGCTGATTTTAGAGGAATATTTGTACGTTTCAAAAATGGACACAGAAACTTTTCAAGGGAAAACCACACAATGGATTCCTATGGAAGGAAATACAAGTTACTGGTAAGTACGCTTAGAATTACTTTCCAGGGTCAGTGCTGGGCTAAAAGATGCAGCACTGGGTTCTCTCCTGATAACAGGTGAGTAAATCGGAATTCGTAGTTTGGCTGATTTTAGAGAAATATTTGTACGTTTCGAAAATGGAAACTTAGAAACTTTTCTGCTGAAAACCACACAATGCATTTTTATGGAAGGAAATACAAGTTACTAGTAAGTACACTTAGATTTACTTTTCAGGGTCAGTGCTGGGCTAAAAGATGCAGCACTGGGTCCTCTCCTGATAACAGGTGAGTAAATCGGAATTTGTAGTTCGGCTGATTTTAGAGGAATATTTGTACGTTTAAAAAATGGACACAGAAACTTTTCAAGGGAAAACCACACAATGGATTCCTATGGAAGGAAATACAAGTTACTGGTAAGTACGCTTAGATTTACTTTCCATTGTCAGTGCTGGTCTAAAAGATGCAGCACTGGGATCTCTCCTGATAACAGGTGAGTATATCGGAATTCGTAGTTCGACTGATTTTAGAGGAATATTTGTACATTTCAAAAATGGCTACTTAGAAACTTTTCTGCTGAAAACCACACGATGCATTTCTATGGAAGGAAATACAAGTTACTGGTAAGTACGCTTAGAATTACTTTCCAGGGTCAGTGCTGGTCTAAAAGATGCAGCACTGGGTTCTCTCCTGATAACAGGTGAGTAAATCGGAATTCGTAGTTCGACTGATTTTAGAGGAATATTTGTACATTTAAAAAATGGACACTTAGAAACTTTTTTGGTGAAGACCACAAAATGGATTCCTATGGAAGGAAATACAAGTTACTGGTAAGTACGCTTAGAATTACTTTTCAGGGTCAGTGCTGGGCTAACAGATGCAGCACTGGGTTCTCTCCTGATAACAGGTGAGTAAATCGGAATTCATAGTTCGACTGATTTTCGAGGAATATTTGTACGTTTCAAAAATAGACACTTAGAAACTTTTCTGCTGAAAACCACACGATGCATTTCTATGGAAGGAAATACAAGTTACTGGTAAGTAGGCTTAGAATTACTGTCCAGGGTCAGTGCTGGGCTAACAGATGCAGCACTGGGTTCTCTCCTGATAACAGGTGAGTTAATCGGAATTTGTAGTTCGACTGTTTTTAGATGAATATTTGTACGTTTCAAAAATGGACACTTAGAAACTTTTCTGCTGAAAACCACACAATGGATTCCTTTGGAAGGAAATACAAGTTACTGGTAAGTACGCTTAGAATTACTTTTCCGGGTCAGTGCTGGTCTAAAAGATGAAGCACTGGGTTCTCTTCTGATGATAGGTGAGTAAATCGGAATTCGTAGTTCGGCTGATTTTAGAGGAATATTTGTACTTTTCAAAAATGGACACTTAGAAACTATAATGCTGAAAACCACACAATGGATTTGTATGGAAGGAAATACAAGTTACTGGTAAGTACGCTTAGAATTACTGTCCAGGGTCAGTGCTGGTCTAACAGATGCAGCACTGGGTTCTCTCCTGAGAACAGGTAAGTAAATCGGAATTCGTAGTTCGACTGATTTTTGAGGAATATTTGTACATTTCAAAAATGGACACTTAGAAACTTTTCTGGTGAAGACCACAAAATGGATTCCTATGGAAGGAAATACAAGTTACTGGTAAGTACACTTAAATTTACTTTTCAGGGTCAGTGCTGGGCTAACAGATGCAGCCCTGGCTTCTCTCCTGATAACAGGTGAGTAAATCGGAATTCGTACTTCGGCTGATTTTAGAGGAATGTTTGTACATTTTAAAAATATACACTTAGAAACTATAATGCTGAAAACCACACAATGGATTCCTATGGAAGGAAATACAAGTTACTGATAAGTACGCTTAGAATTACATTTCAGGGTCAGTGCTGCTCTAAAAGATGCAGCACTGGGTTCTCTCCTGTTAACAGGTGAGTTAATCGGAATTCGTAGTTAGACTGGTTTTAGAGGAATATTTGTACGTTTCAAAAATGGCCATTTAGAAACTTTTCTGCTGAAAACCACACGATGCATTTCTATGGAAGGAAATACAAGTTACTGGTAAGTACGGTTAGAATTACTTTCCAGGGTCAGTGCTGGTCTAAAAGATGCAGCACTGGGTTCTCTCCTGATAACATGTGAGTAAATCGGAATTCGTAGTTCGACTGATTTTAGAGGAATATTTGTACATTTCAAAAATGGACACTTAGAAACTTTTCTGGTGAAGACCACAAAATGGATTCCTATGGAAGGAAATACAATTTACTGGTAAGTACGCTTAGAATTACTTTTCAGGGTCAGTGCTGGGCTAACAGATGCAGCACTGGGTTCTCTCCTGATAACAGGTGAGTAAATTTGAATTCTTAGTTCGGCTGATTCAAGAGGAATATTTGTACGTTTCAAAAATGGCCACTTAGAAACTTTTCTGCTGAAAACCACATGATTCATTTCTATGGAAGGAAATACAAGTTACTGGTAAGTACACTTAGAATTGCTTTCCAGGGTCAGTGCTGGTCTAAAAGATGCAGCACTGGGTTCTCTCCTGATAACAGGTGAGTAAATCGGAAATCATAGTTCGACTCATTTTCGAGGAATATTTTTACGTTTCAAAAATGGACACTTAGAAACTATACTGGTGAAAACCACACAATGGATTCCTATGGAAGGAAATACAAGTTACTAGTAAGTACGCTTAGAATTACTTTTCAGGGTCAGTGCTGGGCTAACAGATGCAGCACTGGGTTCTATCCTGATAACAGGTGAGTAAATCGGAATTCATAGTTCGACTGATTTTCAAGGAAGATTTGTAAGTTTCAAAAATGGACACTTAGAAACTCTTCTGCTGAAAACCACACAATGGATTCCTAAGGAAGGAAATACAAGTTCCTGGTAAATACGCTTAGAATTACTTTTCAGGGCCACTGCTGGGCTAACAGATGCAGCACTGGGTTCTCTCCTGATATCAGGTGAGTAAATTGGAATTCGTAGTTCAGCTGATATAAGAGGAATATTTGTAAGTTTCAAAAATGGCCACTTAGAAACTTTTCTGCTGAAAACCACACAATGCATTTCTATGGAAGGAAATACAAGTTACTGGTAAGTACGCTTAGAATTACTTTCCAGGGTCAGTGCTGGTCTCAAAGATGCATGCCTGGGTTCTCTCCTGATAACAGGTGAGTAAATCGGAATTCATAGTTCGGTTGATTTTAGAGGAATATTTGTATGTTTCAAAAATGTACACTTAGAAACTTTTCTGCTGAAAACCACACAATGGATTCCTATGGAAGGAAATACAAGTTACTGGTAAGTATGCTTAGAATTACTTTTCAGGGTCAGTGATGGGCTAACAGATGCAGCACTGGGTTCTCTCCTGATAACAGGTGAGTAAATCGGAATTCATAGTTCGACTGATTTTCGAGGAATATTTGTACATTTCAAAAATGGACACTTAGAAACTTTTCTGGTGAAAACCACACAACGGATTCCTATGGAAGGAAATACAAGTTACTGGTAAGTAGGCTTAGAATTACTTTTCAGGGTCAGTGCTGGGCTAACAGATGCAGCACTGGGTTCTCTCCTGATAACAGGTGAGTAAATCGGAATTTGTAGTTCGGCTGATTGAAGAGGAATATTTGTAAGTTTCAAAAATGGCCACTTAGAAACTTTTCTGCTGAAAACCACACGATGCATTTCTATGGAAGGAAATAGAAGTTACTGGTAAGTACGCTTAGAATTACTTTCCAGGGTCAGTGCTGGTCTAAAAGATGCAGCACTGGGTTCTCTCCTGATAACAGGTGAGTACATCGGAATTCGTAGTTCGACTGATTTTAGAGGAATATTTGTACATTTCAAAAATGGACACTTAGAAACTTTTCTGGTGAAGACCACAAAAAGGATTCCTATGGAAGGAAATACAAGTTACTGGTAAGTACGCTTAGAATTACCTTCCAGGGTCAGTGCTGGGCTAAAAGATGCAGCAATGGGTTATCTCCTGATAACAGGTGAGTAAATCGGAGTTCGTAGTTTGGCTGATTTTAGAGAAATATTTGTATGTTTCAAAAATGGACACTTAGAAACTTTTCTGCTGTAAACCACACAATGCATTTTTATGGAAGGAAATACAAGTTACTGGTAAGTACGCTTAGAATTACCTTCCAGGGTCAGTGCTGGGCTTAGAGATGCAGCACTGGGTTCTCTCCTGATAACAGGTGAGTAAATCGGAATTTGTAGTTCGGCTGATTTTAGAGGAATATTTGTACGTTTCAAAAATGGACACAGAAACTTTTCAAGGGAAAACCACACAATGGATTCCTATGGAAGGAAATACAAGTTACTGGTAAGTACGCTTAGATTTACTTTCCATTGTCAGTGCTGGTCTAAAAGATGCAGCACTGTGATCTCTCCTGATAACAGGTGAGTATATCGGAATTCGTAGTTCGGCTGATTTTAGAGGAATATTTGAACTTTTCAAAAATGGACACTTAGGAATTCTTCTGCTGAAAACCACACAATGGATTCCTATGGAAGGAAATACAAATTACTGGTAAGTATGCTTAGAATTTTTTTTCAGGGTCAGTGCTGGGCTAACAGATGCAGCACTGGGTTCTCTCCTGATAACAGGTGAGTAAATCGGAATTCGTAGTTCGGCTGATTTTAGAGGAATATTTGTACATTTCAAAAATGTACACTTAGAAACTTTTCTGGTGAAAACCACACAATGGATTCCTATGGAAGGAAATACAAGTTACTGGTAAGTACGCTTAGAATTACTTTCCAGGGTCAGTGCTGGGCTAAAAGATGCAGCACTGGGTTCTCTCCTGATAACAGGTGAGTAAATCGGAATTCGTAGTTTGGCTGATTTTAGAGAAATATTTGTACGTTTCGAAAATGGAAACTTAGAAACTTTTCTGCTGAAAACCACACAATGCATTTTTATGGAAGGAAATACAAGTTACTAGTAAGTACACTTAGAATTACTTTTCAGGGTCAGTGCTGGGCTAAAAGATGCAGCACTGGGTCCTCCCCTGATAACAGGTGAGTAAATCGGAATTTGTAGTTCGGCTGATTTTAGAGGAATATTTGTATGTTTAAAAAATGGACACAGAAACTTTTCAAGGGAAAACCACACAATGGATTCCTATGGAAGGAAATACAAGTTACTGGTAAGTACGCTTAGATTTACTTTCCATTGTCAGTGCTGGTCTAAAAGATGCAGCACTGGGATCTCTCCTGATAACAGGTGAGTATATCGGAATTCGTAGTTCGACTGATTTTAGAGGAATATTTGTACATTTCAAAAATGGCCACTTCGAAACTTTTCTGCTGAAAACCACACGATGCATTTCTATGGAAGGAAATACAAGTTACTGGTAAGTACGCTTAGAATTACTTTCCAGGGTCAGTGCTGGTCTAAAAGATGCAGCACTGGGTTCTCTCCTGATAACAGGTGAGTAAATCGGAATTCGTAGTTCGACTGATTTTAGAGGAATATTTGTACATTTCAAAAATGGACACTTAGAAACTTTTTTGGTGAAGACCACAAAATGGATTCCTATGGAAGGAAATACAAGTTACTGGTAAGTACGCTTAGAATTACTTTTCAGGGTCAGTGCTGGGCTAACAGATGCAGCACTGGGTTCTCTACTGATAACAGGTGAGTAAATCGGAATTCATAGTTCGACTGATTTTCGAGGAATATTTGTACGTTTCAAAAATAGACACTTAGAAACTTTTCTGCTAAAAACCACACGATGCATTTCTATGGAAGGAAATACAAGTTACTGGTAAGTAGGCTTAGAATTACTGTCCAGGGTCAGTGCTGGGCTAACAGATGCAGCACTGGGTTCTCTCCTGATAACAGGTGAGTTAATCGGAATTCGTAGTTCGACTGTTTTTAGATGAATATTTGTACGTTTCAAAAATGGACACTTAGAAACTTTTCTGCTGAAAACCACACAATGGATTCCTTTGGAAGGAAATACAAGTTACTGGTAAGTACGCTTAGAATTACTTTTCCGGGTCAGTGCTGGTCTAAAAGATGAAGCACTGGGTTCTCTTCTGATGATAGGTGAGTAAATCGGAATTCGTAGTTCGACTGATTTTAGAGGAATATTTGTACATTTCAAAAATGGACACTTAGAAACTCTTCTACTGAAAACCAGACAATGGATTCCTATGGAAGGAGTTACAAGTTACTGGTAAGTACACTTAGAATTACTTTTCAGGGTCAGTGCTGGGCTAACAGATGCAGCACTGGGTTCTCTCCTGATAACAGGTGAGTAAATCGGAATTCGTAGTTCGGCTGATTTTAGAGGAATACTTGTACGTTTCAAAAATGGCCACTTAGAAACTTTTCTGCTGAAAACCACATGATTCATTTCTATGGAAGGAAATACAAGTTACTGGTAAGTACGCTTAGAATTGCTTTCCAGGGTCAGTGCTGGTCTAAAAGATGCAGCACTGGGTTCTCTCCTGATAACAGGTGAGTAAATCGGAAATCATAGTTCGACTCATTTTCGAGGAATATTTGTACGTTTCAAAAATGGACACTTAGAAACTATACTGGTGAAAACCACACAATGGATTCCTATGGAAGGAAATACAAGTTACTAGTAAGTACGCTTAGAATTACTTTTCAGGGTCAGTGCTGGGCTAACAGATGCAGCACTGGGTTCTCTCCTGATAACAGGTGAGTAAATCGGAATTCATAGTTCGACTGATTTTCAAGGAAGATTTGTAAGTTTCAAAAATGGACACTTAGAAACTCTTCTGCTGAAAACCACACAATGGATTCCTAAGGAAGGAAATACAAGTTCCTGGTAAATACGCTTAGAATTACTTTTCAGGGTCACTGCTGGGCTAACAGATGCAGCACTGGGTTCTCTCCTGATATCAGGTGAGTAAATTGGAATTCGTAGTTCAGCTGATATAAGAGGAATATTTGTAAGTTTCAAAAATGGCCACTTAGAAACTTTTCTGCTGAAAACCACACAATGCATTTCTATGGAAGGAAATACAAGTTACTGGTAAGTACGCTTAGAATTACTTTCCAGGGTCAGTGCTGGTCTCAAAGATGCATGCCTGGGTTCTCTCCTGATAACAGGTGAGTAAATCGGAATTCATAGTTCGGTTGATTTTAGAGGAATATTTGTATGTTTCAAAAATGTACACTTAGAAACTTTTCTGCTGAAAACCACACAATGGATTCCTATGGAAGGAAATACAAGTTACTGGTAAGTATGCTTAGAATTACTTTTCAGGGTCAGTGATGGGCTAACAGATGCAGCACTGGGTTCTCTCCTGATAACAGGTGAGTAAATCGGAATTCATAGTTCGACTGATTTTCGAGGAATATTTGTACGTTTCAAAAATGGACACTTAGAAACTTTTCTGGTGAAAACCACACAACGGATTCCTATGGAAGGAAATACAAGTTACTGGTAAGTAGGCTTAGAACTACTATTCAGGGTCAGTGCTGGGCTAACAGATGCAGCACTGGGTTCTCTCCTGATAACAGGTGAGTAAATCGGAATTTGTAGTTCGGCTGATTTAAGAGGAATATTTGTAAGTTTCAAAAATGGCCACTTAGAAACTTTTCTGCTGAAAACCACACGATGCATTTCTGTGGAAGGAAATAGAAGTTACTGGTAAGTACGCTTAGAATTACTTTCCAGGGTCAGTGCTGGTCTAAAAGATGCAGCACTGGGTTCTCTCCTGATAACAGGTGAGTAAATCGGAATTCGTAGTTCGACGGATTTTAGAGAAATATTTGTATGTTTCAAAAATGGACACTTAGAAACTTTTCTGCTGTAAACCACACAATGCATTTTTATGGAAGGAAATACAAGTTACTGGTAAGTACGCTTAGAATTACCTTCCAGGGTCAGTGCTGGGCTAAGAGATGCAGCACTGGGTTCTCTCCTGATAACAGGTGAGTAAATCGGAATTCGTAGTTCTGCTGATTTTAGAGGAATATTTGTAGGTTTCTAAAATGGACACTTAGAAACTCTTCAAGGGAAAACCACACTATGGATTCCTAAGGAAGGAAATACAAGTTACTGGTAAGTACACTTAGAATTACTTTTCAGGGTCAGTGCTGGGCTAAAAGATGCAGCACTGGGTTCTCTCCTGATAACCGGTGAGTAAATCGGAATTTGTAGTTCGGCTGATTTTAGAGGAATATTTGTACGTTTCAAAAATGGACACAGAAACTTTTCAAGGGAAAACCACACAATGGATTCCTATGGAAGGAAATACAAGTTACTGGTAAGTACGCTTAGATTTACTTTCCATTGTCAGTGCTGGTCTAAAAGATGCAGCACTGTGATCTCTCCTGAGAACAGGTGAGTAAATCGGAATTCGTAGTTCGACTGATTTTAGAGGAATATTTGTACGTTTTAAAAATATACACTTAGAAACTATAATGCTGAAAACCACACAATGGATTCCTATGGAAGGGAATACAAGTTACTGGTAAGTACACTTAGAATTACTTTTCAGGGTCAGTGCTGGGCTAAAAGATGCAGCACTGGGTTCTCTCCTGATAACAGGTGAGTAAATCGGAATTCATAGTTCGACTGATTTTCGAGGAATATTTGTATGTTTCAAAAATGGACACTTAGAAACTCTTCTGCTGAAAACCACACAATGGATTCCTATGGAAGGAAATACAAGTTACTGGTAAGTAGGCTTAGAATTACTGTCCAGGGTCAGTGCTGGTCTAAAAGATGCAGCACTGGGATCTCTCCTGAGAACAGGTGAGTAAATCGGAATTCGTAGTTCGACTGATTTTAGAGGAATATTTGTACATTTCAAAAATGGACACTTAGAAACTTTTCTGGTGAAGACCACAAAATGGATTCCTATGGAAAGAAATACAAGTTACTGGTAAGTACACTTAGAAATACTTTTCAAGGTCAGTGCTGGGCTAACAGATGCAGCCCTGGCTTCTCTCCTGATAACAGGTGAGTAAATCGGAATTCGTACTTCGGCTGATTTTAGAGGAATATTTGTACGTTTCAAAAATATACACTTAGAAACTATAATGCTGAAAACCACACAATGGATTCCTATGGAAGGAAATACAAGTTACTGATAAGTACGCTTAGAATTACATTTCAGGGTCAGTGCTGCTCTAAAAGATGCAGCACTGGGTTCTCTCCTGATAACAGGTGAGTTAATCGGAATTCGTAGTTCGACTGGTTTTAGAGGAATATTTGTACGTTTCAAAAATGGCCACTTAGAAACTTTTCTGCTGAAAACCACACGATGCATTTCTATGGAAGGAAATACAAGTTACTGGTAAGTACGCTTAGAATTACTTTCCAGGGTCAGTGCTGGTCTAAAAGATGCAGCACTGGGTTCTCTCCTGATAACAGGTGAGTAAATCGGAATTCGTAGTTCGACTGATTTTAGAGGAATATTTGTACATTTCAAAAATGGACACTTAGAAACTTTTCTGGTGAAGACCACAAAATGGATTCCTATGGAAGGAAATACAAGTTACTGGTAAGTACGCTTAGAATTACTTTTCAGGGTCAGTGCTGGGCTAAAAGATGCAGCACTGGGATCTCTCCTGATAACAGGTGAGTATATCAGAATTCGTAGTTCGATTGATTTTAGAGGAATATTTGTACATTTCAAAAATAGACACTTAGAAACTTTTCTGGTGAAGACCACACAATGGATTCCTATGGAAGGAAATACAAGTTACTGTTAAGTACGCTTAGAATTTCTTTTCAGGGTCAGTGCTGGGCTAACAGATGCGGCACTGGGTTCTCTCCTGATAACAGGTGAGTAAATCGGAATTCATAGTTCGACTGATTTTCGAGGAATATTTGTACGTTTCAAAAATAGACACTTAGAAACTTTTCTGCTGAAAACCACACGATGCATTTCTATGGAAGGAAATACAAGTTACTGGTAAGTAGGCTTAGAATTACTGTCCAGGGTCAGTGCTGGGCTAACAGATGCAGCACTGGGTTCTCTCCTGATAACAGGTGAGTTAATCGGAATTCGTAGTTCGACTGATTTTAGAGGAATATTTGTACATTTCAAAAATGGACACTTAGAAACTCTTCTGCTGAAAACCACACAATGTATTCCTATGGAAGGAGTTACAAGTTACTGGTAAGTACACTTAGAATTACTTTTCCGGGTCAGTGCTGGTCTAAAAGATGCAGCACCGGGTTCTCTTCTGATGATAGGTGAGTAAATCGGAATTCATAGTTCGACTGATTTTAGAGGAATATTTGTACATTTCAAAAATGGACACTTAGAAACTCTTCTGCTGAAAACCACACAATGTATTCCTATGGAAGGAGTTACAAGTTACTGGTAAGTACACTTAGAATTACTTTTCAGGGTCAGTGCTGGGCTAACAGATGCAGCACTGGGTTCTCTCCTGATATCAGGTGAGTAAATCGGAATTCGTAGTTTGGCTGATTTTAGAGAAATATTTGTACGTTTCGAAAATGGAAACTTAGAAACTTTTCTGCTGAAAACCACACAATGCATTTTTATGGAAGGAAATACAAGTTACTAGTAAGTACACTTAGAATTACTTTTCAGGGTCAGTGCTGGGCTAAAAGATGCAGCACTGGGTCCTTTCCTGATAACAGGTGAGTAAATCGGAATTTGTAGTTCGGCTGATTTTGGAGGAATATTTGTACGTTTAAAAAATGGACACAGAAACTTTTCAAGGGAAAACCACACAATGGATTCCTATGGAAGGAAATACAAGTTACTGGTAAGTACGCTTAGAATTACTTTCCAGGGTCAGTGCTCGTCTAAAAGATGCAGCACTGGGTTCTCTCCTGATAACAGGTGAGTAAATCGGAATTCGTAGTTCGACTGATTTTAGAGGAATATTTGTACATTTCAAAAATGGACACTTAGAAACTTTTTTGGTGAAGACCACAAAATGGATTCCTATGGAAGGAAATACAAGTTACTGGTAAGTACGCTTAGAATTACTTTTCAGGGTCAGTGCTGGGCTAACAGATGCAGCACTGGGTTCTCTCCTGATAACAGGTGAGTAAATCGGAATTCATAGTTCGACTGATTTTCGAGGAATATTTGTACGTTTCAAAAATAGACACTTAGAAACTTTTCTGCTGAAAACCACACGATGCATTTCTATGGAAGGAAATACAAGTTACTGGTAAGTAGGCTTAGAATTACTGTCCAGGGTCAGTGCTGGGCTAACAGATGCAGCACTGGGTTCTCTCCTGATAACAGGTGAGTTAATCGGAATTCGTAGTTCGACTGTTTTTAGATGAATATTTGTACGTTTCAAAAATGGACACTTAGAAACTTTTCTGCTGAAAACCACACAATGGATTCCTTTGGAAGGAAATACAAGTTACTGGTAAGTACGCTTAGAATTACTTTTCCGGGTCAGTGCTGGTCTAAAAGATGAAGCACTGGGTTCTCTTCTGATGATAGGTGAGTAAATCGGAATTCGTAGTTCGACTGATTTTAGAGGAATATTTGTACGTTTTAAAAATATACACTTAGAAACTATAATGCTGAAAACCACACAATGGATTCCTATGGAAGGGAATACAAGTTACTGGTAAGTACACTTAGAATTACTTTTCAGGGTCAGTGCTGGGCTAAAAGATGCAGCACTGGGTTCTCTCCTGATAACAGGTGAGTAAATCGGAATTCATAGTTCGACTGATTTTCGAGGAATATTTGTATGTTTCAAAAATGGACACTTAGAAACTCTTCTGCTGAAAACCACACAATGGATTCCTATGGAAGGAAATACAAGTTACTGGTAAGTAGGCTTAGAATTACTGTCCAGGGTCAGTGCTGGTCTAAAAGATGCAGCACTGGGATCTCTCCTGAGAACAGGTGAGTAAATCGGAATTCGTAGTTCGACTGATTTTAGAGGAATATTTGTACATTTCAAAAATGGACACTTAGAAACTTTTCTGGTGAAGACCACAAAATGGATTCCTATGGAAAGAAATACAAGTTACTGGTAAGTACACTTAGAAATACTTTTCAGGGTCAGTGCTGGGCTAACAGATGCAGCCCTGGCTTCTCTCCTGATAACAGGTGAGTAAATCGGAATTCGTACTTCGGCTGATTTTAGAGGAATATTTGTATGTTTCAAAAATATACACTTAGAAACTATAATGCTGAAAACCACACAATGGATTCCTATGGAAGGAAATACAAGTTACTGATAAGTACGCTTAGAATTACATTTCAGGGTCAGTGCTGCTCTAAAAGATGCAGCACTGGGTTCTCTCCTGATAACAGGTGAGTTAATCGGAATTCGTAGTTCGACTGGTTTTAGAGGAATATTTGTACGTTTCAAAAATGGCCACTTAGAAACTTTTCTGCTGAAAACCACACGATGCATTTCTATGGAAGGAAATACAAGTTACTGGTAAGTACGCTTAGAATTACTTTCCAGGGTCAGTGCTGGTCTAAAAGATACAGCACTGGGTTCTCTCCTGATAACAGGTGAGTAAATCGGAATTCGTAGTTCGACTGATTTTAGAGGAATATTTGTACATTTCAAAAATGGACACTTAGAAACTTTTCTGGTGAAGACCACAAAATGGATTCCTATGGAAGGAAATACAAGTTACTGGTAAGTACGCTTAGAATTACTTTTCAGGGTCAGTGCTGGGCTAAAAGATGCAGCACTGGGATCTCTCCTGATAACAGGTGAGTATATCAGAATTCGTAGTTCGATTGATTTTAGAGGAATATTTGTACATTTCAAAAATAGACACTTAGAAACTTTTCTGGTGAAGACCACACAATGGATTCCTATGGAAGGAAATACAAGTTACTGTTAAGTACGCTTAGAATTTCTTTTCAGGGTCAGTGCTGGGCTAACAGATGCGGCACTGGGTTCTCTCCTGATAACAGGTGAGTAAATCGGAATTCATAGTTCGACTGATTTTCGAGGAATATTTGTACGTTTCAAAAATAGACACTTAGAAACTTTTCTGCTGAAAACCACACGATGCATTTCTATGGAAGGAAATACAAGTTACTGGTAAGTAGGCTTAGAATTACTGTCCAGGGTCAGTGCTGGGCTAACAGATGCAGCACTGGGTTCTCTCCTGATAACAGGTGAGTTAATCGGAATTCGTAGTTCGACTGATTTTAGAGGAATATTTGTACATTTCAAAAATGGACACTTAGAAACTCTTCTGCTGAAAACCACACAATGTATTCCTATGGAAGGAGTTACAAGTTACTGGTAAGTACACTTAGAATTACTTTTCCGGGTCAGTGCTGGTCTAAAAGATGCAGCACCGGGTTCTCTTCTGATGATAGGTGAGTAAATCGGAATTCGTAGTTCGACTGATTTTAGAGGAATATTTGTACATTTCAAAAATGGACACTTAGAAACTCTTCTGCTGAAAACCACACAATGTATTCCTATGGAAGGAGTTACAAGTTACTGGTAAGTACACTTAGAATTACTTTTCAGGGTCAGTGCTGGGCTAACAGATGCAGCACTGGGTTCTCTCCTGATATCAGGTGAGTAAATTGGAATTCGTAGTTCAGCTGATATAAGAGGAATATTTGTAAGTTTCAAAAATGGCCACTTAGAAACTTTTCTGCTGAAAACCACACAATGCATTTCTATGGAAGGAAATACAAGTTACTGGTAAGCACGCTTAGAATTACTTTCCAGGGTCAGTGCTGGTCTAAAAGATGCAGCACTGGGTTCTCTCCTGATACAGGTGAGTAAATCGGAATTCGTAGTTCGGCTGATTTTAGAGGAATATTTGAACTTTTCAAAAATGGACACTTAGAAATTCTTCTGCTGAAAACCACACAATGGATTCCTATGGAAGGAAATACAAATTACTGGTAAGTATGCTTAGAATTTTTTTTCAGGGTCAGTGCTGGGCTAACAGATGCAGCACTGGGTTCTCTCCTGATAACAGGTGAGTAAATCGGAATTCGTAGTTCGGCTGATTTTAGAGGAATATTTGTACATTTCAAAAATGTGCACTTAGAAACTTTTCTGGTGAAAACCACACAATGGATTTCTATGGAAGGAAATACAAGTTACTGGTAAGTACGCTTAGAATTACTTTCCAGGGTCAGTGCTGGGCTAAAAGATGCAGCACTGGGTTCTCTCCTGATAACAGGTGAGTAAATCGGAATTCGTAGTTTGGCTGATTTTAGAGAAATATTTGTACGTTTCGAAAATGGAAACTTAGAAACTTTTCTGCTGAAAACCACACAATGCATTTTTATGGAAGGAAATACAAGTTACTAGTTAGTACACTTAGAATTACTTTTCAGGGTCAGTGCTGGGCTAAAAGATGCAGCACTGGGTCCTCTCCTGATAACAGGTGAGTAAATCGGAATTTGTAGTTCGGCTGATTTTAGAGGAATATTTGTACGTTTAAAAAATGGACACAGAAACTTTTCAAGGGAAAACCACACAATGGATTCCTATGGAAGGAAATACAAGTTACTGGTAAGTACGCTTAGATTTACTTTCCATTGTCAGTGCTGGTCTAAAAGATGCAGCACTGGGATCTCTCCTGATAACAGTTGAGTATATCAGAATTCGTAGTTCGACTGATTTTAGAGGAATATTTGTACATTTCAAAAATGGCCACTTAGAAACTTTTCTGCTGAAAACCACACGATGCATTTCTATGGAAGGAAATACAAGTTACTGGTAAGTATGCTTAGAATTACTTTCCAGGGTCAGTGCTGGTCTAAAAGATGCAGCACTGGGTTCTCTCCTGATAACAGGTGAGTAAATCGGAATTCGTAGTTCGACTGATTTTAGAGGAATATTTGTACATTTCAAAAATGGACACTTAGAAACTTTTTTGGTGAAGACCACAAAATGGATTCCTATGGAAGGAAATACAAGTTACTGGTAAGTACGCTTAGAATTACTTTTCAGGGTCAGTGCTGGGCTAACAGATGCAGCACTGGGTTCTCTCCTGATAACAGGTGAGTAAATCGGAATTCATAGTTCGACTGATTTTCGAGGAATATTTGTACGTTTCAAAAATAGACACTTAGAAACTTTTCTGCTGAAAACCACACGATGCATTTCTATGGAAGGAAATACAAGTTACTGGTAAGTAGGCTTAGAATTACTGTCCAGGGTCAGTGCTGGGCTAACAGATGCAGCACTGGGTTCTCTCCTGATAACAGGTGAGTTAATCGGAATTCGTAGTTCGACTGTTTTTAGATGAATATTTGTACGTTTCAAAAATGGACACTTAGAAACTTTTCTGCTGAAAACCACACAATGGATTCCTTTGGAAGGAAATACAAGTTACTGGTAAGTACGCTTAGAATTACTTTTCCGGGTCAGTGCTGGTCTAAAAGATGAAGCACTGGGTTCTCTTCTGATGATAGGTGAGTAAATCGGAATTCGTAGTTCGACTGATTTTAGAGGAATATTTGTACATTTCAAAAATGGACACTTAGAAACTCTTCTGCTGAAAACCACACAATGGATTCCTATGGAAGGAGTTACAAGTTACTGGTAAGTACACTTAGAATTACTTTTCAGGGTCAGTGCTGGGCTAACAGATGCAGCACTGGGTTCTCTCCTGATAACAGGTGAGTAAATCGGAATTCTTAGTTCGGCTTATTTAAGAGGAATATTTGTACGTTTCAAAAATGGCCACTTAGAAACTTTTCTGCTGAAAACCACATGATTCATTTCTATGGAAGGAAATACAAGTTACTGGTAAGTACGCTTAGAATTACTTTCCAGGGTCAGTGCTGGGCTAACAGATGCAGCACTGGGTTCTCTCCTGATAACAGGTGAGTTAATCGGAATTCGTAGTTCGACTGTTTTTAGATGAATATTTGTACGTTTCAAAAATGGACACTTAGAAACTTTTCTGCTGAAAACCACACAATGGATTCCTATGGAAGGAAATACAAGTTACTGGTAAGTACGCTTAGAATTACTTTTTCGGGTCAGTGCTGGTCTAAAAGATGCAGCACTGGGTTCTTTTCTGATGATAGGTGAGTAAATCGGAATTCGTAGTTCGACTGATTTTAGAGGAATATTTGTACATTTCAAAAATGGACACTTAGAAACTCTTCTGCTGAAAACCACACAATTGATTCCTATGGAAGGAGTTACAAGTTACTGGTAACTACACTTAGAATTACTTTTCAGGGTCAGTGCTGGGCTAACAGATGCAGCACTGGGTTCTCTCCTGATAACAGGTGAGTAAATCGGAATTCTTAGTTCGGCTGATTTAAGAGGAATATTTGTACGTTTCAAAAATGGCCACTTAGAAACTTTTCTGCTGAAAACCACATGATTCATTTCTATGGAAGGAAATACAAGTTACTGGTAAGTACGCTTAGAATTACTTTTCAGGGTCAGTGCTGGGCTAACAGATGCAGCCCTGGGTTCTCTCCTGATAACAGGTGAGTAAATCGGAATTCGTAGTTCGACTGATCTTATAGGAATATTGGTATGTTTAAAAAATGGACACTTAGAAATTCTTCTGATGAAAACCACACAATGGATTCCTAAGGAAGGAAATACAAGTTCCTGGTAAATACGCTTAGAATTACTTTTCAGGGTCAGTGCTGGGCTAACAGATGCAGCACTGGGTTCTCTCCTGATATCAGGTGAGTAAATTGGAATTCGTAGTTCAGCTGATATAAGAGGAATATTTGTAAGTTTCAAAAATGGCCACTTAGAAACTTTTCTGCTGAAAACCACACAATGCATTTCTATGGAAGGAAATACAAGTTACTGGTAAGTACGCTTAGAATTACTTTCCAGGGTCAGTGCTGGTCTAAAAGATGCAGCACTGGGTTCTCTCCTGATACAGGTGAGTAAATCGGAATTCGTAGTTCGGCTGATTTTAGAGGAATATTTGAACTTTTCAAAAATGGACACTTAGAAATTCTTCTGCTGAAAACCACACAATGGATTCCTATGGAAGGAAATACAAATTACTGGTAAGTACGCTTAGAATTTTTTTTCAGGGTCAGTGCTGGGCTAACAGATGCAGCACTGGGTTCTCTCCTGATAACAGGTGAGTAAATCGGAATTCGTAGTTCGGCTGATTTTAGAGGAATATTTGTACATTTCAAAAATGTGCACTTAGAAACTTTTCTGGTGAAAACCACACAATGGATTCCTATGGAAGGAAATACAAGTTACTGGTAAGTACGCTTAGAATTACTTTCCAGGGTCAGTGCTGGGCTAAAAGATGCAGCACTGGGTTCTCTCCTGATAACAGGTGAGTAAATCGGAATTCGTAGTTTGGCTGATTTTAGAGAAATATTTGTACGTTTCGAAAATGGAAACTTAGAAACTTTTCTGCTGAAAACCACACAATGCATTTTTATGGAAGGAAATACAAGTTACTAGTAAGTACACTTAGAATTACTTTTCAGGGTCAGTGCTGGGCTAAAAGATGCAGCACTGGGTCCTTTCCTGATAACAGGTGAGTAAATCGGAATTTGTAGTTCGGCTGATTTTGGAGGAATATTTGTACGTTTAAAAAATGGACACAGAAACTTTTCAAGGGAAAACCACACAATGGATTCCTATGGAAGGAAATACAAGTTACTGGTAAGTACGCTTAGAATTACTTTCCAGGGTCAGTGCTCGTCTAAAAGATGCAGCACTGGGTTCTCTCCTGATAACAGGTGAGTAAATCGGAATTCGTAGTTCGACTGATTTTAGAGGAATATTTGTACATTTCAAAAATGGACACTTAGAAACTTTTTTGGTGAAGACCACAAAATGGATTCCTATGGAAGGAAATACAAGTTACTGGTAAGTACGCTTAGAATTACTTTTCAGGGTCAGTGCTGGGCTAACAGATGCAGCACTGGGTTCTCTCCTGATAACAGGTGAGTAAATCGGAATTCATAGTTCGACTGATTTTCGAGGAATATTTGTACGTTTCAAAAATAGACACTTAGAAACTTTTCTGCTGAAAACCACACGATGCATTTCTATGGAAGGAAATACAAGTTACTGGTAAGTAGGCTTAGAATTACTGTCCAGGGTCAGTGCTGGGCTAACAGATGCAGCACTGGGTTCTCTCCTGATAACAGGTGAGTTAATCGGAATTCGTAGTTCGACTGTTTTTAGATGAATATTTGTACGTTTCAAAAATGGACACTTAGAAACTTTTCTGCTGAAAACCACACAATGGATTCCTTTGGAAGGAAATACAAGTTACTGGTAAGTACGCTTAGAATTACTTTTCCGGGTCAGTGCTGGTCTAAAAGATGAAGCACTGGGTTCTCTTCTGATGATAGGTGAGTAAATCGGAATTCGTAGTTCGACTGATTTTAGAGGAATATTTGTACATTTCAAAAATGGACACTTAGAAACTCTTCTGCTGAAAACCACACAATGGATTCCTATGGAAGGAGTTACAAGTTACTGGTAAGTACACTTAGAATTACTTTTCAGGGTCAGTGCTGGGCTAACAGATGCAGCACTGGGTTCTCTCCTGATAACAGGTGAGTAAATCGGAATTCTTAGTTCGGCTGATTTAAGAGGAATATTTGTACGTTTCAAAAATGGCCACTTAGAAACTTTTCTGCTGAAAACCACATGATTCATTTCTATGGAAGGAAATACAAGTTACTGGTAAGTACGCTTAGAATTACTTTCCAGGGTCAGTGCTGGGCTAACAGATGCAGCACTGGGTTCTCTCCTGATAACAGGTGAGTTAATCGGAATTCGTAGTTCGACTGTTTTTAGATGAATATTTGTACGTTTCAAAAATGGACACTTAGAAACTTTTCTGCTGAAAACCACACAATGGATTCCTATGGAAGGAAATACAAGTTACTGGTAAGTACGCTTAGAATTACTTTTTCGGGTCAGTGCTGGTCTAAAAGATGCAGCACTGGGTTCTTTTCTGATGATAGGTGAGTAAATCGGAATTCGTAGTTCGACTGATTTTAGAGGAATATTTGTACATTTCAAAAATGGACACTTAGAAACTCTTCTGCTGAAAACCACACAATTGATTCCTATGGAAGGAGTTACAAGTTACTGGTAACTACACTTAGAATTACTTTTCAGGGTCAGTGCTGGGCTAACAGATGCAGCACTGGGTTCTCTCCTGATAACAGGTGAGTAAATCGGAATTCTTAGTTCGGCTGATTTAAGAGGAATATTTGTACGTTTCAAAAATGGCCACTTAGAAACTTTTCTGCTGAAAACCACATGATTCATTTCTATGGAAGGAAATACAAGTTACTGGTAAGTACGCTTAGAATTACTTTTCAGGGTCAGTGATGGGCTAACAGATGCAGCCCTGGGTTCTCTCCTGATAACAGGTGAGTAAATTGGAATTCGTAGTTCGACTGATTTTATAGGAATATTGGTATGTTTAAAAAATGGACACTTAGAAATTCTTCTGATGAAAACCACACAATGGATTCCTAAGGAAGGAAATACAAGTTCCTGGTAAATACGCTTAGAATTACTTTTCAGGGTCAGTGCTGGGCTAACAGATGCAGCACTGGGTTCTCTCCTGATATCAGGTGAGTAAATTGGAATTCGTAGTTCAGCTGATATAAGAGGAATATTTGTAAGTTTTAAAAATGGCCACTTAGAAACTTTTCTGCTGAAAACCACACAATGCATTTCTATGGAAGGAAATACAAGTTACTGGTAAGTACGCTTAGAATTACTTTCCAGGGTCAGTGCTGGTCTAAAAGATGCAGCACTGGGTTCTCTCCTGATACAGGTGAGTAAATCGGAATTCGTAGTTCGGCTGATTTTAGAGGAATATTTGAACTTTTCAAAAATGGACACTTAGAAATTCTTCTGCTGAAAACCACACAATGGATTCCTATGGAAGGAAATACAAATTACTGGTAAGTACGCTTAGAATTTTTTTTCAGGGTCAGTGCTGGGCTAACAGATGCAGCACTGGGTTCTCTCCTGATAACAGGTGAGTAAATCGGAATTCGTAGTTCGGCTGATTTCAGAGGAATATTTGTACATTTCAAAAATGTGCACTTAGAAACTTTTCTGGTGAAAACCACACAATGGATTCCTATGGAAGGAAATACAAGTTACTGGTAAGTACGCTTAGAATTACTTTCCAGGGTCAGTGCTGGGCTAAAAGATGCAGCACTGGGTTCTCTCCTGATAACAGGTGAGTAAATCGGAATTCGTAGTTTGGCTGATTTTAGAGAAATATTTGTACGTTTCGAAAATGGAAACTTAGAAACTTTTCTGCTGAAAACCACACAATGCATTTTTATGGAAGGAAATACAAGTTACTAGTAAGTACACTTAGAATTACTTTTCAGGGTCAGTGCTGGGCTAAAAGATGCAGCACTGGGTCCTTTCCTGATAACAGGTGAGTAAATCGGAATTTGTAGTTCGGCTGATTTTGGAGGAATATTTGTACGTTTAAAAAATGGACACAGAAACTTTTCAAGGGAAAACCACACAATGGATTCCTATGGAAGGAAATACAAGTTACTGGTAAGTACGCTTAGATTTACTTTCCATTGTCAGTGCTGGTCTAATAGATGCAGCACTGGGATCTCTCCTGATAACAGGTGAGTATATCGGAATTCGTAGTTCGACTGATTTTAGAGGAATATTTGTACATTTCAAAAATGGCCACTTAGAAACTTTTCTGCTGAAAACCACACGATGCATTTCTATGGAAGGAAATACAAGTTACTGGTAAGTACGCTTAGAATTACTTTCCAGGGTCAGTGCTGGTCTAAAAGATGCAGCACTGGGTTCTCTCCTGATAACAGGTGAGTAAATCGGAATTCGTAGTTCGACTGATTTTAGAGGAATATTTGTACATTTCAAAAATGGACACTTAGAAACTTTTTTGGTGAAGACCACAAAATGGATTCCTATGGAAGGAAATACAAGTTACTGGTAAGTACGCTTAGAATTACTTTTCAGGGTCAGTGCTGGGCTAACAGATGCAGCACTGGGTTCTCTCCTGATAACAGGTGAGTAAATCGGAATTCATAGTTCGACTGATTTTCGAGGAATATTTGTACGTTTCAAAAATAGACACTTAGAAACTTTTCTGCTGAAAACCACACAATGCATTTCTATGGAAGGAAATACAAGTTACTGGTAAGTAGGCTTAGAATTACTGTCCAGGGTCAGTGCTGGGCTAACAGATGCAGCACTGGGTTCTCTCCTGATAACAGGTGAGTTAATCAGAATTCGTAGTTCGACTGTTTTTAGATGAATATTTGTACGTTTCAAAAATGGACACTTAGAAACTTTTCTGCTGAAAACCACACAATGGATTCCTATGGAAGGAAATACAAGTTACTGGTAAGTACGCTTAGAATTACTTTTCCGGGTCAGTGCTGGTCTAAAAGATGCAGCACTGGGTTCTCTTCTGATGACAAGTGAGTAAATCAGAATTCGTAGTTCGACTGATTTTAGAGGAATATTTGTACATTTCAAAAATGGACACTTAGAAACTCTTCTGCTGAAAACCACACAATGTATTCCTATGGAAGGAGTTACAAGTTACTGGTAAGTACACTTAGAATTACTTTTCAGTGTCAGTGCTGGGCTAACAGATGCAGCACTGGGTTCTCTCCTGATAACAGGTGAGTAAATTTGAATTCTTAGTTCGGCTGATTCAAGAGGAATATTTGTACGTTTCAAAAATGGCCACTTAGAAACTTTTCTGCTGAAAACCACATGATTCATTTCTATGGAAGGAAATACAAGTTACTGGTAAGTACGCTTAGAATTGCTTTCCAGGGTCAGTGCTGGTCTAAAAGATGCAGCACTGGGTTCTCTCCTGATAACAGGTGAGTAAATCGGAAATCATAGTTCGACTCATTTTCGAGGAATATTTGTACGTTTCAAAAATGGACACTTAGAAACTATACTGGTGAAAACCACACAATGGATTCCTATGGAAGGAAATACAAGTTACTAGTAAGTACGCTTAGAATTACTTTTCAGGGTCAGTGCTGGGCTAACAGATGCAGCACTGGGTTCTCTCCTGATAACAGGTGAGTAAATCGGAATTCATAGTTCGACTGATTTTCAAGGAAGATTTGTAAGTTTCAAAAATGGACACTTAGAAACTCTTCTGCTGAAAACCACACAATGGATTCCTAAGGAAGGAAATACAAGTTCCTGGTAAATACGCTTAGAATTACTATTCAGGGTCACTGCTGGGCTAACAGATGCAGCACTGGGTTCTCTCCTGATATCAGGTGAGTAAATTGGAATTCGTAGTTCAGCTGATATAAGAGGAATATTTGTAAGTTTCAAAAATGGCCACTTAGAAACTTTTCTGCTGAAAACCACACAATGCATTTCTATGGAAGGAAATACAAGTTACTGGCAAGTACGCTTAGAATTAGTTTCCAGGGTCAGTGCTGGTCTCAAAGATGCATGCCTGGGTTCTCTCCTGATAACAGGTGAGTAAATCGGAATTCATAGTTCGGTTGATTTTAGAGGAATATTTGTATGTTTCAAAAATGTACACTTAGAAACTTTTCTGCTGAAAACCACACAATGGATTCCTATGGCAGGAAATACAAGTTACTGGTAAGTATGCTTAGAATTACTTTTCAGGGTCAGTGATGGGCTAACAGATGCAGCACTGGGTTCTCTCCTGATAACAGGTGAGTAAATCGGAATTCATAGTTCGACTGATTTTCGAGGAATATTTGTATGTTTCAAAAATGGACACTTAGAAACTTTTCTGGTGAAAACCACACAACGGATTCCTATGGAAGGAAATACAAGTTACTGGTAAGTAGGCTTAGAATTACTACTCAGGGTCAGTGCTGGGCTAACAGATGCAGCACTGGGTTCTCTCCTGATAACAGGTGAGTAAATCGGAATTTGTAGTTCGGCTGATTTAAGAGGAATATTTGTAAGTTTCAAAAATGGCCACTTAGAAACTTTTCTGCTGAAAACCACACGATGCATTTCTGTGGAAGGAAATAGAAGTTACTGGTAAGTACGCTTAGAATTACTTTCCAGGGTCAGTGCTGGTCTAAAAGATGCAGCACTGGGTTCTCTCCTGATAACAGGTGAGTAAATCGGAATTCGTAGTTCGACTGATTTTAGAGAAATATTTGTATGTTTCAAAAATGGACACTTAGAAACTTTTCTGCTGTAAACCACACAATGCATTTTTATGGAAGGAAATACAAGTTACTGGTAAGTACGCTTAGAATTACCTTCCAGGGTCAGTGCTGGGCTAAGAGATGCAGCACTGGGTTCTCTCCTGATAACAGGTGAGTAAATCGGAATTCGTAGTTCTGCTGATTTTAGAGGAATATTTGTAGGTTTCTAAAATGGACACTTAGAAACTCTTCAAGGGAAAACCACACTATGGATTCCTAAGGAAGGAAATACAAGTTACTGGTAAGTACACTTAGAATTACTTTTCAGGGTCAGTGCTAGGCTAAAAGATGCAGCACTGGGTTCTCTCCTGATAACAGGTGAGTAAATCGGAATTTGTAGTTCGGCTGATTTTAGAGGAATATTTGTACGTTTCAAAAATGGACACAGAAACTTTTCAAGGGAAAACCACACAATGGATTCCTATGGAAGGAAATACAAGTTACTGGTAAGTACGCTTAGATTTACTTTCCATTGTCAGTGCTGGTCTAAAAGATGCAGCACTGTGATCTCTCCTGATAACAGGTGAGTATATCGGAATTCGTAGTTCGACTGATTTTAGAGGAACATTTGCACATTTCAAGAATAGACACTCAGAAACTTTTCTGGTGAAGACCACACAATGGATTCCTATGGAAGGAAATACAAGTTACTGGTAAGTACGCTTAGAATTACTTTTCAGGGTCAGTGCTGGGCTAACAGATGCAGCACTGGGTTCTCTCCTGATAACAGGTGAGTAAATCGGAATTCATAGTTCGACTGATTTTCAAGGAATATTTGTAAGTTTCAAAAATGGACACTTAGAAACTCTTCTGCTGAAAACCACACAATGGATTCCTATGGAAGGAAATACAAGTTACTGGTAAGTAGGCTTAGAATTACTGTCCAGGGTCAGTGCTGGTCTAAAAGATGCAGCACTGGGATCTCTCCTGAGAACAGGTGAGTAAATCGGAATTCGTAGTTCGACTGATTTTAAAGGAATATTTGTACATTTCAAAAATGGACACTTAGAAACTTTTCTGGTGAAGACCACAAAATGGATTCCTATGGAAAGAAATACAAGTTACTGGTAAGTACACTTAGAAATACTTTTCAGGGTCAGTGCTGGGCTAACAGATGCAGCCCTGGCTTCTCTCCTGATAACAGGTGAGTAAATCGGAATTCGTACTTCGGCTGATTTTAGAGGAATATTTGTACGTTTCAAAAATATACACTTAGAAACTATAATGCTGAAAACCACACAATGGATTCCTATGGAAGGAAATACAAGTTACTGATAAGTACGCTTAGAATTACATTTCAGGGTCAGTGCTGCTCTAAAAGATGCAGCACTGGGTTCTCTCCTGATAACAGGTGAGTTAATCGGAATTCGTAGTTCGACTGGTTTTAGAGGAATATTTGTACGTTTCAAAAATGGCCACTTAGAAACTTTTCTGCTGAAAACCACACGATGCATTTCTATGGAAGGAAATACAAGTTACTGGTAAGTACGCTTAGAATTACTTTCCAGGGTCAGTGCTGGTCTAAAAGATGCAGCACTGGGTTCTCTCCTGATAACAGGTGAGTAAATCGGAATTCGTAGTTCGACTGATTTTAGAGGAATATTTGTACATTTCAAAAATGGACACTTAGAAACTTTTCTGGTGAAGACCACAAAATGGATTCCTATGGAAGGAAATACAAGTTACTGGTAAGTACGCTTAGAATTACTTTTCAGGGTCAGTGCTGGGCTAAAAGATGCAGCACTGGGATCTCTCCTGATAACAGGTGAGTATATCAGAATTCGTAGTTCGATTGATTTTAGAGGAATATTTGTACATTTCAAAAATAGACACTTAGAAACTTTTCTGGTGAAGACCACACAATGGATTCCTATGGAAGGAAATACAAGTTACTGTTAAGTACGCTTAGAATTACTTTTCAGGGTCAGTGCTGGGCTAACAGATGCGGCACTGGGTTCTCTCCTGATAACAGGTGAGTAAATCGGAATTCATAGTTCGACTGATTTTCGAGGAATATTTGTACGTTTCAAAAATAGACACTTAGAAACTTTTCTGCTGAAAACCACACGATGCATTTCTATGGAAGGAAATACAAGTTACTGGTAAGTAGGCTTAGAATTACTGTCCAGGGTCAGTGCTGGGCTAACAGATGCAGCACTGGGTTCTCTCCTGATAACAGGTGAGTTAATCGGAATTCGTAGTTCGACTGTTTTTAGATGAATATTTGTACGTTTCAAAAATGGACACTTAGAAACTTTTCTGCTGAAAACCACACAATGGATTCCTATGGAAGGAAATACAAGTTACTGGTAAGTACGCTTAGAATTACTTTTCCGGGTCAGTGCTGGTCTAAAAGATGCAGCACCGGGTTCTCTTCTGATGATAGGTGAGTAAATCGGAATTCGTAGTTCGACTGATTTTAGAGGAATATTTGTACATTTCAAAAATGGACACTTAGAAACTCTTCTGCTGAAAACCACACAATGTATTCCTATGGAAGGAGTTACAAGTTACTGGTAAGTACACTTAGAATTACTTTTCAGGGTCAGTGCTGGGCTAACAGATGCAGCACTGGGTTCTCTCCTGATATCAGGTGAGTAAATTGGAATTCGTAGTTCAGCTGATATAAGAGGAATATTTGTAAGTTTCAAAAATGGCCACTTAGAAACTTTTCTGCTGAAAACCACACAATGCATTTCTATGGAAGGAAATACAAGTTACTGGTAAGTACGCTTAGAATTACTTTCCAGGGTCAGTGCTGGTCTAAAAGATGCAGCACTGGGTTCTCTCCTGATACAGGTGAGTAAATCGGAATTCGTAGTTCGGCTGATTTTAGAGGAATATTTGAACTTTTCAAAAATGGACACTTAGAAATTCTTCTGCTGAAAACCACACAATGGATTCCTATGGAAGGAAATACAAATTACTGGTAAGTATGCTTAGAATTTTTTTTCAGGGTCAGTGCTGGGCTAACAGATGCAGCACTGGGTTCTCTCCTGATAACAGGTGAGTAAATCGGAATTCGTAGTTCGGCTGATTTTAGAGGAATATTTGTACATTTCAAAAATGGAAACTTAGAAACTTTTCTGCTGAAAACCACACAATGCATTTTTATGGAAGGAAATACAAGTTACTAGTAAGTACACTTAGAATTACTTTTCAGGGTCAGTGCTGGGCTAAAAGATGCAGCACTGGGTCCTCTCCTGATAACAGGTGAGTAAATCGGAATTTGTAGTTCGGCTGATTTTAGAGGAATATTTGTACTTTTAAAAAATGGACACAGAAACTTTTCAAGGGAAAACCACACAATGGATTCCTATGGAAGGAAATACAAGTTACTGGTAAGTACGCTTAGATTTACTTTCCATTGTCAGTGCTGGTCTAAAAGATGCAGCACTGGGATCTCTCCTGATAACAGGTGAGTATATCGGAATTCGTAGTTCGACTGATTTTAGAGGAATATTTGTACATTTCAAAAATGGCCACTTAGAAACTTTTCTGCTGAAAACCACACGATGCATTTCTATGGAAGGAAATACAAGTTACTGGTAAGTATGCTTAGAATTACTTTCCAGGGTCAGTGCTGGTCTAAAAGATGCAGCACTGGGTTCTCTCCTGATAACAGGTGAGTAAATCGGAATTCGTAGTTCGACTGATTTTAGAGGAATATTTGTACATTTCAAAAATGGACACTTAGAAACTTTTTTGGTGAAGACCACAAAATGGATTCCTATGGAAGGAAATACAAGTTACTGGTAAGTACGCTTAGAATTACTTTTCAGGGTCAGTGCTGGGCTAACAGATGCAGCACTGGGTTCTCTCCTGATAACAGGTGAGTAAATCGGAATTCATAGTTCGACTGATTTTCGAGGAATATTTGTACGTTTCAAAAATAGACACTTAGAAACTTTTCTGCTGAAAACCACACGATGCATTTCTATGGAAGGAAATACAAGTTACTGGTAAGTAGGCTTAGAATTACTGTCCAGGGTCAGTGCTGGGCTAACAGATGCAGCACTGGGTTCTCTCCTGATAACAGGTGAGTTAATCGGAATTCGTAGTTCGACTGTTTTTAGATGAATATTTGTACGTTTCAAAAATGGACACTTAGAAACTTTTCTGCTGAAAACCACACAATGGATTCCTTTGGAAGGAAATACAAGTTACTGGTAAGTACGCTTAGAATTACTTTCCCGGGTCAGTGCTGGTCTAAAAGATGAAGCACTGGGTTCTCTTCTGATGATAGGTGAGTAAATCGGAATTCGTAGTTCGACTGATTTTAGAGGAATATTTGTACATTTCAAAAATGGACACTTAGAAACTCTTCTGCTGAAAACCACACAATGGATTCCTATGGAAGGAGTTACAAGTTACTGGTAAGTACACTTAGAATTACTTTTCAGGGTCAGTGCTGGGCTAACAGATGCAGCACTGGGTTCTCTCCTGATAACAGGTGAGTTAATCGGAATTCGTAGTTCGACTGTTTTTAGATGAATATTTGTACGTTTCAAAAATGGACACTTAGAAACTTTTCTGCTGAAAACCACACAATGGATTCCTATGGAAGGAAATACAAGTTACTGGTAAGTACGCTTAGAATTACTTTTTCGGGTCAGTGCTGGTCTAAAAGATGCAGCACTGGGTTCTTTTCTGATGATAGGTGAGTAAATCGGAATTCGTAGTTCGACTGATTTTAGAGGAATATTTGTACATTTCAAAAATGGACACTTAGAAACTCTTCTGCTGAAAAACACACAATTGATTCCTATGGAAGGAGTTACAAGTTACTGGTAACTACACTTAGATTTACTTTTCAGGGTCAGTGCTGGGCTAACAGATGCAGCACTGGGTTCTCTCCTGATAACAGGTGAGTAAATCGGAATTCTTAGTTCGGCTGATTTAAGAGGAATATTTGTACGTTTCAAAAATGGCCACTTAGAAACTTTTCTGCTGAAAACCACATGATTCATTTCTATGGAAGGAAATACAAGTTACTGGTAAGTACGCTTAGAATTACTTTTCAGGGTCAGTGCTGGGCTAACAGATGCAGCCCTGGGTTCTCTCCTGATAACAGGTGAGTAAATCGGAATTCGTAGTTCGACTGATTTTATAGGAATATTGGTATGTTTAAAAAATGGACACTTAGAAATTCTTCTGATGAAAACCACACAATGGATTCCTAAGGAAGGAAATACAAGTTCCTGGTAAGTACGCTTAGAATTACCTTCCAGGGTCAGTGCTGGGCTAAGAGATGCAGCACTGGGTTCTCTCCTGATAACAGGTGAGTAAATCGGAATTCGTAGTTCTGCTGATTTTAGAGGAATATTTGTAGGTTTCTAAAATGGACACTTAGAAACTCTTCAAGGGAAAACCACACTATGGATTCCTAAGGAAGGAAATACAAGTTACTGGTAAGTACGCTTAGATTTACTTTCCATTGTCAGTGCTGGTCTAAAAGATGCAGCACTGTGATCTCTCCTGATAACAGGTGAGTATATCGGAATTCGTAGTTCGACTGATTTTAGAGGAACATTTGCACATTTCAAGAATAGACACTCAGAAACTTTTCTGGTGAAGACCACACAATGGATTCCTATGGAAGGAAATACAAGTTACTGGTAAGTACGCTTAGAATTACTTTTCAGGGTCAGTGCTGGGCTAACAGATGCAGCACTGGGTTCTCTCCTGATAACAGGTGAGTAAATCGGAATTCATAGTTCGACTGATTTTCAAGGAATATTTGTAAGTTTCAAAAATGGACACTTAGAAACTCTTCTGCTGAAAACCACACAATGGATTCCTATGGAAGGAAATACAAGTTACTGGTAAGTAGGCTTAGAATTACTGTCCAGGGTCAGTGCTGGTCTAAAAGATGCAGCACTGGGATCTCTCCTGAGAACAGGTGAGTAAATCGGAATTCGTAGTTCGACTGATTTTAAAGGAATATTTGTACATTTCAAAAATGGACACTTAGAAACTTTTCTGGTAAAGACCACAAAATGGATTCCTATGGAAAGAAATACAAGTTACTGGTAAGTACACTTAGAAATACTTTTCAGGGTCAGTGCTGGGCTAACAGATGCAGCCCTGGCTTCTCTCCTGATAACAGGTGAGTAAATCGGAATTCGTACTTCGGCTGATTTTAGAGGAATATTTGTACGTTTCAAAAATATACACTTAGAAACTATAATGCTGAAAACCACACAATGGATTCCTATGGAAGGAAATACAAGTTACTGATAAGTACGCTTAGAATTACATTTCAGGGTCAGTGCTGCTCTAAAAGATGCAGCACTGGGTTCTCTCCTGATAACAGGTGAGTTAATCGGAATTCGTAGTTCGACTGGTTTTAGAGGAATATTTGTACGTTTCAAAAATGGCCACTTAGAAACTTTTCTGCTGAAAACCACACGATGCATTTCTATGGAAGGAAATACAAGTTACTGGTAAGTACGCTTACAATTACTTTCCAGGGTCAGTGCTGGTCTAAAAGATGCAGCACTGGGTTCTCTCCTGATAACAGGTGAGTAAATCGGAATTCGTAGTTCGACTGATTTTAGAGGAATATTTGTACATTTCAAAAATGGACACTTAGAAACTTTTCTGGTGAAGACCACATAATGGATTCCTATGGAAGGAAATACAAGTTACTGGTAAGTACGCTTAGAATTACTTTTCAGGGTCAGTGCTGGGCTAAAAGATGCAGCACTGGGATCTCTCCTGATAACAGGTGAGTATATCAGAATTCGTAGTTCGATTGATTTTAGAGGAATATTTGTACATTTCAAAAATAGACACTTAGAAACTTTTCTGGTGAAGACCACACAATGGATTCCTATGGAAGGAAATACAAGTTACTGTTAAGTACGCTTAGAATTACTTTTCAGGGTCAGTGCTGGGCTAACAGATGCGGCACTGGGTTCTCTCCTGATAACAGGTGAGTAAATCGGAATTCATAGTTCGACTGATTTTCGAGGAATATTTGTACGTTTCAAAAATAGACACTTAGAAACTTTTCTGCTGAAAACCACACGATGCATTTCTATGGAAGGAAATACAAGTTACTGGTAAGTAGGCTTAGAATTACTGTCCAGGGTCAGTGCTGGGCTAACAGATGCAGCACTGGGTTCTCTCCTGATAACAGGTGAGTTAATCGGAATTCGTAGTTCGACTGTTTTTAGATGAATATTTGTACGTTTCAAAAATGGACACTTAGAAACTTTTCTGCTGAAAACCACACAATGGATTCCTATGGAAGGAAATACAAGTTACTGGTAAGTACGCTTAGAATTACTTTTCCGGGTCAGTGCTGGTCTAAAAGATGCAGCACCGGGTTCTCTTCTGATGATAGGTGAGTAAATCGGAATTCGTAGTTCGACTGATTTTAGAGGAATATTTGTACATTTCAAAAATGGACACTTAGAAACTCTTCTGCTGAAAACCACACAATGTATTCCTATGGAAGGAGTTACAAGTTACTGGTAAGTACACTTAGAATTACTTTTCAGGGTCAGTGCTGGGCTAACAGATGCAGCACTGGGTTCTCTCCTGATATCAGGTGAGTAAATTGGAATTCGTAGTTCAGCTGATATAAGAGGAATATTTGTAAGTTTCAAAAATGGCCACTTAGAAACTTTTCTGCTGAAAACCACACAATGCATTTCTATGGAAGGAAATACAAGTTACTGGTAAGTACGCTTAGAATTACTTTCCAGGGTCAGTGCTGGTCTAAAAGATGCAGCACTGGGTACTCTCCTGATACAGGTGAGTAAATCGGAATTCGTAGTTCGGCTGATTTTAGAGGAATATTTGAACTTTTCAAAAATGGACACTTAGAAATTCTTCTGCTGAAAACCACACAATGGATTCCTATGGAAGGAAATACAAATTACTGGTAAGTATGCTTAGAATTTTTTTTCAGGGTCAGTGCTGGGCTAACAGATGCAGCACTGGGTTCTCTCCTGATAACAGGTGAGTAAATCGGAATTCGTAGTTCGGCTGATTTTAGAGGAATATTTGTACATTTCAAAAATGGAAACTTAGAAACTTTTCTGCTGAAAACCACACAATGCATTTTTATGGGAGGAAATACAAGTTACTAGTAAGTACACTTAGAATTACTTTTCAGGGTCAGTGCTGGGCTAAAAGATGCAGCACTGGGTCCTCTCCTGATAACAGGTGAGTAAATCGGAATTTGTAGTTCGGCTGATTTTAGAGGAATATTTGTACGTTTAAAAAATGGACACAGAAACTTTTCAAGGGAAAACCACACAATGGATTCCTATGGAAGGAAATACAAGTTACTGGTAAGTACGCTTAGATTTACTTTCCATTGTCAGTGCTGGTCTAAAAGATGCAGCACTGGGATCTCTCCTGATAACAGGTGAGTATATCGGAATTCGTAGTTCGACTGATTTTAGAGGAATATTTGTACATTTCAAAAATGGCCACTTAGAAACTTTTCTGCTGAAAACCACACGATGCATTTCTATGGAAGGAAATACAAGTTACTGGTAAGTATGCTTAGAATTACTTTCCAGGGTCAGTGCTGGTCTAAAAGATGCAGCACTGGGTTCTCTCCTGATAACAGGTGAGTAAATCGGAATTCGTAGTTCGACTGATTTTAGAGGAATATTTGTACATTTCAAAAATGGACACTTAGAAACTTTTTTGGTGAAGACCACAAAATGGATTCCTATGGAAGGAAATACAAGTTACTGGTAAGTACGCTTAGAATTACTTTTCAGGGTCAGTGCTGGGCTAACAGATGCGTTACAACAAACAAATGATGGACGGAATGCTGACAATGCATACATTCTCCCCCAGTCAAGAGATCTGGGTTAAATCCATCGTTCTTTTGCCCACTACACCACCCCAGTTTAGACATGGCCATATGCAAATCAGTCTTGACCCTGTGCCTCATGGGAACAGTCCAGCCCGAACTGCCAAGCCATGTCTTCCCTGGACCGGAATCAAGCATCCTAGGACCGGTTTCTGGCTATCAGCCGTCATCAGCCAGGATAGCTTGACTCCAGTGGCGTAGTGAGCACGGGTCCCACGTCTGGGAATACCCATCCCACTTAGGGCGAAAAGCGTTACAACAAACAAATGATGGACGGAATGCTGACAATGCATACATTCTCCCCCAGTCAAGAGATCTGGGTTAAATCCATCGTTCTTTTGCCCACTACACCACCCCAGTTTAGACATGGCCATATGCAAATCAGTCTTGACCCTGTGCCTCATGGGAACAGTCCAGCCCGAACTGCCAAGCCATGTCTTCCCTGGACCGGAATCAAGCATCCTAGGACCGGTTTCTGGCTATCAGCCGTCATCAGCCAGGATAGCTTGACTCCAGTGGCGTAGTGAGCACGGGTCCCACGTCTGGGAATACCCATCCCACTTAGGGCGAAAAGCGTTACAACAAACAAATGATGGACGGAATGCTGACAATGCATACATTCTCCCCCAGTCAAGAGATCTGGGTTAAATCCATCGTTCTTTTGCCCACTACACCACCCCAGTTTAGACATGGCCATATGCAAATCAGTCTTGACCCTGTGCCTCATGGGAACAGTCCAGCCCGAACTGCCAAGCCATGTCTTCCCTGGACCGGAATCAAGCATCCTAGGACCGGTTTCTGGCTATCCGCCGTCATCAGCCAGGATAGCTTGACTCCAGTGGCGTAGTGAGCACGGGTCCCACGTCTGGGAATACCCATCCCACTTAGGGCGAAAAGCGTTACAACAAACAAATGATGGACGGAATGCTGACAATGCATACATTCTCCCCCAGTCAAGAGATCTGGGTTAAATCCATCGTTCTTTTGCCCACTACACCACCCCAGTTTAGACATGGCCATATGCAAATCAGTCTTGACCCTGTGCCTCATGGGAACAGTCCAGCCCGAACTGCCAAGCCATGTCTTCCCTGGACCGGAATCAAGCATCCTAGGACCGGTTTCTGGCTATCAGCCGTCATCAGCCAGGATAGCTTGACTCCAGTGGCGTAGTGAGCACGGGTCCCACGTCTGGGAATACCCATCCCACTTAGGGCGAAAAGCGTTACAACAAACAAATGATGGACGGAATGCTGACAATGCATACATTCTCCCCCAGTCAAGAGATCTGGGTTAAATCCATCGTTCTTTTGCCCACTACACCACCCCAGTTTAGACATGGCCATATGCAAATCAGTCTTGACCCTGTGCCTCATGGGAACAGTCCAGCCCGAACTGCCAAGCCATGTCTTCCCTGGACCGGAATCAAGCATCCTAGGACCGGTTTCTGGCTATCAGCCGTCATCAGCCAGGATAGCTTGACTCCAGTGGCGTAGTGAGCACGGGTCCCACGTCTGGGAATACCCATCCCACTTAGGGCGAAAAGCGTTACAACAAACAAATGATGGACGGAATGCTGACAATGCATACATTCTCCCCCAGTCAAGAGATCTGGGTTAAATCCATCGTTCTTTTGCCCACTACACCACCCCAGTTTAGACATGGCCATATGCAAATCAGTCTTGACCCTGTGCCTCATGGGAACAGTCCAGCCCGAACTGCCAAGCCATGTCTTCCCTGGACCGGAATCAAGCATCCTAGGACCGGTTTCTGGCTATCAGCCGTCATCAGCCAGGATAGCTTGACTCCAGTGGCGTAGTGAGCACGGGTCCCACGTCTGGGAATACCCATCCCACTTAGGGCGAAAAGCGTTACAACAAACAAATGATGGACGGAATGCTGACAATGCATACATTCTCCCCCAGTCAAGAGATCTGGGTTAAATCCATCGTTCTTTTGCCCACTACACCACCCCAGTTTAGACATGGCCATATGCAAATCAGTCTTGACCCTGTGCCTCATGGGAACAGTCCAGCCCGAACTGCCAAGCCATGTCTTCCCTGGACCGGAATCAAGCATCCTAGGACCGGTTTCTGGCTATCAGCCGTCATCAGCCAGGATAGCTTGACTCCAGTGGCGTAGTGAGCACGGGTCCCACGTCTGGGAATACCCATCCCACTTAGGGCGAAAAGCGTTACAACAAACAAATGATGGACGGAATGCTGACAATGCATACATTCTCCCCCAGTCAAGAGATCTGGGTTAAATCCATCGTTCTTTTGCCCACTACACCACCCCAGTTTAGACATGGCCATATGCAAATCAGTCTTGACCCTGTGCCTCATGGGAACAGTCCAGCCCGAACTGCCAAGCCATGTCTTCCCTGGACCGGAATCAAGCATCCTAGGACCGGTTTCTGGCTATCAGCCGTCATCAGCCAGGATAGCTTGACTCCAGTGGCGTAGTGAGCACGGGTCCCACGTCTGGGAATACCCATCCCACTTAGGGCGAAAAGCGTTACAACAAACAAATGATGGACTTGTGTGTTTTGCTGTTCACCCTATGTGGGAAGGGTATGCCCAGACGTGGGTCCCGTGCTCACTACGCCACAGGAGTCAAGCTATCCTGGCTGATGACGGCTGATAGCCAGAAACCGGTCCTAGGATGCTTGATTCCGTTCCAGGGAAGACATGGCTTGGCAGTTCGGGCTGGACTGTTCCCATGAGGTACAGGGTCAAGACTGATTTGCATATGGCCATGTCTGAACTGGGGTGGTGTGGTGAGCAAAATAACGATGGATTAAACCCAGATCTGTGACTGGGGGTGAGTGTTTTGCCATTGTGCAACATTCCGTCCATCATCTTGTGTGTTTTGCTGTTCACCCTATGTGGGAAGGGTATGCCCAGACGTGGGTCCCGTGCTCACTACGCCACAGGAGTCAAGCTATCCTGGCTGATGACGGCTGATAGCCAGAAACCGGTCCTAGGATGCTTGATTCCGTTCCAGGGAAGACATGGCTTGGCAGTTCGGGCTGGACTGTTCCCATGAGGTACAGGGTCAAGACTGATTTGCATATGGCCATGTCTGAACTGGGGTGGTGTGGTGAGCAAAATAACGATGGATTAAACCCAGATCTGTGACTGGGGGTGAGTGTTTTGCCATTGTGCAACATTCCGTCCATCATCTTGTGTGTTTTGCTGTTCACCCTATGTGGGAAGGGTATGCCCAGACGTGGGTCCCGTGCTCACTACGCCACAGGAGTCAAGCTATCCTGGCTGATGACGGCTGAAAGCCAGAAACCGGTCCTAGGATGCTTGATTCCGTTCCAGGGAAGACATGGCTTGGCAGTTCGGGCTGGACTGTTCCCATGAGGTACAGGGTCAAGACTGATTTGCATATGGCCATGTCTGAACTGGGGTGGTGTGGTGAGCAAAATAACGATGGATTAAACCCAGATCTGTGACTGGGGGTGAGTGTTTTGCCATTGTGCAACATTCCGTCCATCATCTTGTGTGTTTTGCTGTTCACCCTATGTGGGAAGGGTATGCCCAGACGTGGGTCCCGTGCTCACTACGCCACAGGAGTCAAGCTATCCTGGCTGATGACGGCTGATAGCCAGAAACCGGTCCTAGGATGCTTGATTCCGTTCCAGGGAAGACATGGCTTGGCAGTTTGGGCTGGACTGTTCCCATGAGGTACAGGGTCAAGACTGATTTGCATATGGCCATGTCTGAACTGGGGTGGTGTGGTGAGCAAAATAACGATGGATTAAACCCAGATCTGTGACTGGGGGTGAGTGTTTTGCCATTGTGCAACATTCCGTCCATCATCTTGTGTGTTTTGCTGTTCACCCTATGTGGGAAGGGTATGCCCAGACGTGGGTCCCGTGCTCACTACGCCACAGGAGTCAAGCTATCCTGGCTGATGACGGCTGATAGCCAGAAACCGGTCCTAGGATGCTTGATTCCGTTCCAGGGAAGACATGGCTTGGCAGTTCGGGCTGGACTGTTCCCATGAGGTACAGGGTCAAGACTGATTTGCATATGGCCATGTCTGAACTGGGGTGGTGTGGTGAGCAAAATAACGATGGATTAAACCCAGATCTGTGACTGGGGGTGAGTGTTTTGCCATTGTGCAACATTCCGTCCATCATCTTGTGTGTTTTGCTGTTCACCCTATGTGGGAAGGGTATGCCCAGACGTGGGTCCCGTGCTCACTACGCCACAGGAGTCAAGCTATCCTGGCTGATGACGGCTGATAGCCAGAAACCGGTCCTAGGATGCTTGATTCCGTTCCAGGGAAGACATGGCTTGGCAGTTCGGGCTGGACTGTTCCCATGAGGTACAGGGTCAAGACTGATTTGCATATGGCCATGTCTGAACTGGGGTGGTGTGGTGAGCAAAATAACGATGGATTAAACCCAGATCTGTGACTGGGGGTGAGTGTTTTGCCATTGTGCAACATTCCGTCCATCATCTTGTGTGTTTTGCTGTTCACCCTATGTGGGAAGGGTATGCCCAGACGTGGGTCCCGTGCTCACTACGCCACAGGAGTCAAGCTATCCTGGCTGATGACGGCTGATAGCCAGAAACCGGTCCTAGGATGCTTGATTCCGTTCCAGGGAAGACATGGCTTGGCAGTTCGGGCTGGACTGTTCCCATGAGGTACAGGGTCAAGACTGATTTGCATATGGCCATGTCTGAACTGGGGTGGTGTGGTGAGCAAAATAACGATGGATTAAACCCAGATCTGTGACTGGGGGTGAGTGTTTTGCCATTGTGCAACATTCCGTCCATCATCTTGTGTGTTTTGCTGTTCACCCTATGTGGGAAGGGTATGCCCAGACGTGGGTCCCGTGCTCACTACGCCACAGGAGTCAAGCTATCCTGGCTGATGACGGCTGATAGCCAGAAACCGGTCCTAGGATGCTTGATTCCGTTCCAGGGAAGACATGGCTTGGCAGTTCGGGCTGGACTGTTCCCATGAGGTACAGGGTCAAGACTGATTTGCATATGGCCATGTCTGAACTGGGGTGGTGTGGTGAGCAAAATAACGATGGATTAAACCCAGATCTGTGACTGGGGGTGAGTGTTTTGCCATTGTGCAACATTCCGTCCATCATCTTGTGTGTTTTGCTGGGCTAACAGATGCAGCACTGGGTTCTCTCCTGATAACAGGTGAGTAAATCGGAATTCATAGTTCGACTGATTTTCGAGGAATATTTGTACGTTTCAAAAATAGACACTTAGAAACTTTTCTGCTGAAAACCACACGATGCATTTCTATGGAAGGAAATACAAGTTACTGGTAAGTAGGCTTAGAATTACTGTCCAGGGTCAGTGCTGGGCTAACAGATGCAGCACTGGGTTCTCTCCTGATAACAGGTGAGTTAATCGGAATTCGTAGTTCGACTGTTTTTAGATGAATATTTGTACGTTTCAAAAATGGACACTTAGAAACTTTTCTGCTGAAAACCACACAATGGATTCCTTTGGAAGGAAATACAAGTTACTGGTAAGTACGCTTAGAATTACTTTTCCGGGTCAGTGCTGGTCTAAAAGATGAAGCACTGGGTTCTCTTCTGATGATAGGTGAGTAAATCGGAATTCGTAGTTCGACTGATTTTAGAGGAATATTTGTACATTTCAAAAAAGGACACTTAGAAACTCTTCTGCTGAAAACCACACAATGGATTCCTATGGAAGGAGTTACAAGTTACTGGTAAGTACACTTAGAATTACTTTTCAGGGTCAGTGCTGGGCTAACAGATGCAGCACTGGGTTCTCTCCTGATAACAGGTGAGTTAATCGGAATTCGTAGTTCGACTGTTTTTAGATGAATATTTGTACATTTCAAAAATGGACACTTAGAAACTTTTCTGCTGAAAACCACACAATGGATTCCTATGGAAGGAAATACAAGTTACTGGTAAGTACGCTTAGAATTACTTTTTCGGGTCAGTGCTGGTCTAAAAGATGCAGCACTGGGTTCTTTTCTGATGATAGGTGAGTAAATCGGAATTCGTAGTTCGACTGATTTTAGAGGAATATTTGTACATTTCAAAAATGGACACTTAGAAACTTTTCTGCTGAAAACCACACAATTGATTCCTATGGAAGGAGTTACAAGTTACTGGTAACTACACTTAGATTTACTTTTCAGGGTCAGTGCTGGGCTAACAGATGCAGCACTGGGTTCTCTCCTGATAACAGGTGAGTAAATCGGAATTCTTAGTTCGGCTGATTTAAGAGGAATATTTGTACGTTTCAAAAATGGCCACTTAGAAACTTTTCTGCTGAAAACCACATGATTCATTTCTATGGAAGGAAATACAAGTTACTGGTAAGTACGCTTAGAATTACTTTTCAGGGTCAGTGCTGGGCTAACAGATGCAGCCCTGGGTTCTCTCCTGATAACAAGTGAGTAAATCGGAATTCGTAGTTCGACTGATTTTATAGGAATATTGGTATGTTTAAAAAATGGACACTTAGAAATTCTTCTGATGAAAACCACACAATGGATTCCTAAGGAAGGAAATACAAGTTCCTGGTAAATACGCTTAGAATTACTTTTCAGGGTCAGTGCTGGGCTAACAGATGCAGCACTGGGTTCTCTCCTGATATCAGGTGAGTAAATTGGAATTCGTAGTTCAGCTGATATAAGAGGAATATTTGTAAGTTTCAAAAATGGCCACTTAGAAACTTTTCTGCTGAAAACCACACAATGCATTTCTATGGAAGGAAATACAAGTTACTGGTAAGTACGCTTAGAATTACTTTCCAGGGTCAGTGCTGGTCTAAAAGATGCAGCACTGGGTTCTCTCCTGATACAGGTGAGTAAATCGGAATTCGTAGTTCGGCTGATTTTAGAGGAATATTTGAACTTTTCAAAAATGGACACTTAGAAATTCTTCTGCTGAAAACCACACAATGGATTCCTATGGAAGGAAATACAAATTACTGGTAAGTACGCTTAGAATTTTTTTTCAGGGTCAGTGCTGGGCTAACAGATGCAGCACTGGGTTCTCTCCTGATAACAGGTGAGTAAATCGGAATTCGTAGTTCGGCTGATTTTAGAGGAATATTTGTACATTTCAAAAATGTGCACTTAGAAACTTTTCTGGTGAAAACCACACAATGGATTCCTATGGAAGGAAATACAAGTTACTGGTAAGTACGCTTAGAATTACTTTCCAGGGTCAGTGCTGGGCTAAAAGATGCAGCACTGGGTTCTCTCCTGATAACAGGTGAGTAAATCGGAATTCGTAGTTTGGCTGATTTTAGAGAAATATTTGTACGTTTCGAAAATGGAAACTTAGAAACTTTTCTGCTGAAAACCACACAATGCATTTTTATGGAAGGAAATACAAGTTACTAGTAAGTACACTTAGAATTACTTTTCAGGGTCAGTGCTGGGCTAAAAGATGCAGCACTGGGTCCTTTCCTGATAACAGGTGAGTAAATCGGAATTTGTAGTTCGGCTGATTTTGGAGGAATATTTGTACGTTTAAAAAATGGACACAGAAACTTTTCAAGGGAAAACCACACAATGGATTCCTATGGAAGGAAATACAAGTTACTGGTAAGTACGCTTAGATTTACTTTCCATTGTCAGTGCTGGTCTAAAAGATGCAGCACTGGGATCTCTCCTGATAAAAGGTGAGTATATCGGAATTCGTAGTTCGACTGATTTTAGAGGAATATTTGTACATTTCAAAAATGGCCACTTAGAAACTTTTCTGCTGAAAACCACACGATGCATTTCTATGGAAGGAAATACAAGTTACTGGTAAGTACGCTTAGAATTACTTTCCAGGGTCAGTGTTGGTCTAAAAGATGCAGCACTGGGTTCTCTCCTGATAACTGGTGAGTAAATCGGAATTCGTAGTTCGACTGATTTTAGAGGAATATTTGTACATTTCAAAAATGGACACTTAGAAACTTTTTTGGTGAAGACCACAAAATGGATTCCTATGGAAGGAAATACAAGTTACTGGTAAGTACGCTTAGAATTACTTTTCAGGGTCAGTGCTGGGCTAACAGATGCAGCACTGGGTTCTCTCCTGATAACAGGTGAGTAAATCGGAATTCATAGTTCGACTGATTTTCGAGGAATATTTGTACGTTTCAAAAATAGACACTTAGAAACTTTTCTGCTGAAAACCACACGATGCATTTCTATGGAAGGAAATACAAGTTACTGGTAAGTAGGCTTAGAATTACTGTCCAGGGTCAGTGCTGGGCTAACAGATGCAGCACTGGGTTCTCTCCTGATAACAGGTGAGTTAATCGGAATTCGTAGTTCGACTGTTTTTAGATGAATATTTGTACATTTCAAAAATGGACACTTAGAAACTTTTCTGCTGAAAACCACACAATGGATTCCTTTGGAAGGAAATACAAGTTACTGGTAAGTACGCTTAGAATTACTTTTCCGGGTCAGTGCTGGTCTAAAAGATGAAGCACTGGGTTCTCTTCTGATGATAGGTGAGTAAATCGGAATTCGTAGTTCGACTGATTTTAGAGGAATATTTGTACATTTCAAAAATGGACACTTAGAAACTCTTCTGCTGAAAACCACACAATGGATTCCTATGGAAGGAGTTACAAGTTACTGGTAAGTACACTTAGAATTACTTTTCAGGGTCAGTGCTGGGCTAACAGATGCAGCACTGGGTTCTCTCCTGATAACAGGTGAGTAAATCGGAATTCTTAGTTCGGCTGATTTAAGAGGAATATTTGTACGTTTCAAAAATGGCCACTTAGAAACTTTTCTGCAGAAAACCACATGATTCATTTCTATGGAAGGAAATACAAGTTACTGGTAAGTACGCTTAGAATTACTTTCCAGGGTCAGTGCTGGGCTAACAGATGCAGCACTGGGTTCTCTCCTGATAACAGGTGAGTTAATCGGAATTCGTAGTTCGACTGTTTTTAGATGAATATTTGTACGTTTCAAAAATGGACACTTAGAAACTTTTCTGCTGAAAACCACACAATGGATTCCTATGGAAGGAAATACAAGTTACTGGTAAGTACGCTTAGAATTACTTTTTCGGGTCAGTGCTGGTCTAAAAGATGCAGCACTGGGTTCTTTTCTGATGATAGGTGAGTAAATCGGAATTCGTAGTTCGACTGATTTTAGAGGAATATTTGTACATTTCAAAAATGGACACTTAGAAACTCTTCTGCTGAAAACCACACAATTGATTCCTATGGAAGGAGTTACAAGTTACTGGTAACTACACTTAGAATTACTTTTCAGGGTCAGTGCTGGGCTAACAGATGCAGCACTGGGTTCTCTCCTGATAACAGGTGAGTAAATTGGAATTCTTAATTCGGCTGATTTAAGAGGAATATTTGTACGTTTCAAAAATGGCCACTTAGAAACTTTTCTGCTGAAAACCACATGATTCATTTCTATGGAAGGAAATACAAGTTACTGGTAAGTACGCTTAGAATTACTTTTCAGGGTCAGTGCTGGGCTAACAGATGCAGCCCTGGGTTCTCTCCTGATAACAGGTGAGTAAATCGGAATTCGTAGTTCGACTGATTTTATAGGAATATTGGTATGTTTAAAAAATGGACACTTAGAAATTCTTCTGATGAAAACCACACAATGGATTCCTAAGGAAGGAAATACAAGTTCCTGGTAAATACGCTTAGAATTACTTTTCAGGGTCAGTGCTGGGCTAACAGATGCAGCACTGGGTTCTCTCCTGATAACAGGTGAGTAAATCGGAATTCGTAGTTTGGCTGATTTTAGAGAAATATTTGTACGTTTCGAAAATGGAAACTTAGAAACTTTTCTGCTGAAAACCACACAATGCATTTTTATGGAAGGAAATACAAGTTACTAGTAAGTACACTTAGAATTACTTTTCAGGGTCAGTGCTGGGCTAAAAGATGCAGCACTGGGTCATTTCCTGATAACAGGTGAGTAAATCGGAATTTGTAGTTCGGCTGATTTTGGAGGAATATTTGTACGTTTAAAAAATGGACACAGAAACTTTTCAAGGGAAAACCACACATTGGATTCCTATGGAAGGAAATACAAGTTACTGGTAAGTACGCTTAGATTTACTTTCCATTGTCAGTGCTGGTCTAAAAGATGCAGCACTGGGATCTCTCCTGATAACAGGTGAGTATATCGGAATTCGTAGTTCGACTGATTTTAGAGGAATATTTGTACATTTCAAAAATGGCCACTTAGAAACTTTTCTGCTGAAAACCACACAATGCATTTCTATGGAAGGAAATACAAGTTACTGGTAAGTACGCTTAGAATTACTTTCCAGGGTCAGTGCTGGTCTAAAAGATGCAGCACTGGGTTCTCTCCTGATAACAGGTGAGTAAATCGGAATTCGTAGTTCGACTGATTTTAGAGGAATATTTGTACATTTCAAAAATGGACACTTAGAAACTTTTTTGTTGAAGACCACAAAATGGATTTCTATGGAAGGAAATACAAGTTACTGGTAAGTACGCTTAGAATTACTTTTCAGGGTCAGTGCTGGGCTAACAGATGCAGCACTGGGTTCTCTCCTGATAACAGGTGAGTAAATCGGAATTCATAGTTCGACTGATTTTCGAGGAATATTTGTACGTTTCAAAAATAGACACTTAGAAACTTTTCTGCTGAAAACCACACGATGCATTTCTATGGAAGGAAATACAAGTTACTGGTAAGTAGGCTTAGAATTACTGTCCAGGGTCAGTGCTGGGCTAACAGATGCAGCACTGGGTTCTCTCCTGATAACAGGTGAGTTAATCGGAATTCGTAGTTCGACTGTTTTTAGATGAATATTTGTACGTTTCAAAAATGGACACTTAGAAACTTTTCTGCTGAAAACCACACAATGGATTCCTTTGGAAGAAAATACAAGTTACTGGTAAGTACGCTTAGAATTACTTTTCCGGGTCAGTGCTGGTCTAAAAGATGAAGCACTGGGTTCTCTTCTGATGATAGGTGAGTAAATCGGAATTCGTAGTTCGACTGATTTTAGAGGAATATTTGTACATTTCAAAAATGGACACTTAGAAACTCTTCTGCTGAAAACCACACAATGGATTCCTATGGAAGGAGTTTCAAGTTACTGGTAAGTACACTTAGAATTACTTTTCAGGGTCAGTGCTGGGCTAACAGATGCAGCACTGGGTTCTCTCCTGATAACAGGTGAGTAAATCGGAATTCTTAGTTCGGCTGATTTAAGAGGAATATTTGTACGTTTCAAAAATGGCCACTTAGAAACTTTTCTGCTGAAAACCACATGATTCTTTTCTATGGAAGGAAATACAAGTTACTGGTAAGTACGCTTAGAATTACTTTCCAGGGTCAGTGCTGGGCTAACAGATGCAGCACTGGGTTCTCTCCTGATAACAGGTGAGTTAATCGGAATTCGTAGTTCGACTGTTTTTAGATGAATATTTGTACGTTTCAAAAATGGACACTTAGAAACTTTTCTGCTGAAAACCACACAATGGATTCCTATGGAAGGAAATACAAGTTACTGGTAAGTACGCTTAGAATTACTTTTTCGGGTCAGTGCTGGTCTAAAAGATGCAGCACTGGGTTCTCTTCTGATGATAGGTGAGTAAATCGGAATTCGTAGTTCGACTGATTTTAGAGGAATATTTGTACATTTCAAAAATGGACACTTAGAAACTCTTCTGCTGAAAACCACACAATTGATTCCTATGGAAGGAGTTACAAGTTACTGGTAACTACACTTAGAATTACTTTTCAGGGTCAGTGCTGGGCTAACAGATGCAACACTGGGTTCTCTTCTGATAACAGGTGAGTAAATCGGAATTCTTAGTTCGGCTGATTTAAGAGGAATATTTGTACATTTCAAAAATGGCCACTTAGAAACTTTTCTGCTGAAAACCACATGATTCATTTCTATGGAAGGAAATACAAGTTACTGGTAAGTACGCTTAGAATTACTTACCAGGGTCAGTGCTGGTCTAAAAGATGCAGCACTGGGTTCTCTCCTGATAACAGGTGAGTAAATCGGAATTCATAGTTCGACTCATTTTCGAGGAATATTTGTACGTTTCAAAAATGGACACTTAGAAACTATACTGGTGAAAACCACACAATGGATTCCTATGGAAGGAAATACAAGTTACTGGTAAGTACGCTTAGAATTACTTTTCAGGGTCAGTGCTGGGCTAACAGATGCAGCCCTGGGTTCTCTCCTGATAACAGGTGAGTAAATCGGAATTCGTAGTTCGACTGATTTTATAGGAATATTGGTATGTTTAAAAAATGGACACTTAGAAATTCTTCTGCTGAAAACCACACAATGGATTCCTAAGGAAGGAAATACAAGTTACTGGTAAGTACGCTTAGAATTACTTTCCAGGGTCAGTGCTGGTCTAAAAGATGCAGCACTGGGTTCTCTCCTGATAACAGGTGAGTAAATCGGAATTCGTAGTTCGGCTGATTTTAAAGGAATATTTGAACTTTTCAAAAATGGACACTTAGAAACTTTTCTGCTGAAAACCACACAATGGATTCCTATGGAAGGAAATACAAGTTACTGGTAAGTATGCTTAGAATTACTTTTCAGGGTCAGTGATGGGCTAACAGATGCAGCACTGGGACCTCTCCTGATAACAGGTGAGTATATCGGAATTCGTAGTTCGACTGATTTTAGAGGAATATTTGTACGTTTCAAAAATGGACACTAAGAAACTTTTCTGCTGAAAACCACACAATGCATTTCTATGGAAGGAAATACAAGTTCCTGGTAAGTACACTTAGAATTACTTTTCAGGGTCAGTGCTGGGCTAACAGATGCAGCACTGGGATCTCTCCTGATAACAGGTGAGTAAATCGGAATTCGTTGTTTGGCTGATTTTAGAGGAATATTTGTACGTTTCAAAAATAGACACTTAGAAACTTTTCAAGGAAAAACCACACAATGGATTCCTATGAAAGGAAATACAAGTTACTAGTAAGTACTCTTAGAATTACTTTTCAGGGTCAGTGCTGGGCTAAAAGATGCAGCACTGGGTTCTCTCCTGATAACAGGTGAGTAAATTGGAATTCATAGATCGGCTGATTTTAGAGGAATATTTGTACGTTTCAAAAATGGACACTTAGAAACTTTTCTGTTGAAAACCACACAATGGATTCCTATTGAAGGAAATACAAGTTACTAGTAAGTACTCTTAGAATTACTTTTCAGGGTCAGTGCTGGGCTAAAAGATGCAGCACTGGGTTCTCTCCTGATAACAGGTGAGTAAATTGGAATTCATAGTTCGACTGATTTTCGAGGAATATTTGAACGTTACAAAAATGGACATTTAGAAACTTTTCAAGGGAAAACCACACAATGGATTCCTATGGAAGGAAATACAAGTTACTGGTAAGTACTCTTAGAATTACTTTTCAGGGTCAGTGCTGGGCTAAAAGATGCAGCACTGGGTTCTCTCCTGATAACAGGTGAGTAAATTGGAATTCATAGATCGGCTGATTTTAGAGGAATATTTGTACGTTTCAAAAATGGACACTTAGAAACTTTTCTGTTGAAAACCACACAATGGATTCCTATTGAAGGAAATACAAGTTACTAGTAAGTACTCTTAGAACTACTTTTCAGGGTCAGTGCTGGGCTAAAAGATGCAGCACTGGGTTCTCTCCTGATAACAGGTGAGTAAATTGGAATTCATAGTTCGACTGATTTTCGAGGAATATTTGAACGTTACAAAAATGGACATTTAGAAACTTTTCAAGGGAAAACCACACAATGGATTCCTATGGAAGGAAATACAAGTTACTGGTAAGTATGCTTAGAATTACTTTTCAGGGTCAGTGCTGGGCTAAAAGATGCAGCACTGGGTTCTCTCCTGATAACAGGTGAGTAAATCGGAATTCGTAGTTCGGCTGATTTTAGAGGAATATTTGTAAGTTTCAAAAATGGACAGTTAGAAAATTTTCTGTTGAAAACCACACAATGGATTCCTATGGAAGGAAATACAAGTTACTTGTAAGTACTCTTTGAAATACTTTCCAGTGTCAGTGCTGGGATAACAGATGCATCCCTGGGTTCTTTCCTGATAACAGGTGAGTAAATCGGAATTCGTCGTTCGACTAATTTTAGAGGAATATTTGTACGTTTCAAAAATGTACACTTAGAAACTTTTCTGCTGAAAACCACACAATGGATTCCTAAGGAAGGAAATACAAGTTACTGGTAAGTATGCTTAGAATTACTTTTCAGAGTCAGTGCTGGGCTAACAGATGCAGCACTGGGTTCTCTCCTGATAACAGGTGAGTAAATCGGAATTCGTAGTTCGGCTGATTTTAGAGGAATATTTGTACGTTTCAAAAATGTACCCTTAGAAACTTTTCTGGGGAAGACCACACAATGGATTCCTGAGGAAGGAAATACAAGTTACTGGTAAGTACTCTTAGAATTACTTTCCAGGGTCAATGCTGGGATAAAAGATGCAGCACTGGGTTCTCTCCGGATAACAGGTGAGTAAATCGGAATTCATAGTTCGGCTGATTTTAGAGGAATATTTGTACGTTTCAAAAATGGACACTTAGAAACTTTTCGAGGGAAAACCACACAATGGATTCCTATGAAAGGAAATACAAGTTACTGGTAAGTACGCTTAGAATTACTTGTCAGGGTCAGTGCTGGGCTAAAAGATGCAGCACTGGGTTCTCTCCTGATAACAGGTGAGTAAATCGGAATTCATAGTTCAGCTGATTTTCGAGGAATATTTGTACGTTTCAAAAATGGACACTTAGAAACTTTTCTGGTGAAAATCACACAATGGATTCCTATGGAAGGAAATACAAGTTACTGGTAAGTACTCTTAGAATTACTTTCCAGGGTCAGTGCTGGGCTAAAGGATGCAGCACTGGGTTCTCTCCTGATAACAGGTGAGTAAATCGGATTTCATAATTCGACTGATTTTCGAGGAATATTTGTACGTTTCAAAAATGGACACTTAGAAACTTTTCTGGTGAAAACCACAGAATGGATTCCTATGGAAGGAAATACAAGTTACTGGTAAGTACGCTTAGAATTACTTTCCAGGGTCAGTGCTGGTCTAAAAGATGCAGCACTGGGTTCTCTCCTGATAACAGGTGAGTAAATCGGAATTCGTCGTTCGACTAATTTTAGAGGAATATTTGTACGTTTCAAAAATGTACACTTAGAAACTTTTCTGCTGAAAACCACACAATGGATTCCTATGGAAGGAAATACAAGTTACAGGTAAGTATGCTTAGAATTACTTTTCAGGGTCAGTGCTGGGCTAACAGATGCAGCACTGGGTTCTCTCCTGATAACAGGTGAGCAAATCGGAATTCGTAGTTCGGCTGATTTTAGAGGAATATTTGTACGTTTCAAAAATGGACACTTAGAAACTTTTCTGGTGAAGACCACACAATGGATTCCTGAGGAAGGAAATACAAGTTACTGGTAAGTACTCTTAGAATTACTTTCCAGGGTCAATGCTGGGATAAAAGATGCAGCCCTGGGTTCTCTCCGGATAACAGGTGAGTAAATCGGAATTCGTAGTTCGGCTGATTTTAGAGGAATATTTGTACGTTTCAAAAATGGACACTTAGAAACTTTTCAAGGGAAAATCACACAATGGATTCCTATGGAAGGAAATACAAGTTACTGGTAAGTACTCTTAGAATTACTTTCCAGGGTCAGTGCTGGGCTAAAAGATGCAGCACTGGGTTCTCTCCTGATAACAGGTGAGTAAATCGGAATTCGTAGTTCGGCTGATTTTTGAGGAATAATTGTACGTTTCAAAAATGGACACTTAGAAACTTTTCTGGTGAAAACCACACAATGGATTCCTATGGAAGGAAATACAAGTTACTGGTAAGTACACTTAGAATTACTTTTCAGGGTCAGTGCTGGGCTAAAAGATGCAGCACTGGGTTCTATCCTGATAACAGGTGAGTAAATCGGAATTCGTAGTTAGGCTGATTTTAGAGGAATATTTGTACGTTTCAAAAATGGACACTTAGAAACTTTTCTGTTGAAAACCACACAATGGATTCCTATGGAAGGAAATACAAGTTACTGGTAAGTACACTTAGAATTACTTTTCACGGTCAGTACTGGGCTAAAAGATGCAGCACTGGGTTCTCTCCTGATAACAGGTGAGTAAATCGGAATTCATAGTTCAACTGATTTTCGAGGAATATTTGTACGTTTCAAAAATGGACATTTAGAAACTTTTTTAAGGGAAAACCACACAATGGATTCCTATGGAAGGAAATACAAGTTACTGGTAAGTACTCTTAGAATTACTTTTCAGGGTCAGTGCTGGGCTAAAAGATGCAGCACTGGGTTCTCTCCTGATAACAGGTGAGTAAATTGGAATTCATAGATCGGCTGATTTTAGAGGAATATTTGTACGTTTCAAAAATGGACACTTAGAAACTTTTCTGTTGAAAACCACACAATGGATTCCTATTGAAGGAAATACAAGTTACTAGTAAGTACTCTTAGAATTACTTTTCAGGGTCAGTGCTGGGCTAAAAGATGCAGCACTGGGTTCTCTCCTGATAACAGGTGAGTAAATTGGAATTCATAGTTCGACTGATTTTCGAGGAATATTTGAACGTTACAAAAATGGACATTAAGAAACTTTTCAAGGGAAAACCACACAATGGATTCCCATGGAAGGAAATACAAGTTACTGGTAAGTACTCTTAGAATTACTTTTCAGGGTCAGTGCTGGGCTAAAAGATGCAGCACTGGGTTCTCTCCTGATAACAGGTGAGTAAATTGGAATTCATAGATCGGCTGATTTTAGAGGAATATTTGTACGTTTCAAAAATGGACACTTAGAAACTTTTCTGTTGAAAACCACACAATGGATTCCTATTGAAGGAAATACAAGTTACTAGTAAGTACTCTTAGAATTACTTTTCAGGGTCAGTGCTGGGCTAAAAGATGCAGCACTGGGTTCTCTCCTGATAACAGGTGAGTAAATTGGAATTCATAGTTCGACTGATTTTCGAGGAATATTTGAACGTTACAAAAATGGACATTTAGAAACTTTTCAAGGGAAAACCACACAATGGATTCCTATGGAAGGAAATACAAGTTACTGGTAAGTATGCTTAGAATTACTTTTCAGGGTCAGTGCTGGGCTAAAAGATGCAGCACTGGGTTCTCTCCTGATAACAGGTGAGTAAATCGGAATTCGTAGTTCGGCTGATTTTAGAGGAATATTTGTACGTTTCAAAAATGGACAGTTAGAAACTTTTCTGTTGAAAACCACACAATGGATTCCTATGGAAGGAAATACAAGTTACTTGTAAGTACTCTTTGAAATACTTTCCAGTGTCAGTGCTGGGATAACAGATGCATCCCTGGGTTCTTTCCTGATAACAGGTGAGTAAATCGGAATTCGTCGTTCGACTAATTTTAGAGGAATATTTGTACGTTTCAAAAATGTACACTTAGAAACTTTTCTGCTGAAAACCACACAATGGATTCCTAAGGAAGGAAATACAAGTTACTGGTAAGTATGCTTAGAATTACTTTTCAGAGTCAGTGCGTGGCTAACAGATGCAGCACTGGGTTCTCTCCTGATAACAGGTGAGTAAATCGGAATTCGTAGTTCGGCTGATTTTAGAGGAATATTTGTACGTTTCAAAAATGGACCCTTAGAAACTTTTCTGGGGAAGACCACACAATGGATTCCTGAGGAAGGAAATACAAGTTACTGGTAAGTACTCTTAGAATTACTTTCCAGGGTCAATGCTGGGATAAAAGATGCAGCACTGGGTTCTCTCCGGATAACAGGTGAGTAAATCGGAATTCATAGTTCGGCTGATTTTAGAGGAATATTTGTACGTTTCAAAAATGGACACTTAGAAACTTTTCGAGGGAAAACCACACAATGGATTCCTATGAAAGGAAATACAAGTTACTGGTAAGTACGCTTAGAATTACTTGTCAGGGTCAGTGCTGGGCTAAAAGATGCAGCACTGGGTTCTCTCCTGATAACAGGTGAGTAAATCGGAATTCATAGTTCAGCTGATTTTCGAGGAATATTTGTACGTTTCAAAAATGGACACTTAGAAACTTTTCTGGTGAAAATCACACAATGGATTCCTATGGAAGGAAATACAAGTTACTGGTAAGTACTCTTAGAATTACTTTCCAGGGTCAGTGCTGGGCTAAAGGATGCAGCACTGGGTTCTCTCCTGATAACAGGTGAGTAAATCGGATTTCATAATTCGACTGATTTTCGAGGAATATTTGTACGTTTCAAAAATGGACACTTAGAAACTTTTCTGGTGAAAACCACAGAATGGATTCCTATGGAAGGAAATACAAGTTACTGGTAAGTACGCTTAGAATTACTTTCCAGGGTCAGTGCTGGTCTAAAAGATGCAGCACTGGGTTCTCTCCTGATAACGGGTGAGTAAATCGGAATTCGTCGTTCGACTAATTTTAGAGGAATATTTGTACGTTTCAAAAATGTACACTTAGAAACTTTTCTGCTGAAAACCACACAATGGATTCCTATGGAAGGAAATACAAGTTACAGGTAAGTATGCTTATAATTACTTTTCAGGGTCAGTGCTGGGCTAACAGATGCAGCACTGGGTTCTCTCCTGATAACAGGTGAGTAAATCGGAATTCGTAGTTCGGCTGATTTTAGAGGAATATTTGTACGTTTCAAAAATGGACACTTAGAAACTTTTCTGGTGAAGACCACACAATGGATTCCTGAGGAAGGAAATACAAGTTACTGGTAAGTACTCTTAGAATTACTTTCCAGGGTCAATGCTGGGATAAAAGATGCAGCCCTGGGTTCTCTCCGGATAACAGGTGAGTAAATCGGAATTCGTAGTTCGGCTGATTTTAGAGGAATATTTGTACGTTTCAAAAATGGACACTTAGAAACTTTTCAAGGGAAAATCACACAATGGATTCCTATGGAAGGAAATACAAGTTACTGGTAAGTACGCTTAGAATTACTTTTCAGGGTCAGTGCTGGGGTAAAAGATGCAGCACTGGGTTTTCTCCTGATAACAGGTGAGTAAATCGGAATTCATAGTTTGGCTGATTTTAGAGGAATATTTGTACGTTTCAAAAATGGACACTTAGAATCTTTTCTGTTGAAAACCACACAATGGATTCCTATGGAAGGAAATACAAGTTACTGGTAAGTACACTTAGAATTACTTTTCAGGGTCAGTGCTGGGCTAAAAGATGCAGCACTGGGTTCTCTCCTGATAACAGGTGAGTAAATCGGAATTCATAGTTCGACTGATTTTCGAGGAATATTTGTACGTTTCAAAAATGGACATTTAGAAACTTTTCAAGGGAAAACCACACAATGGATTCCTATGGAAGGAAATACAAGTTACTGGTAAGTACGCTTAGAATTACTTTTCAGGGTCAGTGCTGGGTTAAAAGATGCAGCACTGGGTTCTCTCCTGATAACAGGTGAGTAAATCGGAATTCATAGTTCGGCTGATTTTAGAGGAATATTTGTATGTTTTAAAAATGGACACTTAGAAACTTTTCTGCTGAAAACCACACAATGGATTCCTATGGAAGGAAATACAAGTTACTGGTAAGTACTCTTAGAAATACTTTCCAGGGTCAGTGCTGCGCTAAAATATGCAGCACTGGGTTCTCTCCTGATAACAGGTGAGTAAATCGGAATTCATAGTTCGACTGATTTTCAAGGAATATTTGTACGTTTCAAAAATGGACACTTAGAAACTTTTCTGGTGAAAACCACACAATGGATTCCTATAGAAGGAAATACAAGTTACTGGTAAGTACTCTTAGAATTACTTTCCAGGGTCAGTGCTGGGCTAAAAGATGCAGCACTGGGTTCTCTCCTGATAACAGGTGAGTAAATCGGAATTCGTAGTTCGGCTGATTTTAGAGGAATATTTGTACGTTTCAAAAATGGACACTTAGAAACTTTTCTGTTGAAAACCACACAATGGATTCCTATGGAAGGAAATACAAGTTACTGGTAAGTACACTTAGAATTACTTTTCAGGGTCAGTGCTGGGCTAAAAGATGCAGCACTGGGTTCACTCCTGATAACAGGTGAGTAAATCGGAATTCATAGTTCGACTGATTTTCGAGTGATATTTGTACGTTTTAAAAATGGACACTTAGAAACTTCTCTGGTGAAAACCACACAATGGATTCCTATGGAAGGAAATACAAGTTACTGGTAAGTACGCTTAGAATTACTTTTCACGGTCAGTGCTGGGCTAACAGATGCAGCCCTGGGTTCTCTCCTGATAACAGGTGAGTAAATCAGAATTCGTAGTTCGGCTGATTTTAGAGGAATATTTGTACGTTTCAAAAATGTACACTTAGAAACTTTTCTGTTGAAAACCACACAATGGATTCCTATGGAAGGAAATACAAGTTACTGGTAAGTACACTTAGAATTACTTTTCAGGGTCAGTGCTGGGCTAACAGATGCAGCCATAGCTTCTCTCCTGATAACAGGTGAGTAAATCGGAATTCGTAGTTCGGCTGATTTTAGAGGAATATTTGTACGTTTAAAAAATGTACACTTAGAAACTTTTCTGCTGAAAACCACACATTGGATTCCTATGGAAGGAAATACAAGTTCCTGGTAAGTACACTTAGAATTACTTTTCAGGGTCAGTGCTGGGCTAACAGATGCAGCACTGGGATCTCTCCTGATAACAGGTGAGTAAATCGGAATTCGTTGTTTGGCTGATTTTAGAGGAATATGTGTACGTTTCAAAAATGGACACTTAGAAACTTTTCAAGGAAAAACCACACAATGGATTCCTATGAAAGGAAATACAAGTTACTAGTAAGTACACTTAGAATTACTTTTCAGGGTCAGTGCTGCACTAAAAGATGCAGCACTGGGTTCTCTCCTGATAACAGGTGAGTAAATTGGAATTCATAGTTCGGCTAATTTTAGAGGAATATTTGTACGTTTCAAAAATGGACACTTAGAAACTTTTCTGTTGAAAACCACACAATGGATTCCTATGGAAGGAAATACAAGTTACTGGTAATTACACTTAGAATTACTCTTCAGGGTCAGTGCTGGGCTAAAATATGCAGCACTGGGTTTTCTCCTGATAACAGGTGAGTAAATCGGAATTCATAGTTCGACTGATTTTCGAGGAATATTTGTACGTTTCAAAAATGGACATTTAGAAACTTTTCAAGGGAAAACCACACAATGGATTCCTATGGAAGGAAATACAAGTTACTGGTAAGTATGCTTAGAATTACTTTTCAGGGTCAGTGCTGTGCTAAAAGATGCAGCACTGGGTTCTCTCCTGATAACAGGTGAGTAAATCGGAATTCGTAGTTCGGCTGATTTTAGAGGAATATTTGTACGTTTCAAGAATGGACAGTTAGAAACTTTTCTGTTGAAAACCACACAATGGATTCCTATGGAAGGAAATACAAGTTACTTGTAAGTACTCTTTGAAATACTTTCCAGGGTCAGTGCTGGGCTAAAAGATGCAGCACTGGGTTCTCTCCTGATAACAGGTGAGTAAATCAGAATTCGTAGTTCGGCTGATTTTCGAGGAATATTTGTACGTTTCAAAAATGGACAGTTAGAAACTTTTCTGTTGAAAACCACACAATGGATTCCTATGGAAGGAAATACAAGTTACTGGTAAGTACGCTTAGAATTACTTTTCAGGGTCAGTGCTGGGATAACAGATGCATCCCTGGGTTCTTTCCTGATAACAGGTGAGTAAATCGGAATTCGTCGTTCGACTAATTTTAGAGGAATATTTGTACGTTTCAAAAATGTACACTTAGAAACTTTTCTGCTGAAAACCACACAATGGATTCCTATGGAAGGAAATACAAGTTACTGGTAAGTATGCTTAGAATTACTTTTCAGGGTCAGTGCTGGGCTAACAGATGCAGCACTGGGTTCTCTCCTGATAACAGGTGAGTAAATCGGAATTCGTAGTTCGGCTGATTTTAGAGGAATATTTGTACGTTTCAAAAATGTAAACTTAGAAACTTTTCTGCTGAAAATCACACAATGGATTCCTATGGAAGGAAATACAAGTTACTGGTAAGTACACTTAGAATTACTTTTCAGGGTCAGTGCTGGGCTAACAGATGCAGCCCTGGATTCTCTCCTGATAAGAGGTGAGTAAATCAGAATTCGTTGTTTGGCTGATTTTAGAGTAATATTTATACGTTTCAAAAATGGACACTTAGAAACTTTTCAAGGAAAAACCACACAATGGATTCCTATGAAAGGAAATACAAGTTACTGGTAAGTACGCTTAGAATTACTTTTCAGGGTCAGTGCTGGGCTAAAAGATGCAGCACTGGGTTCTCTCCTGATAACAGGTGAGTAAATCGGAATTCATAGTTCGGCTGATTTTAGAGGAATATTTGTACGTTTCAAAAATGGACACTTAGAAACTTTTCTGTTGAAAACCACACAATGGATTCCTATGGAAGGAAATACAAGTTACTGGTAAGTACACTTAGAATTACTTTTCAGGGTCAGTGCTGGGCTAAAAGATGCAGCACTGGGTTCACTCCTGATAACAGGTGAGTAAATCGGAATTCATAGTTCGACTGATTTTCGAGTGATATTTGTACGTTTCAAAAATGGACACTTAGAAACTTTTCTGGTGAAAACCACACAATGGATTCCTATGGAAGGAAATACAAGTTACTGGTAAGTACGCTTAGAATTACTTTTTACGGTCAGTGCTGGGCTAACAGATGCAGCCCTGGGTTCTCTCCTGATAACAGGTGAGTAAATCAGAATTCGTAGTTCGGCTGATTTTAGAGGAATATTTGTACGTTTCAAAAATGTACACTTAGAAACTTTTCTGCTGAAAACCACACATTGGATTCCTATGGAAGGAAATACAAGTTCCTGGTAAGTACACTTAGAATTACTTTTCAGGGTCAGTGCTGGGCTAACAGATGCAGCACTGGGATCTCTCCAGATAACAGGTGAGTAAATCGGAATTCGTTGTTTGGCTGATTTTAGAGGAATATGTGTACGTTTCAAAAATGGACACTTAGAAACTTTTCAAGGAAAAACCACACAGTGGATTCCTATGAAAGGAAATACAAGTTACTAGTAAGTACGCTTAGAATTACTTTTCAGGGTCAGTGCTGGGCTAAAAGATGCAGCAGTGGGTTCTCTCCTGATAACAGGTGAGTAAATTGGAATTCATAGTTCGGCTGATTTTAGAGGAATATTTGTACGTTTCAAAAATGGACACTTAGAAACTTTTCTGTTGAAAACCACACAATGGATTCCTATGGAAGGAAATACAAGTTACTGGTAATTACACTTAGAATTACTCTTCAGGGTCAGTGCTGGGCTAAAATATGCAGCACTGGGTTTTCTCCTGATAACAGGTGAGTAAATCGGAATTCATAGTTCGACTGATTTTCGAGGAATATTTGTACGTTTCAAAAATGGACATTTAGAAACTTTTCAAGGGAAAACCACACAATGGATTCCTATGGAAGGAAATACAAGTTACTGGTAAGTATGCTTAGAATTACTTTTCAGGGTCAGTGCTGGGCTAAAAGATGCAGCACTGGGTTCTCTCCTGATAACAGGTGAGTAAATCGGAATTCGTAGTTTGGCTGATTTTAGAGGAATATTTGTACGTTTCAAAAATGGACAGTTAGAAACTTTTCTGTTGAAAACCACATAATGGATTCCTATGGAAGGAAATACAAGTTACTTGTAAGTACTCTTTGAAATACTTTCCAGGGTCAGTGCTGGGCTAAAAGATGCAGCACTGGGTTCTCTCCTGATAACAGGTGAGTAAATCGGAATTTATAGTTCGACTGATTTTCAAAGAATATTTGTACGTTTCAAAAATGGACATTTAGAAACTTTTCAAGGGAAAACCACACAATGGATTCCTATGGAAGGAAATACAAGTTACTGGTAAGTACGCTTAGAATTACTTTTCAGGGTCAGTGCTGGGCTAACAGATGCATCCCTGGGTTCTTTCCTGATAACAGGTGAGTAAATCGGAATTCGTCGTTCGACTAAATTTAGAGGAATATTTGTACGTTTCAAAAATGTACACTTAGAAACTTTTCTGCTGAAAACCACACAATGGATTCCTATGGAAGGAAATACAAGTTACTGGTAAGTATGCTTAGAATTACTTTTCAGGGTCAGTGCTGGGCTAACAGATGCAGCACTGGGTTCTCTCCTGATAACAGGTGAGTAAATCGGAATTCGTAGTTCGGCTGATTTTAGAGGAATATTTGTACGTTTCAAAAATGTAAACTTAGAAACTTTTCTGCTGAAAATCACACAATGGATTCCTATGGAAGGAAATACAAGTTACTGGTAAGTACGCTTAGAATTACTTTTCAGGGTCAGTGCTGGGCTAAAAGATGCAGCACTGGGTTCTCTCCTGATAACAGGTGAGTAAATCGGAATTCATAGTTCGGCTGATTTTAGAGGAATATTTGTACGTTTCAAAAATGGACACTTAGAAACTTTTCTGTTGAAAACCACACAATGGATTCCTATGGAAGGAAATACAAGTTACTGGTAAGTACGCTTAGAATTACTTTTCAGGGTCAGTGCTGGGCTAAAAGATGCAGCACTGGGTTCTCTCCTGATAACAGGTGAGTAAATCGGAATTCATAGTTCGGCTGATTTTAGAGGAATATTTGTACGTTTCAAAAATGGACACTTAGAAACTTTTCTGCTGAAAACCACACAATGGATTATTATGGAAGGAAATACAAGTTACTCGTAAGTACTCTTAGAAATACTTTCCAGGGTCAGTGCTGCGCTAAACGATGCAGCACTGGGTTCTCTCCTGATAACAGGTGAGTAAATCGGAATTCACAGTTCGACTGATTTTCAAGGAATATTTGTACGTTTCAAAAATGGACACTTAGAAACTTTTCTGGTGAAAACCACACAATGGATTCCTATAGAAGGAAATACAAGTTACTGGTAAGTACTCTTAGAATTACTTTCCAGGGTCAGTGCTGCGCTAAAAGATGCAGCACTGGGTTCTCTCCTGATAACAGGTGAGTAAATCGGAATTCATAGTTCGACTGATTTTCAAGGAATATTTGTACGTTTCAAAAATGGACACTTAGAAACTTTTCTGGTAAAAACCACACAATGGATTCCTATAGAAGGAAATACAAGTTACTGGTAAGTACTCTTAGAATTACTTTCCAGGGTCAGTGCTGGGCTAAAAGATGCAGCACTGGGTTCTCTCCTGATAACAGGTGAGTAAATCGGAATTCATAGTTCGGCTGATTTTAGAGGAATATTTGTACGTTTCAAAAATGGACACTTAGAAACTTTTCTGTTGAAAACCACACAATGGATTCCTATGGAAGGAAATACAAGTTACTGGTAAGTACACTTAGAATTACTTTTCAGGGTCAGTGCTGGGCTAAAAGACGCAGCACTGGGTTCACTCCTGATAACAGGTGAGTAAATCGTAATTCATAGTTCGACTGATTTTCGAGGAATATTTGTACGTTTCAAAAATGGACACTTAGAAACTTTTCTGGTGAAAACCACACAATGGATTCCTATGGAAGGAAATACAAGTTACTGGTAAGTACGCTTAGAATTACTTTTCACGGTCAGTGCTGGGCTAACAGATGCAGCCCTGGGTTCTCTCCTGATAACAGGTGAGTAAATCAGAATTCGTAGTTCGGCTGATTTTAGAGGAATATTTGTACGTTTCAAAAATGTACACTTAGAAACTTTTCTGTTGAAAACCACACAATGGATTCCTATGGAAGGAAATACAAGTTACTGGTAAGTACACTTAGAATTACTTTTCAGGGTCAGTGCTGGGCTAACAGATGCAGCCCTGGCTTCTCTCCTGATAACAGGAGAGTAAATCGGAATTCGTAGTTCAGCTGATTTTAGAGGAATATTTGTACGTTTCAAAAATGTACACTTAGAAACTTTTCTGCTGAAAACCACACATTGGATTCCTATGGAAGGAAATACAAGTTCCTGGTAAGTACACTTAGAATTACTTTTCAAGGTCAGTGCTGGGCTAACAGATGCAGCACTGGGATCTCTCCTGATAACAGGTGAGTAAATCGGAATTCGTTGTTTGGCTGATTTTAGAGGAATATGTGTACGTTTCAAAAATGGACACTTAGAAACTTTTCAAGGAAAAACCACACAATGGATTCCTATGAAAGGAAATACAAGTTACTAGTAAGTACGCTTAGAATTACTTTTCAGGGTCAGTGCTGGGCTAAAAGATGCAGCACTGGGTTCTCTCCTGATAACAGGTGAGTAAATTGGAATTCATAGTTCGACTGATTTTCAAGGAATATTTGTACGTTTAAAAAATGGACACTTAGAAACTTTTCTGGTGAAAACCACACAATGGATTCCTATAGAAGGAAATACAAATTACTGGTAAGTACTCTTAGAATTACTTTCCAGGGTCAGTGCTGGGCTAAAAGATGCAGCACTGGGTTCTCTCCTGATAACAGGTGAGTAAATCGGAATTCGTAGTTCGGCTGATTTTAGAGGAATATTTGTACGTTTCAAAAATGGACACTTAGAAACTTTTCTGTTGAAAACCACACAATGGATTCCTATGGAAGGAAATACAAGTTACTGGTAAGTACACTTAGAATTACTTTTCAGGGTCAGTGCTGGGCTAAAAGATGCAGCACTGTGTTCACTCCTGATAACAGGTGAGTAAATCGGAATTCATAGTTCGACTGATTTTCGAGGAATATTTGTACGTTTCAAAAATGGACACTTAGAAACTTTTCTGGTGGAAACCACACAATGGATTCCTATGGAAGGAAATACAAGTTACTGGTAAGTACACTTAGAATTACTTTTCAGGGTCAGTGATGGGCTAACAGATGCAGCCCTGGCTTCTCTCCTGATAACAGGTGAGTAAATCAGAATTCGTAGTTCGGCTGATTTTAGAGGAATATTTGTACGTTTCAAAAATGTACACTTAGAAACTTTTCTGCTGAAAACCACATATTGGATTCCTATGAAAGGAAATACAAGTTCCTGGTAAGTACACTTAGAATTACTTTTCAGGGTCAGTGCTGGGCTAACAGATGCAGCTCTGGGATCTCTCCTGATAACAGGTGAGTAAATCGGAATTCGTTGTTTGGCTGATTTTAGAGGAATATGTGTATGTTTCAAAAATGGACACTTAGAAACTTTTCAAGGAAAAACCACACAATGGATTCCTATGAAAGGAAATACAAGTTACTAGTAAGTACGCTTAGAATTACTTTTCAGGGTCAGTGCTGGGCTAAAAGATGCAGCAGTGGGTTCTCTCCTGATAACAGGTGAGTAAATTGGAATTCATAGTTCGGCTGATTTTAGAGGAATATTTGTACGTTTCAAAAATGGACACTTAGAAACTTTTCTGTTGAAAACCACACAATGGATTCCTATGGAAGGAAATACAAGTTACTGGTAATTACACTTAGAATTACTCTTCAGGGTCAGTGCTGGGCTAAAATATGCAGCACTGGGTTTTCTCCTGATAACAGGTGAGTAAATCGGAATTCATAGTTCGACTGATTTTCGAGGAATATTTGTACGTTTCAAAAATGGACATTTAGAAACTTTTCAAGGGAAAACCACACAATGGATTCCTATGGAAGGAAATACAAGTTACTGGTAAGTATGCTTAGAATTACTTTTCAGGGTCAGTGCTGGGCTAAAAGATGCAGCACTGGGTTCTCTCCTGATAACAGGTGAGTAAATCGGAATTCGTAGTTTGGCTGATTTTAGAGGAATATTTGTACGTTTCAAAAATGGACAGTTAGAAACTTTTCTGTTGAAAACCACATAATGGATTCCTATGGAAGGAAATACAAGTTACTTGTAAGTACTCTTTGAAATACTTTCCAGGGTCAGTGCTGGGCTAAAAGATGCAGCACTGGGTTCTCTCCTGATAACAGGTGAGTAAATCGGAATTTATAGTTCGACTGATTTTCAAAGAATATTTGTACGTTTCAAAAATGGACATTTAGAAACTTTTCAAGGGAAAACCACACAATGGATTCCTATGGAAGGAAATACAAGTTACTGGTAAGTACGCTTAGAATTACTTTTCAGGGTCAGTGCTGGGCTAAAAGATGCACGACTGGGTTCTCTCCTGATAACAGGTGAGTAAATCGGAATTCGTAGTTCGGCTGATTTTAGAGGAATATTTGTACGTTTCAAAAATGGACAGTTAGAAACTTTTCTGTAGAAAACCACACAATGGATTCCTATGGAAGGAAATACAAGTTACTGGTAAGTACGCTTAGAATTACTTTTCAGGGTCAGTGCTGGGCTAACAGATGCATCCCTGGGTTCTTTCCTGATAACAGGTGAGTAAATCGGAATTCGTCGTTCGACTAAATTTAGAGGAATATTTGTACGTTTCAAAAATGTACACTTAGAAACTTTTCTGCTGAAAACCACACAATGGATTCCTATGGAAGGAAATACAAGTTACTGGTAAGTATGCTTAGAATTACTTTTCAGGGTCAGTGCTGGGCTAACAGATGCAGCACTGGGTTCTCTCCTGATAACAGGTGAGTAAATCGGAATTCGTAGTTCGGCTGATTTTAGAGGAATATTTGTACGTTTCAAAAATGTAAACTTAGAAACTTTTCTGCTGAAAATCACACAATGGATTCCTATGGAAGGAAATACAAGTTACTGGTAAGTACGCTTAGAATTACTTTTCAGGGTCAGTGCTGGGCTAAAAGATGCAGCACTGGGTTCTCTCCTGATAACAGGTGAGTAAATCGGAATTCATAGTTCGGCTGATTTTAGAGGAATATTTGTACGTTTCAAAAATGGACACTTAGAAACTTTTCTGTTGAAAACCACACAATGGATTCCTATGGAAGGAAATACAAGTTACTGGTAAGTACGCTTAGAATTACTTTTCAGGGTCAGTGCTGGGCTAAAAGATGCAGCACTGGGTTCTCTCCTGATAACAGGTGAGTAAATCGGAATTCATAGTTCGGCTGATTTTAGAGGAATATTTGTACGTTTCAAAAATGGACACTTAGAAACTTTTCTGCTGAAAACCACACAATGGATTATTATGGAAGGAAATACAAGTTACTCGTAAGTACTCTTAGAAATACTTTCCAGGGTCAGTGCTGCGCTAAACGATGCAGCACTGGGTTCTCTCCTGATAACAGGTGAGTAAATCGGAATTCACAGTTCGACTGATTTTCAAGGAATATTTGTACGTTTCAAAAATGGACACTTAGAAACTTTTCTGGTGAAAACCACACAATGGATTCCTATAGAAGGAAATACAAGTTACTGGTAAGTACTCTTAGAATTACTTTCCAGGGTCAGTGCTGCGCTAAAAGATGCAGCACTGGGTTCTCTCCTGATAACAGGTGAGTAAATCGGAATTCATAGTTCGACTGATTTTCAAGGAATATTTGTACGTTTCAAAAATGGACACTTAGAAACTTTTCTGGTAAAAACCACACAATGGATTCCTATAGAAGGAAATACAAGTTACTGGTAAGTACTCTTAGAATTACTTTCCAGGGTCAGTGCTGGGCTAAAAGATGCAGCACTGGGTTCTCTCCTGATAACAGGTGAGTAAATCGGAATTCATAGTTCGGCTGATTTTAGAGGAATATTTGTACGTTTCAAAAATGGACACTTAGAAACTTTTCTGTTGAAAACCACACAATGGATTCCTATGGAAGGAAATACAAGTTACTGGTAAGTACACTTAGAATTACTTTTCAGGGTCAGTGCTGGGCTAAAAGACGCAGCACTGGGTTCACTCCTGATAACAGGTGAGTAAATCGTAATTCATAGTTCGACTGATTTTCGAGGAATATTTGTACGTTTCAAAAATGGACACTTAGAAACTTTTCTGGTGAAAACCACACAATGGATTCCTATGGAAGGAAATACAAGTTACTGGTAAGTACGCTTAGAATTACTTTTCACGGTCAGTGCTGGGCTAACAGATGCAGCCCTGGGTTCTCTCCTGATAACAGGTGAGTAAATCAGAATTCGTAGTTCGGCTGATTTTAGAGGAATATTTGTACGTTTCAAAAATGTACACTTAGAAACTTTTCTGTTGAAAACCACACAATGGATTCCTATGGAAGGAAATACAAGTTACTGGTAAGTACACTTAGAATTACTTTTCAGGGTCAGTGCTGGGCTAACAGATGCAGCCCTGGCTTCTCTCCTGATAACAGGTGAGTAAATCGGAATTCGTAGTTCAGCTGATTTTAGAGGAATATTTGTACGTTTCAAAAATGTACACTTAGAAACTTTTCTGCTGAAAACCACACATTGGATTCCTATGGAAGGAAATACAAGTTCCTGGTAAGTACACTTAGAATTACTTTTCAAGGTCAGTGCTGGGCTAACAGATGCAGCACTGGGATCTCTCCTGATAACAGGTGAGTAAATCGGAATTCGTTGTTTGGCTGATTTTAGAGGAATATGTGTACGTTTCAAAAATGGACACTTAGAAACTTTTCAAGGAAAAACCACACAATGGATTCCTATGAAAGGAAATACAAGTTACTAGTAAGTACGCTTAGAATTACTTTTCAGGGTCAGTGCTGGGCTAAAAGATGCAGCACTGGGTTCTCTCCTGATAACAGGTGAGTAAATTGGAATTCATAGTTCGACTGATTTTCAAGGAATATTTGTACGTTTAAAAAATGGACACTTAGAAACTTTTCTGGTGAAAACCACACAATGGATTCCTATAGAAGGAAATACAAATTACTGGTAAGTACTCTTAGAATTACTTTCCAGGGTCAGTGCTGGGCTAAAAGATGCAGCACTGGGTTCTCTCCTGATAACAGGTGAGTAAATCGGAATTCGTAGTTCGGCTGATTTTAGAGGAATATTTGTACGTTTCAAAAATGGACACTTAGAAACTTTTCTGTTGAAAACCACACAATGGATTCCTATGGAAGGAAATACAAGTTACTGGTAAGTACACTTAGAATTACTTTTCAGGGTCAGTGCTGGGCTAAAAGATGCAGCACTGTGTTCACTCCTGATAACAGGTGAGTAAATCGGAATTCATAGTTCGACTGATTTTCGAGGAATATTTGTACGTTTCAAAAATGGACACTTAGAAACTTTTCTGGTGGAAACCACACAATGGATTCCTATGGAAGGAAATACAAGTTACTGGTAAGTACACTTAGAATTACTTTTCAGGGTCAGTGATGGGCTAACAGATGCAGCCCTGGCTTCTCTCCTGATAACAGGTGAGTAAATCAGAATTCGTAGTTCGGCTGATTTTAGAGGAATATTTGTACGTTTCAAAAATGTACACTTAGAAACTTTTCTGCTGAAAACCACATATTGGATTCCTATGGAAGGAAATACAAGTTCCTGGTAAGTACACTTAGAATTACTTTTCAGGGTCAGTGCTGGGCTAACAGATGCAGCTCTGGGATCTCTCCTGATAACAGGTGAGTAAATCGGAATTCGTTGTTTGGCTGATTTTAGAGGAATATGTGTATGTTTCAAAAATGGACACTTAGAAACTTTTCAAGGAAAAACCACACAATGGATTCCTATGAAAGGAAATACAAGTTACTAGTAAGTACGCTTAGAATTACTTTTCAGGGTCAGTGCTGGGCTAAAAGATGCAGCACTGGGTTCTCTCCTGATAACAGGTGAGTAAATTGGAATTCATAGTTCTATTGATTTTAGAGGAATATTTGTACGTTTCAAAAATGGACACTTAGAAACTTTTCTGTTGAAAACCACACCATGGATTCCTATGGAAGGAAATACAAGTTACTGGTAATTACACTTAGAATTACTTTTCAGGGTCAGTGCTGGGCTAAAATATGCAGCACTGGGTTTTCTCCTGATAACAGGTGAGTAAATCGGAATTCATAGTGCGACTGATTTTCGAGGAATATTTGTACGTTTCAAAAATGGACATTTAGAAACTTTTCAAGGGAAAACCACACAATGGATTCCTATGGAAGGAAATACAAGTTACTGGTAAGTATGCTTAGAATTACTTTTCAGGGTCAGTGCTGGGCTAAAAGATGCAGCACTGGGTTCTCTCCTGATAACAGGTGAGTAAATCGGAATTCGTAGTTTGGCTGATTTTAGAGGAATATTTGTACGTTTCAAAAATGTAAACTTAGAAACTTTTCTGCTGAAAATCACACAATGGATTCCTATGGAAGGAAATACAAGTTACTGGTAAGTACACTTAGAATTACATTTCAGGGTCAGTGCTGGGCTAAAAGATGCAGCACTGGGTTCTCTCCTGATAACAGGTGAGTAAATCGGAATTCATAGTTCGACTGATTTTCGAGGAATATTTGTATGTTTCAAAAATGGACATTTAGAAACTTTTCAAGGGAAAACCACACAATGGATTCCTATGGAAGGAAATACAAGTTACTGGTAAGTACGCTTAGAATTACTTTTCAGGGTCAGTGCTGGGCTAAAAGATGCAGCACTGGGTTCTCTCCTGATAACAGGTGAGTAAATCGGAATTCAAAGTTCGGCTGATTTTAGAGGAATATTTGTACGTTTCAAAAATGGACACTTAGAAACTTTTCTGCTGAAAACCACACAATGGATTCCTATGGAAGTAAATACAAGTTACTGGTAAGTACTCTTAGAAATACTTTCCAGGGTCAGTGCTGCGCTAAAAGATGCAGCACTGGGTTCTCTCCTGATAACAGGTGAGTAAATCGGAATTCATAGTTCGACTGATTTTCAAGGAATATTTGTACGTTTCAAAAATGGACACTTAGAAACTTTTCTGGTGAAAACCACACAATGGATTCCTATAGAAGGAAATACAAGTTACTGGTAAGTACTCTTAGAATTACTTTCCAGGGTCAGTGCTGGGCTAAAAGATGCAGCACTGGGCTCTCTCCTGATAACAGGTGAGTAAATCGGAATTCGTAGTTCGGCTGATTTTAGAGGAATATTTGTACGTTTCAAAAATGCACACTTAGAAACTTTTCTGTTGAAAACCACACAATGGATTCCTATGGAAGGAAATACAAGTTACTGGTAAGTACACTTAGAATTACTTTTCAGGGTCAGTGCTGGGCTAAAAGATGCAGCACTGGGTTCACTCCTGATAACAGGTGAGTAAATCGGAATTCATAGTTCGACTGATTTTCGAGGAATATTTGTACATTTCAAAAATGTACACTTAGAAACTTTTCAAGGAAAAACCACACAATGGATTCCTATGAAAGGAAATACAAGTTCCTGGTAAGTACACTTAGAATTACTTTTCAGGGTCAGTGCTGGGCTAACAGATGCAGCACTGGGATCTCTCCTGATAACAGGTGAGTAAATCGGAGTTCGTTGTTTGGCTGATTTTAGAGGAATATTTGTACGTTTCAAAAATGTACACTTAGAAACTTTTCTGCTGAAAACCACACAATGGATTCCTATGGAAGGAAATACAAGTTCCTGGTAAGTACACTTAGAATTACTTTTCAGGGTCAGTGCTGGGCTAACAGATGCAGCACTGGGATCTCTCCTGATAAAAGGTGAGTAAATTGGAATTCGTTGTTTGGCTGATTTTAGAGGAATATTTGTACGTTTCAAAAATGGACACTTAGAAACTTTTCAAGGAAAAACCACACAATGGATTCCTATGAAAGGAAATACAAGTTACTGGTAAGTATGCTTAGAATTACTTTTCAGGGTCAGTGCTGGGCTAAAAGATGCAGCACTGGGTTCTCTCCTGATAACAGGTGAGTAAATCGGAATTCGTAGTTCGGCTGATTTTAGAGGAATATTGTACGTTTCAAAAATGGACAGTTAGAAACTTTTCTGTTGAAAACCACACAATGGATTACTTTGGAAGGAAATACAAGTTACTTGTAAGTACTCTTTGAAATACTTTCCAGGGTCAGTGCTGGGCTAAAAGATGCAGCACTAGGTTCTCTCCTGATAACAGGTGAGTAAATCGGAATTTATAGTTCGACTGATTTTCGAGGAATATTTGTACGTTTCAAAAATGGACATTTAGAAACTTTTCAAGGGAAAACCACACAATGGATTCCTATGGAAGGAAATACAAGTTACTGGTAAGTACGCTTAGAATTACTTTTCAGGGTCAGGGCTGGGCTAAAAGATGCAGCACTGGGTTCTCTCCTGATAACAGGTGAGTAAATCAAAATTCGTAGTTCGGCTGATTTTAGAGGAATATTTGTACGTTTCAAAAATGGACACTTAGAAACTTTTCTGCTGAAAACCACACAATGGATTCCTATGGAAGGAAATATAAGTTACTGGTAAGTACGCTTAGAATTACTTTTCAGGTTCAGTGCTGGGCTAACAGATGCATCCCTGGGTTCTTTCCTGATAACAGGTGAGTAAATCGGAATTCGTCGTTCGACTAATTTTAGAGGAATATTTGTACGTTTCAAAAATGTACACTTAGAAACTTTTCTGCTGAAAACCACACAATGGATTCCTATGGAAGGAAATACAAGTTACTGGTAAGTATGCTTAGAATTACTTTTCAGGGTCAGTGCTGGGCTAACAGATGCAGCACTGGGTTCTCTCCTGATAACAGGTGAGTAAATCGGAATTCGTAGTTTGGCTGATTTTAGAGGAATATTTGTATGTTTCAAAAATGTAAACTTAGAAACTTTTCTGCTGAAAACCACACAATGGATTCCTATGGAAGGAAATACAAGTTACTGGTAAGTACGCTTAGAATTACTTTTTCGGGTCAGTGCTGGTCTAAAAGATGCAGCACTGGGTTCTTTTCTGATGATAGGTGAGTAAATCGGAATTCTTAGTTCGACTGATTTTAGAGGAATATTTGTACATTTCAAAAATGGACACTTAGAAACTCTTCTGCTGAAAACCACACAATTGATTCCTATGGAAGGAGTTACAAGTTACTGGTAACTACACTTAGAATTACTTTTCAGGGTCAGTGCTGGGCTAACAGATGCAGCACTGGGTTCTCTCCTGATAACAGGTGAGTAAATCGGAATTCTTAGTTCGGCTGATTTAAGAGGAATATTTGTACGTTTCAAAAATGGCCACTTAGAAACTTTTCTGCTGAATACCACATGATTCATTTCTATGGAAGGAAATACAAGTTACTGGTAAGTACGCTTAGAATTACTTACCAGGGTCAGTGCTGGTCTAAAAGATGCAGCACTTGGTTCTCTCCTGATAACAGGTGAGTAAATCGGAATTCATAGTTCGACTCATTTTCGAGGAATATTTCTACGTTTCAAAAATGGACACTTAGAAACTATACTGGTGAAAACCACACAATGGATTCCTATGGAAGGAAATACAAGTTACTGGTAAGTACGCTTAGAATTACTTTTCAGGGTCAGTGCTGGGCTAACAGATGCAGCCCTGGGTTCTCTCCTGATAACAGGTGAGTAAATCGGAATTCGTAGTTCGACTGATTTTATAGGAATATTGATATGTTTAAAAAATGGACACTTAGAAATTCTTCTGATGAAAACCACACAATGGATTCCTAAGGAAGGAAATACAAGTTCCTGGTAAATACGCTTAGAATTAATTTTCAGGGTCAGTGCTGGGCTAACAGATGCAGCACTGGGTTCTCTCCTGATATCAGGTGAGTAAATTGGAATTCGTAGTTCAGCTGATATAAGAGGAATATTTGTAAGTTTCAAAAATGGCCACTTAGAAACTTTTCTGCTGAAAACCACACAATGCATTTCTATGGAAGGAAATACAAGTTACTGGTAAGTACGCTTAGAATTACTTTCCAGGGTCAGTGCTGGTCTAAAAGATGCAGCACTGGGTTCTCTCCTGATACAGGTGAGTAAATCGGAATTCGTAGTTCGGCTGATTTTAGAGGAATATTTGAACTTTTCAAAAATGGACACTTAGAAATTCTTCTGCTGAAAACCACACAATGGATTCCTATGGAAGGAAATACAAATTACTGGTAAGTACGCTTAGAATTTTTTTTCAGGGTCAGTGCTGGGCTAACAGATGCAGCACTGGGTTCTCTCCTGATAACAGGTGAGTAAATCGGAATTCGTAGTTCGGCTGATTTTAGAGGAATATTTGTACATTTCAAAAATGTGCACTTAGAAACTTTTCTGGTGAAAACCACACAATGGATTCCTATGGAAGGAAATACAAGTTACTGGTAAGTACGCTTAGAATTACTTTCCAGGGTCAGTGCTGGGCTAAAAGATGCAGCACTGGGTTCTCTCCTGATAACAGGTGAGTAAATCGGAATTCGTAGTTTGGCTGATTTTAGAGAAATATTTGTACGTTTCGAAAATGGAAACTTAGAAACTTTTCTGCTGAAAACCACACAATGCATTTTTATGGAAGGAAATACAAGTTACTAGTAAGTACACTTAGAATTACTTTTCAGGGTCAGTGCTGGGCTAAAAGATGCAGCACTGGGTCCTCTCCTGATAACAGGTGAGTAAATCGGAATTTGTAGTTTGGCTGATTTTAGAGGAATATTTGTACGTTTAAAAAATGGACACAGAAACTTTTCAAGGGAAAACCACACAATTGATTCCTATGGAAGGAAATACAAGTTACTGGTAAGTACGCTTAGATTTACTTTCCATTGTCAGTGCTGGTCTAAAAGATGCAGCACTGGGATCTCTCCTGATAACAGGTGAGTATATCGGAATTCGTAGTTCGACTGATTTTAGAGGAATATTTGTACATTTCAAAAATGGCCACTTAGAAACTTTTCTGCTGAAAACCACACGATGCATTTCTATGGAAGGAAATACAAGTTACTGGTAAGTACGCTTAGAATTACTTTCCAGGGTCAGTGCTGGTCTAAAAGATGCAGCACTGGGTTCTCTCCTGATAACAGGTGAGTAAATCGGAATTCGTAGTTCGACTGATTTTAGAGGAATATTTGTACATTTCAAAAATGGACACTTAGAAACTTTTTTGGTGAAGACCACAAAATGGATTCCTATGGAAGGAAATACAAGTTACTGGTAAGTACGCTTAGAATTACTTTTCAGGGTCAGTGCTGGGCTAACAGATGCAGCACTGGGTTCTCTCCTGATAACAGGTGAGTAAATCGGAATTCATAGTTCGACTGATTTTCGAGGAATATTTGTACGTTTCAAAAATAGACACTTAGAAACTTTTCTGCTGAAAACCACACGATGCATTTCTATGGAAGGAAATACAAGTTACTGGTAAGTAGGCTTAGAATTACTGTCCAGGGTCAGTGCTGGGCTAACAGATGCAGCACTGGGTTCTCTCCTGATAACAGGTGAGTTAATCGGAATTCGTAGTTCGACTGTTTTTAGATGAATATTTGTACGTTTCAAAAATGGACACTTAGAAACTTTTCTGCTGAAAACCACACAATGGATTCCTTTGGAAGGAAATACAAGTTACTGGTAAGTACGCTTAGAATTACTTTTCCGGGTCAGTGCTGGTCTAAAAGATGAAGCACTGGGTTCTCTTCTGATGATAGGTGAGTAAATCGGAATTCGTAGTTCGTCTGATTTTAGAGGAATATTTGTACATTTCAAAAATGGACACTTAGAAACTCTTCTGCTGAAAACCACACAATGGATTCCTATGGAAGGAGTTACAAGTTACTGGTAAGTACACTTAGAATTACTTTTCAGGGTCAGTGCTGGGCTAACAGATGCAGCACTGGGTTCTCTCCTGATAACAGGTGAGTAAATCGGAATTCTTAGTTCGGCTGATTTAAGAGGAATATTTGTACGTTTCAAAAATGGCCACTTAGAAACTTTTCTGCTGAAAACCACATGATTCATTTCTATGGAAGGAAATACAAGTTACTGGTAAGTACGCTTAGAATTACTTTCCAGGGTCAGTGCTGGGCTAACAGATGCAGCACTGGGTTCTCTCCTGATAACAGGTGAGTTAATCGGAATTCGTAGTTCGACTGTTTTTAGATGAATATTTGTACGTTTCAAAAATGGACACTTAGAAACTTTTCTGCTGAAAACCACACAATGGATTCCTATGGAAGGAAATACAAGTTACTGGTAAGTACGCTTAGAATTACTTTTTCGGGTCAGTGCTGGTCTAAAAGATGCAGCACTGGGTTCTCTTCTGATGATAGGTGAGTAAATCGGAATTCGTAGTTCGACTGATTTTAGAGGAATATTTGTACATTTCAAAAATGGACACTTAGAAACTCTTCTGCTGAAAACCACACAATTGATTCCTATGGAAGGAGTTACAAGTTACTGGTAACTACACTTAGAATTACTTTTCAGGGTCAGTGCTGGGCTAACAGATGCAGCACTGGGTTCTCTCCTGATAACAGGTGAGTAAATCGGAATTCTTAGTTCGGCTGATTTAAGAGGAATATTTGTACATTTCAAAAATGGCCACTTAGAAACTTTTCTGCTGAAAACCACATGATTCATTTCTATGGAAGGAAATACAAGTTACTGGTAAGTACGCTTAGAATTACTTACCAGGGTCAGTGCTGGTCTAAAAGATGCAGCACTGGGTTCTCTCCTGATAACAGGTGAGTAAATCGGAATTCATAGTTCGACTCATTTTCAAGGAATATTTGTACGTTTCAAAAATGGACACTTAGAAACTATACTGGTGAAAACCACACAATGGATTCCTATGGAAGGAAATACAAGTTACTGGTAAGTACGCTTAGAATTACTTTTCAGGGTCAGTGCTGGGCTAACAGATGCAGCCCTGGGTTCTCTCCTGATAACAGGTGAGTAAATCGGAATTCGTAGTTCGACTGATTTTATAGGAATATTGGTATGTTTAAAAAATGGACACTTAGAAATTCTTCTGCTGAAAACCACACAATGGATTCCTAAGGAAGGAAATACAAGTTACTGGTAAGTACGCTTAGAATTACTTTCCAGGGTCAGTGCTGGTCTAAAAGATGCAGCACTGGGTTCTCTCCTGATAACAGGTGAGTAAATCGGAATTCGTAGTTCGGCTGATTTTAGAGGAATATTTGAACTTTTCAAAAATGGACACTTAGAAACTTTTCTGCTGAAAACCACACAATGGATTCCTATGGAAGGAAATACAAGTTACTGGTAAGTATGCTTAGAATTACTTTTCAGGGTCAGTGATGGGCTAACAGATGCAGCACTGGGATCTCTCCTGATAACAGGTGAGTATATCGGAATTCGTAGTTCGACTGATTTTAGAGGAATATTTGTACGTTTCAAAAATGGACACTAAGAAACTTTTCTGCTGAAAACCACACAATGCATTTCCATGGAAGGAAATACAAGTTCCTGGTAAGTACACTTAGAATTACTTTTCAGGGTCAGTGCTGGGTTAACAGATGCAGCACTGGGATCTCTCCTGATAACAGGTGAGTAAATTGGAATTCGTTGTTTGGCTGATTTTAGAGGAATATTTGTACGTTTCAAAAATGGACACTTAGAAACTTTTCAAGGAAAAACCACACAATGGATTCCTATGAAAGGAAATACAAGTTACTAGTAAGTACTCTTAGAATTACTTTTCAGGGTCAGTGCTGGGCTAAAAGATGCAGCACTGGGTTCTCTCCTGATAACAGGTGAGTAAATTGGAATTCATAGATCGGATGATTTTAGAGGAATATTTGTACGTTTCAAAAATGGACACTTAGAAACTTTTCTGTTGAAAACCATACAATGGATTCCTATTGAAGGAAATACAAGTTACTAGTAAGTACTCTTAGAATTACTTTTCAGGGTCAGTGCTGGGCTAAAAGATGCAGCACTGGGTTCTCTCCTGATAACAGGTGAGTAAATTGGAATTCATAGTTCGACTGATTTTCGAGGAATATTTGAACGTTACAAAAATGGACATTTAGAAACTTTTCAAGGGAAAACCACACAATGGATTCCTATGGAAGGAAATACAAGTTACTGGTAAGTACTCTTAGAATTACTTTTCAGGGTCAGTGCTGGGCTAAAAGATGCAGCACTGGGTTCTCTCCTGATAACAGGTGAGTAAATTGGAATTCATAGATCGGCTGATTTTAGAGGAATATTTGTATGTTTCAAAAATGGACACTTAGAAACTTTTCTGTTGAAAACCACACAATGGATTCCTATTGAAGGAAATACAAGTTACTGGTAAGTACTCTTAGAATTACTTTTCAGGGTCAGTGCTGGGCTAAAAGATGCAGCACTGGGTTCTCTCCTGATAACAGGTGAGTAAATCGGAATTCGTAGTTCGGCTGATTTTAGAGGAATATTTGTACGTTTCAAAAATGGACAGTTAGAAACTTTTCTGTTGAAAACCACACAATGGATTCCTATTAAAGGAAATACAAGTTACTTGTAAGTACTCTTTGAAATACTTTCCAGTGTCAGTGCTGGGATAACAGATGCATCCCTGGGTTCTTTCCTGATAACAGGTGAGTAAATCGGAATTCGTCGTTCGACTAATTTTAGAGGAATATTTGTACGTTTCAAAAATGTACACTTAGAAACTTTTCTGCTGAAAACCACACAATGGATTCCTAAGGAAGGAAATACAAGTTACTGGTAAGTATGCTTAGAATTACTTTTCAGGGTCAGTGCTGGTCTAAAAGATGCAGCACTGGGTTCTCTCCTGATAACAGGTGAGTAAATCGGAATTCGTCGTTCGACTTATTTTAGAGGAATATTTGTACGTTTCAAAAATGGACACTTAGAAACTTTTCTGGTGAAGACCACACAATGGATTCCTGAGGAAGGAAATACAAGTTACTGGTAAGTACTCTTAGAATTACTTTCCAGGGTCAATGCTGGGATAAAAGATGCAGCCCTGGGTTCTCTCCGGATAACAGGTGAGTAAATCGGAATTCGTAGTTAGGCTGATTTTAGAGGAATATTTGTACGTTTCAAAAATGGACATTTAGAAACTTTTCAAGGGAAAACCACACAATGGATTCCTATGGAAGGAAATACAAGTTACTGGTAAGTACGCTTAGAATTACTTTTCATGGTCAGTGCTGGGCTAAAAGATGCAGCACTGGGTTCTCTCCTGATAACAGGTGAGTAAATCGGAATTCGTAGTTCGGCTGATTTTAGAGGAATATTTGTACGTTTCAAAAATGGACACTTAGAAACTTTTCTGCTGAAAACCACAGAATGGATTCCTATGGAAGGAAATACAAGTAACTGGTAAGTACTCTTAGAAATACTTTCCAGGGTCAGTGCTGCGCTAAAAGGTGCAGCACTGGGTTCTCTCCTGATAACAGGTGAGTAAATCGGAATTCATAGTTCGACTGATTTTCGAGGAATATTTGTACGTTTCAAAAGTGTACACTTAGAAACTTTTCTGCTGAAAACCACACAATGCATTTCTATGGAAGGAAATACAAGTTACTGGTAAGTACGCTTAGAATTACTTTCCAGGGTCAGTGCTGGTCTAAAAGATGCAGCACTGGGTTCTCTCCTGATAACAGGTGAGTAAATCGGAATTCGTCGTTCGACTTATTTTAGAGGAATATTTGTACGTTTCAAAAATGGACACTTAGAAACTTTTCTGGTGAAGACCACACAATGGATTCCTGAGGAAGGAAATACAAGTTACTGGTAAGTACACTTAGAATTACTTTTCATGGTCAATGCTGGGATAAAAGATGCAGCCCTGGGTTCTCTCCGGATAACAGGTGAGTAAATCGGAATTCGTAGTTAGGCTGATTTTAGAGGAATATTTGTACGTTTCAAAAATGGACACTTAGAAACTTTTCAAGGGAAAACCACACAATGGATTCCTATGAAAGGAAATACAAGTTACTGGTAAGTACGCTTAGAATTACTTGTCTGGGTTAGTGCTGGGCTAAAAGATGCAGCACTGGGTTCTCTCCTGATAACAGGTGAGTAAATCGGAATTCATAGTTCAGCTGATTTTCGAGGAATATTTGTACGTTTCAAAAATGGACACTTAGAAACTTTTCTGGTGAAAATCACACAATGGATTCCTATGGAAGGAAATACAAGTTACTGGTAAGTACTCTTAGAATTACTTTCCAGGGTCAGTGCTGGGCTAAAAGATGCAGCACTGGGTTCTCTCCTGATAACAGGTGAGTAAATCGGATTTCATAATTCGACTGATTTTTGAGGAATATTTGTACGTTTCAAAAATGGACACTTAGAAACTTTTCTGTTGAAAACCACACAATGGATTCCTATGGAAGGAAATACAAGTTACTGGTAAGTACACTTAGAATTACTTTTCACGGTCAGTACTGGGCTAAAAGATGCAGCACTGGGTTCTCTCCTGATAACAGGTGAGTAAATCGGAATTCATAGTTCAACTGATTTTCGAGGAATATTTGTACGTTTCAAAAATGGACATTTAGAAACTTTTCAAGGGAAAACCACACAATGGATTCCTATGGAAGGAAATACAAGTTACTGGTAAGTACGCTTAGAATTACTTTTCAGGGTCAGTGCTGGGCTAAAAGATGCAGCACTGGGTTCTCTCCTGATAACAGGTGAGTAAATCGGAATTCGTAGTTCGGCTGATTTTAGAGGAATATTTGTACGTTTCAAAAATGGACACTTAGAAACTTTTCTGCTGAAAACCACACAATGGATTCCTATGGAAGGAAATAAAGTAACTGGTAAGTACTCTTAGAAATACTTTTCAGGGTCAGTGCTGGGCTAAAAGATGCAGCACTGGGTTCTCTCCTGATAACAGGTGAGTAAATCGGAATTCATAGTTCGGCTGATTTTAGAGGAATATTTGTACGTTTCAAAAATGGACACTTAGAAACTTTTCTGCTGAAAACCACACAATGCATTTCTATGGAAGGAAATACAAGTTACTGGTAAGTACGCTTAGAATTACTTTTCAGGGTCAGTGCTGGGCTAACAGATGCATCCCTGGGTTCTCTCCTGATAACAGGTGAGTAAATCAGAATTCTTAGTTCGGCTGATTTTAGAGGAATATTTGTACGTTTCAAAAATGGACACTTAGAAACTTTTCTGCTTAAAACCACACAATGGATTCCTATGGAAGGAAATACAAGTTACTGGTAAGTACACTTAGAATTACTTTTCAGGGTCAGTGCTGGGCTAACAGATGCAGCCCTAGGTTCTCTCCTGATAACAGGTGAGTAAATCAGAATTCGTAGTTTGGCTGATTTTAGAGGAATATTTGTACGTTTCAAAAATGTACACTTAGAAACTTTTCTGTTGAAAACCACACAATGGATTCCTATGGAAGGAAATACAAGTTACTGGTAAGTACACTTAGAATTACTTTTCAGGGTCAGTGCTGGGCTAACAGATGCAGCCCTGGCTTCTCTCCTGATAACAGGTGAGTATATCAGAATTCGTAGTTTGGCTGATTTTAGAGGAATATTTGTACGTTTCAAAAATGGACACTTAGAAACTTTTAAAGGGAAAACCACACAATGGATTCCTATGAAAGGAAATACAAGTTACTGGTAAGTACGCTTAGAATTACTTTTCAGGGTCAGTGCTGGGCTAAAAGATGCAGCACTGGGTTTTCTCCTGATAACAGGTGAGTAAATCGGAATTCATAGTTCGACTGATTTTCGAGGAATATTTGTACGTTTCAAAAGTGTACACTTAGAAACTTTTCTGCTGAAAACCACACAATGCATTTCTATGGAAGGAAATACAAGTTACTGGTAAGTACGCTTAGAATTACTTTCCAGGGTCAGTGCTGGTCTAAAAGATGCAGCACTGGGTTCTCTCCTGATAACAGGTGAGTAAATCGGAATTCGTCGTTCGACTTATTTTAGAGGAATATTTGTACGTTTCAAAAATGGACACTTAGAAACTTTTCTGGTGAAGACCACACAATGGATTCCTGAGGAAGGAAATACAAGTTACTGGTAAGTACTCTTAGAATTACTTTCCAGGGTCAATGCTGGGATAAAAGATGCAGCCCTGGGTTCTCTCCGGATAACAGGTGAGTAAATCGGAATTCGTAGTTAGGCTGATTTTAGAGGAATATTTGTACGTTTCAAAAATGGACACTTAGAAACTTTTCAAGGGAAAACCACACAATGGATTCCTATGAAAGGAAATACAAGTTACTGGTAAGTACGCTTAGAATTACTTGTCTGGGTTAGTGCTGGGCTAAAAGATGCAGCACTGGGTTCTCTCCTGATAACAGGTGAGTAAATCGGAATTCATAGTTCAGCTGATTTTCGAGGAATATTTGTACGTTTCAAAAATGGACACTTAGAAACTTTTCTGGTGAAAATCACACAATGGATTCCTATGGAAGGAAATACAAGTTACTGGTAAGTACTCTTAGAATTACTTTCCAGGGTCAGTGCTGGGCTAAAAGATGCAGCACTGGGTTCTCTCCTGATAACAGGTGAGTAAATCGGATTTCATAATTCGACTGATTTTTGAGGAATATTTGTACGTTTCAAAAATGGACACTTAGAAACTTTTCTGTTGAAAACCACACAATGGATTCCTATGGAAGGAAATACAAGTTACTGGTAAGTACACTTAGAATTACTTTTCACGGTCAGTACTGGGCTAAAAGATGCAGCACTGGGTTCTCTCCTGATAACAGGTGAGTAAATCGGAATTCATAGTTCAACTGATTTTCGAGGAATATTTGTACGTTTCAAAAATGGACATTTAGAAACTTTTCAAGGGAAAACCACACAATGGATTCCTATGGAAGGAAATACAAGTTACTGGTAAGTACGCTTAGAATTACTTTTCAGGGTCAGTGCTGGGCTAAAAGATGCAGCACTGGGTTCTCTCCTGATAACAGGTGAGTAAATCGGAATTCGTAGTTCGGCTGATTTTAGAGGAATATTTGTACGTTTCAAAAATGGACACTTAGAAACTTTTCTGCTGAAAACCACACAATGGATTCCTATGGAAGGAAATAAAGTAACTGGTAAGTACTCTTAGAAATACTTTTCAGGGTCAGTGCTGGGCTAAAAGATGCAGCACTGGGTTCTCTCCTGATAACAGGTGAGTAAATCGGAATTCATAGTTCGGCTGATTTTAGAGGAATATTTGTACGTTTCAAAAATGGACACTTAGAAACTTTTCTGCTGAAAACCACACAATGCATTTCTATGGAAGGAAATACAAGTTACTGGTAAGTACGCTTAGAATTACTTTTCAGGGTCAGTGCTGGGCTAACAGATGCATCCCTGGGTTCTCTCCTGATAACAGGTGAGTAAATCAGAATTCTTAGTTCGGCTGATTTTAGAGGAATATTTGTACGTTTCAAAAATGGACACTTAGAAACTTTTCTGCTTAAAACCACACAATGGATTCCTATGGAAGGAAATACAAGTTACTGGTAAGTACACTTAGAATTACTTTTCAGGGTCAGTGCTGGGCTAACAGATGCAGCCCTAGGTTCTCTCCTGATAACAGGTGAGTAAATCAGAATTCGTAGTTTGGCTGATTTTAGAGGAATATTTGTACGTTTCAAAAATGTACACTTAGAAACTTTTCTGTTGAAAACCACACAATGGATTCCTATGGAAGGAAATACAAGTTACTGGTAAGTACACTTAGAATTACTTTTCAGGGTCAGTGCTGGGCTAACAGATGCAGCCCTGGCTTCTCTCCTGATAACAGGTGAGTATATCAGAATTCGTAGTTTGGCTGATTTTAGAGGAATATTTGTACGTTTCAAAAATGGACACTTAGAAACTTTTAAAGGGAAAACCACACAATGGATTCCTATGAAAGGAAATACAAGTTACTGGTAAGTACGCTTAGAATTACTTTTCAGGGTCAGTGCTGGGCTAAAAGATGCAGCACTGGGTTTTCTCCTGATAACAGGTGAGTAAATCGGAATTCATAGTTCGGCTGATTTTAGAGGAATATTTGTACGTTTCAAAAATGGACACTTAGAAACTATTCTGTTGAAAATCACACAATGGATTCCTATGGAAGGAAATACAAGTTACTGGTAAGTACACTTAGAAATACTTTTCAGGGTCAGTGCTGGGCTAAAAGATGCAGCACTGGGTTCTCTCCTGATAACAGGTGAGTAAATCGGAATTCATAGTTCGACTGATTTTCAAGGAATATTTGTACGTTTCAAAAATGGACACTTAGAAACTTTTCTGGTGAAAACCACACAATGGATTCCTATAGAAGGAAATACAAGTTACTGGTAAGTACTCTTAGAATTACTTTCCAGGGTCAGTGCTGGGCTAAAAGATGCAGCACTGGGTTCTCTCCTGATAACAGGTGAGTAAATCGGAATTCGTAGTTCGGCTGATTTTAGAGGAATATTTGTACGTTTCAAAAATGGACACCTAGAAACTTTTCTGTTGAAAACCACACAATGGATTCCTATGGAAGGAAATACAAGTTACTGGTAAGAACAATTAGAATTACTTTTCCGGGTCAGTGCTGGGCTAAAAGATGCAGCCCTGGGTTCTCTCCTGATAACAGGGGAGTAAATCAGAATTCGTAGTTCGGCTGATTTTAGAGGAATATTTGTACGTTTCAAAAATGTACACTTAGAATCTTTTCTGTTGAAAACCACACAATGGATTCCTATGGAAGGAAATACAAGTTACTGGTAAGTACACTTAGAATTACTTTTCAGGGTCAGTGCTGGGCTAACAGATGCAGCACTGGGATCTCTCCTGATAACAGGTGAGTAAATCGGAATTCGTTGTTTGGCTGATTTTAGAGGAATATGTGTACGTTTCAAAAATGGACACTTAGAAACTTTTCAAGGAAAAACCACACAATGGATTCCTATGAAAGGAAATACAAGTTACTAGTAAGTACGCTTAGAATTACTTTTCAGGGTCAGTGCTGGGCTAAAAGATGCAGCACTGGGTTCTCTCCTGATAACAGGTGAGTAAATCGGAATTCATAGTTCGACTGATTTTCGAGGAATATTTGTACGTTTCAAAAATGGACATTTAGAAACTTTTCAAGGGAAAACCACACAATGGATTCCTATGGAAGGAAATACAAGTTACTGGTAAGTATGCTTAGAATTACTTTTCAGGGTCAGTGCTGGGCTAAAAGATGCAGCACTGGGTTCTCTCCTGATAACAGGTGAGTAAATCGGAATTCGTAGTTCGGCTGATTTTAGAGGAATATTTGTACGTTTCAAAAATGGACAGTTAGAAACTTTTCTGTTGAAAACCACACAATGGATTCCTATAGAAGGAAATACAAGTTACTTGTAAGTACTCTTTGAAATACTTTCCAGGGTCAGTGCTGGGCTAAAAGATGCAGCACTGGGTTCTCTCCTGATAACAGGTGAGTAAATCGGAATTTATAGTTCGACTGATTTTCGAGGAATATTTGTACGTTTCAAAAATGGACATTTAGAAACTTTTCAAGGGAAAACCACACAATGGATTCCTATGGAAGGAAATATAAGTTACTGGTAAGTACGCTTAGAATTACTTTTCAGGGTCAGTGCTGGGCTAAAAGATGCAGCACTGGGTTCTCTCCTGATAACAGGTGAGTAAATCGGAATTCGTAGTTCGGCTGATTTTAGAGGAATATTTGTACGTTTCAAAAATGGACAGAAACTTTTCTGTTGAAAACCACACAATGGATTCCTATGGAAGGAAATCCAAGTTACTGGTAAGTATGCTTAGAATTACTTTTCAGGGTCAGTGCTGGGCTAACAGATGCAGCACTGGGTTCTCTCCTGATAACAGGTGAGTAAATCGGAATTCGTAGTTCAGCTGATTTTAGAGGAATATTTGTACGTTTCAAAAATGTAAACTTAGAAACTTTTCTGCTGAAAATCACACAATGGATTCCTATGGAAGGAAATACAAGTTACTGGTAAGTACACTTAGAATTACTTTTCAGGGTCAGTGCTGGGCTAACAGATGCAGCCCTGGATTCTCTCCTGATAAGAGGTGAGTAAATCGGAATTCGTTGTTCGGCTGATTTTAGAGTAATATTTATACGTTTCAAAAATGGACACTTAGAAACTTTTCAAGGAAAAACCACACAATGGATTCCTATGAAAGGAAATACAAGTTACTGGTAAGTACGCTTAGAATTACTGTTCAGGGTCAGTGCTGGGCTAAAAGATGCAGCACTGGGTTCTCTCCTGATAACAGGTGAGTAAATCGGAATTCATAGTTTGGCTGATTTTAGAGGAATATTTGTACGTTTCAAAAATGGACACTTAGAAACTTTTCTGTTGAAAACCACACAATGGATTCCCATGGAAGGAAATACAAGTTACTGGTAAGTACACTTAGAATTACTTTTCAGGGTCAGTGCTGGGCTAAAAGATGCAGCACTGGGTTCTCTCCTGATAACAGGTGAGTAAATCGGAATTCATAGTTCGACTGATTTTCGAGGAATATTTGTACGTTTCAAAAATGGACATTTAGAAACTTTTCAAGGGAAAACCACACAATGGATTCCTATGGAAGGAAATACAAGTTACTGGTAAGTACGCTTAGAATTACTTTTCAGGGTCAGTGCTGGGCTAAAAGATGCAGCACTGGGTTCTCTCCTGATAACAGGTGAGTAAATCGGAATTCATAGTTCGGCTGATTTTAGAGGAATATTTGTATGTTTCAAAAATGGACACTTAGAAACTTATCTGCTGAAAACCACACAATGGATTCCTATGGAAGGAAATACAAGTTACTGGTAAGTACTCTTAGAAATACTTTCCAGGGTCAGTGCTGCGCTAAAAGATGCAGCACTGGGTTCTCTCCTGATAACAGGTGAGTAAATCGGAATTCATAGTTCGACTGATTTTCAAGGAATATTTGTACGTTTCAAAAATGGACACTTAGAAACTTTTCTGGTGAAAACCACACAATGGATTCCTATAGAAGTAAATACAAGTTACTGGTAAGTACTCTTAGAATTACTTTCCAGGGTCAGTGCTGGGCTAAAAGATGCAGCACTGGGTTCTCTCCTGATAACAGGTGAGTAAATCGGAATTCGTAGTTCGGCTGATTTTAGAGGAATATTTGTACGTTTCAAAAATGGACACTTAGAAACTTTTCTGTTGAAAACCACACAATGGATTCCTATGGAAGGAAATACAAGTTACTGGTAAGTACACTTAGAATTACTTTTCAGGGTCAGTGCTGGGCTAAAAGATGCAGCACTGGGTTCACTCCTGATAACAGGTGAGTAAATCGGAATTCATAGTTCGACTGATTTTCGAGTGATATTTGTACGTTTCAAAAATGGACACTTAGAAACTTTTCTGGTGAAAACCACACAATGGATTCCTATGGAAGGAAATACAAGTTACTGGTAAGTACGCTTAGAATTACTTTTCACGGTCAGTGCTGGGCTAACAGATGCAGCCCTGGGTTCTCTCCTGATAACAGGTGAGTAAATCAGAATTCGTAGTTCGGCTGATTTTAGAGGAATATTTGTACGTTTCAAAAATGTACACTTAGAAACTTTTCTGTTGAAAACCACACAATGGATTCCTATGGAAGGAAATACAAGTTACTGGTAAGTACACTTAGAATTACTTTTCAGGGTCAGTGCTGGGCTAACAGATGCAGCCCTGGCTTCTCTCCTGATAACAGGTGAGTAAATCGGAATTTGTAGTTCGGCTGATTTTAGAGGAATATTTGTATGTTTCAAAAATGTACACTTAGAAACTTTTCTGCTGAAAACCACACATTGGATTCCTATGGAAGGAAATACAAGTTCCTGGTAAGTACACTTAGAATTACTTTTCAGGGTCAGTGCTGGGCTAACAGATGCAGCACTGGGATCTCTCCTGATAACAGGTGAGTAAATCGGAATTCGTTGTTTGGCTGATTTTAGAGGAATATGTGTACGTTTCAAAAATGGACACTTAGAAACTTTTCAAGGAAAAACCACACAATGGATTCCTATGAAAGGAAATACAAGTTACTAGTAAGTACACTTAGAATTACTTTTCAGGGTCAGTGCTGGGCTAAAAGATGCAGCACTGGGTTCTCTCCTGATAACAGGTGAGTAAATTGGAATTCATAGTTCGGCTGATTTTAGAGGAATATTTGTACGTTTCAAAAATGGACACTTAGAAACTTTTCTGTTGAAAACCACACAATGGATTCCTATGGAAGGAAATACAAGTTACTGGTAATTACACTTAGAATTACTCTTCAGGGTCAGTGCTGGGCTAAAATATGCAGCACTGGGTTTTCTCCTGATAACAGGTGAGTAAATCGGAATTCATAGTTCGACTGATTTTCGAGGAATATTTGTACGTTTCAAAAATGGACATTTAGAAACTTTTCAAGGGAAAACCACACAATGGATTCCTATGGAAGGAAATACAAGTTACTGGTAAGTATGCTTAGAATTACTTTTCAGGGTCAGTGCTGGGCTAAAAGATGCAGCACTGGGTTCTCTCCTGATAACAGGTGAGTAAATCGGAATTCGTAGTTCGGCTGATTTTAGAGGAATATTTGTACGTTTCAAAAATGGACAGTTAGAAACTTTTCTGTTGAAAACCACACAATGGATTCCTATGGAAGGAAATACAAGTTACTTGTAAGTACTCTTTGAAATACTTTCCAGGGTCAGTGCTGGGCTAAAAGATGCAGCACTGGGTTCTCTCCTGATAACAGGTGAGTAAATCGGAATTCATAGTTCGACTGATTTTCGAGTGATATTTGTACGTTTCAAAAATGGACACTTAGAAACTTTTCTGGTGAAAACCACACAATGGATTCCTATGGAAGGAAATACAAGTTACTGGTAAGTACGCTTAGAATTACTTTTTACGGTCAGTGCTGGGCTAACAGATGCAGCCCTGGGTTCTCTCCTGATAACAGGTGAGTAAATCAGAATTCGTAGTTCGGCTGATTTTAGAGGAATATTTGTACGTTTCAAAAATGTACACTTAGAAACTTTTCTGTTGAAGACCACACAATGGATTCCTATGGAAGGAAATACAAGTTACTGGTAAGTACACTTAGAATTACTTTTCAGGGTCAGTGCTGGGCTAACAGATGCAGCCCTGGCTTCTCTCCTGATAACAGGTGAGTAAATCGGAATTCGTAGTTCGGCTGATTTTAGAGGAATATTTGTACGTTTCAAAAATGTGCACTTAGAAACTTTTCTGCTGAAAACCACACATTGGATTCCTATGGAAGGAAATACAAGTTCCTGGTAAGTACACTTAGAATTACTTTTCAGGGTCAGTGCTGGGCTAACAGATGCAGCACTGGGATCTCTCCAGATAACAGGTGAGTAAATCGGAATTCGTTGTGTGGCTGATTTTAGAGGAATATGTGTACGTTTCAAAAATGGACACTTAGAAACTTTTCAAGGAAAAACCACACAATGGATTCCTATGAAAGGAAATACAAGCTACTTGTAAGTACTCTTTGAAATACTTTCCAGGGTCAGTGCTGGGCTAAAAGATGCAGCACTGGGTTCTCTCCTGATAACAGGTGAGTAAATCGGAATTCGTAGTTCGGCTGATTTTAGAGGAATATTTGTACGTTTCAAAAATGGACACTTAGAAACTTTTCTGTTGAAAACCACACAATGGATTCCTATGGAAGGAAATACAAGTTACTGGTAAGTACACTTAGAATTACTTTTCAGGGTCAGTGCTGGGCTAAAAGATGCAGCACTGGGTTCACTCCTGATAACAGGTGAGTAAATCGGAATTCATAGTTCGACTGATTTTCGAGTGATATTTGTACGTTTCAAAAATGGACACTTAGAAACTTTTCTGGTGAAAACCACACAATGGATTCCTATGGAAGGAAATACAAGTTACTGGTAAGTACGCTTAGAATTACTTTTCACGGTCAGTGCTGGGCTAACAGATGCAGCCCTGGGTTCTCTCCTGATAACAGGTGAGTAAATCAGAATTCGTAGTTCGGCTGATTTTAGAGGAATATTTGTACGTTTCAAAAATGTACACTTAGAAACTTTTCTGTTGAAAACCACACAATGGATTCCTATGGAAGGAAATACAAGTTACTGGTAAGTACACTTAGAATTACTTTTCAGGGTCAGTGCTGGGCTAACAGATGCAGCCCTGGCTTCTCTCCTGATAACAGGTGAGTAAATCGGAATTTGTAGTTCGGCTGATTTTAGAGGAATATTTGTACGTTTCAAAAATGTACACTTAGAAACTTTTCTGCTGAAAACCACACATTGGATTCCTATGGAAGGAAATACAAGTTCCTGGTAAGTACACTTAGAATTACTTTTCAGGGTCAGTGCTGGGCTAACAGATGCAGCACTGGGATCTCTCCTGATAACAGGTGAGTAAATCGGAATTCGTTGTTTGGCTGATTTTAGAGGAATATGTGTACGTTTCAAAAATGGACACTTAGAAACTTTTCAAGGAAAAACCACACAATGGATTCCTATGAAAGGAAATACAAGTTACTAGTAAGTACACTTAGAATTACTTTTCAGGGTCAGTGCTGGGCTAAAAGATGCAGCACTGGGTTCTCTCCTGATAACAGGTGAGTAAATTGGAATTCATAGTTCGGCTGATTTTAGAGGAATATTTGTACGTTTCAAAAATGGACACTTAGAAACTTTTCTGTTGAAAACCACACAATGGATTCCTATGGAAGGAAATACAAGTTACTGGTAATTACACTTAGAATTACTCTTCAGGGTCAGTGCTGGGCTAAAATATGCAGCACTGGGTTTTCTCCTGATAACAGGTGAGTAAATCGGAATTCATAGTTCGACTGATTTTCGAGGAATATTTGTACGTTTCAAAAATGGACATTTAGAAACTTTTCAAGGGAAAACCACACAATGGATTCCTATGGAAGGAAATACAAGTTACTGGTAAGTATGCTTAGAATTACTTTTCAGGGTCAGTGCTGGGCTAAAAGATGCAGCACTGGGTTCTCTCCTGATAACAGGTGAGTAAATCGGAATTCGTAGTTCGGCTGATTTTAGAGGAATATTTGTACGTTTCAAAAATGGACAGTTAGAAACTTTTCTGTTGAAAACCACACAATGGATTCCTATGGAAGGAAATACAAGTTACTTGTAAGTACTCTTTGAAATACTTTCCAGGGTCAGTGCTGGGCTAAAAGATGCAGCACTGGGTTCTCTCCTGATAACAGGTGAGTAAATCGGAATTCATAGTTCGACTGATTTTCGAGTGATATTTGTACGTTTCAAAAATGGACACTTAGAAACTTTTCTGGTGAAAACCACACAATGGATTCCTATGGAAGGAAATACAAGTTACTGGTAAGTACGCTTAGAATTACTTTTTACGGTCAGTGCTGGGCTAACAGATGCAGCCCTGGGTTCTCTCCTGATAACAGGTGAGTAAATCAGAATTCGTAGTTCGGCTGATTTTAGAGGAATATTTGTACGTTTCAAAAATGTACACTTAGAAACTTTTCTGTTGAAGACCACACAATGGATTCCTATGGAAGGAAATACAAGTTACTGGTAAGTACACTTAGAATTACTTTTCAGGGTCAGTGCTGGGCTAACAGATGCAGCCCTGGCTTCTCTCCTGATAACAGGTGAGTAAATCGGAATTCGTAGTTCGGCTGATTTTAGAGGAATATTTGTACGTTTCAAAAATGTGCACTTAGAAACTTTTCTGCTGAAAACCACACATTGGATTCCTATGGAAGGAAATACAAGTTCCTGGTAAGTACACTTAGAATTACTTTTCAGGGTCAGTGCTGGGCTAACAGATGCAGCACTGGGATCTCTCCAGATAACAGGTGAGTAAATCGGAATTCGTTGTGTGGCTGATTTTAGAGGAATATGTGTACGTTTCAAAAATGGACACTTAGAAACTTTTCAAGGAAAAACCACACAATGGATTCCTATGAAAGGAAATACAAGCTACTTGTAAGTACTCTTTGAAATACTTTCCAGGGTCAGTGCTGGGCTAAAAGATGCAGCACTGGGTTCTCTCCTGATAACAGGTGAGTAAATCGGAATTCATAGTTCGACTGATTTTCGAGTGATATTTGTACGTTTCAAAAATGGACACTTAGAAACTTTTCTGGTGAAAACCACACAATGGATTCCTATGGAAGGAAATACAAGTTACTGGTAAGTACGCTTAGAATTACTTTTTACGGTCAGTGCTGGGCTAACAGATGCAGCCCTGGGTTCTCTCCTGATAACAGGTGAGTAAATCAGAATTCGTAGTTCGGCTGATTTTAGAGGAATATTTGTACGTTTCAAAAATGTACACTTAGAAACTTTTCTGTTGAAGACCACACAATGGATTCCTATGGAAGGAAATACAAGTTACTGGTAAGTACACTTAGAATTACTTTTCAGGGTCAGTGCTGGGCTAACAGATGCAGCCCTGGCTTCTCTCCTGATAACAGGTGAGTAAATCGGAATTCGTAGTTCGGCTGATTTTAGAGGAATATTTGTACGTTTCAAAAATGTGCACTTAGAAACTTTTCTGCTGAAAACCACACATTGGATTCCTATGGAAGGAAATACAAGTTCCTGGTAAGTACACTTAGAATTACTTTTCAGGGTCAGTGCTGGGCTAACAGATGCAGCACTGGGATCTCTCCAGATAACAGGTGAGTAAATCGGAATTCGTTGTGTGGCTGATTTTAGAGGAATATGTGTACGTTTCAAAAATGGACACTTAGAAACTTTTCAAGGAAAAACCACACAATGGATTCCTATGAAAGGAAATACAAGTTACTTGTAAGTACTCTTTGAAATACTTTCCAGGGTCAGTGCTGGGCTAAAAGATGCAGCACTGGGTTCTCTCCTGATAACAGGTGAGTAAATCGGAATTTATAGTTCGACTGATTTTCGAGGAATATTTGTACGTTTCAAAAATGGACATTTAGAAACTTTTCAAGGGAAAACCACACAATGGATTCCTATGGAAGGAAATACAAGTTACTGGTAAGTACGCTTAGAATTACTTTTCAGGGTCAGTGCTGGGCTAAAAGATGCACGACTGGGTTCTCTCCTGATAACAGGTGAGTAAATCGGAATTCGTAGTTCGGCTGATTTTAGAGGAATATTTGTACATTTCAAAAATGGACAGTTAGAAACTTTTCTGTTGAAAACCACACAATGGATTCCTATGGAAGGAAATACAAGTTACTGGTAAGTACGCTTAGAATTACTTTTCAGGGTCAGTGCTGGGCTAACAGATGCATTCCTGGGTTCTTTCCTGATAACAGGTGAGTAAATCGGAATTCGTCGTTCGACTAATTTTAGAGGAATATTTGTACGTTTCAAAAATGTACACTTAGAAACTTTTCTGCTGAAAACCACACAATGGATTCCTATGGAAGGAAATACAAGTTACTGGTAAGTATGCTTAGAATTACTTTTCAGGGTCAGTGCTGGGCTAACAGATGCAGCACTGGGTTCTCTCCTGATAACAGGTGAGTAAATCGGAATTCGTAGTTCGGCTGATTTTAGAGGAATATTTGTACGTTTCAAAAATGTAAACTTAGAAACTTTTCTGCTGAAAATCACACAATGGATTCCTATGGAAGGAAATACAAGTTACTGGTAAGTACACTTAGAATTACTTTTCAGGGTCAGTGCTGGGCTAACAGATGCAGCCCTGGATTCTCTCCTGATAAGAGGTGAGTAAATCAGAATTCGTTGTTCGGCTGATTTTAGAGTAATATTTATACGTTTCGAAAATGGACACTTAGAAACTTTTCAAGGAAAAACCACACAATGGATTCCTATGAAAGGAAATACAAGTTACTGGTAAGTACGCTTAGAATTACTTTTCAGGGTCAGTGCTGGGCTAAAAGATGCAGCACTGGGTTCTCTCCTGATAACAGGTGAGTAAATCGGAATTCATAGTTCGGCTGATTTTAGAGGAATATTTGTACGTTTCAAAAATGGACACTTAGAAACTTTTCTGTTGAAAACCACACAATGGATTCCTATGGAAGGAAATACAAGTTACTGGTAAGTACACTTAGAATTACTTTTCAGGGTCAGTGCTGGGCTAAAAGATGCAGCACTGGGTTCTCTCCTGATAACAGGTGAGTAAATCGGAATTCATAGTTCGACTGATTTTCGAGGAATATTTGTATGTTTCAAAAATGGACATTTAGAAACTTTTCAAGGGAAAACCACACAATGGATTCCTATGGAAGGAAATACAAGTTACTGGTAAGTACGCTTAGAATTACTTTTCAGGGTCAGTGCTGGGCTAAAAGATGCAGCACTGGGTTCTCTCCTGATAACAGGTGAGTAAATCGGAATTCATAGTTCGACTGATTTTCGAGGAATATTTGTACGTTTCAAAAATGGACATTTAGAAACTTTTCAAGGGAAAACCACACAATGGATTCCTATGGAAGGAAATACAAGTTACTGGTAAGTACGCTTAGAATTACTTTTCAGGGTCAGTGCTGGGCTAAAAGATGCAGCACTGGGTTCTCTCCTGATAACAGGTGAGTAAATCGGAATTCATAGTTCGGCTGATTTTAGAGGAATATTTGTATGTTTCAAAAATGGACACTTAGAAACTTTTCTGCTGAAAACCACACAATGGATTCCTATGGAAGGAAATACAAGTTACTGGTAAGTACTCTTAGAAATACTTTCCAGGGTCAGTGCTGCGCTAAAAGATGCAGCACTGGGTTCTCTCCTGATAACAGGTGAGTAAATCGGAATTCATAGTTCGACTGATTTTCAAGGAATATTTGTACGTTTCAAAAATGGACACTTAGAAACTTTTCTGGTGAAAACCACACAATGGATTCCTATAGAAGGAAATACAAGTTACTGGTAAGTACTCTTAGAATTACTTTCCAGGGTCAGTGCTGGGCTAAAAGATGCAGCACTGGGTTCTCTCCTGATAACAGGTGAGTAAATCGGAATTCGTAGTTCGGCTGATTTTAGAGGAATATTTGTACGTTTCAAAAATGGACACTTAGAAACTTTTCTGTTGAAAACCACACAATGGATTCCTATGGAAGGAAATACAAGTTACTGGTAAGTACACTTAGAATTACTTTTCAGGGTCAGTGCTGGGCTAAAAGATGCAGCACTGGGTTCACTCCTGATAACAGGTGAGTAAATCGGAATTCATAGTTCGACTGATTTTCGAGTGATATTTGTACGTTTCAAAAATGGACACTTAGAAACTTTTCTGGTGAAAACCACACAATGGATTCCTATGGAAGGAAATACAAGTTACTGGTAAGTAGGCTTAGAATTACTTTTCACGGTCAGTGCTGGGCTAACAGATGCAGCCCTGGGTTCTCTCCTGATAACAGGTGAGTAAATCAGAATTCGTAGTTCGGCTGATTTTAGAGGAATATTTGTACGTTTCAAAAATGTACACTTAGAAACTTTTCTGTTGAAAACCACACAATGGATTCCTATGGAAGGAAATACAAGTTACTGGTAAGTACACTTAGAATTACTTTTCAGGGTCAGTGCTGGGCTAACAGATGCAGCCCTGGCTTCTCTCCTGATAACAGGTGAGTAAATCGGAATTCGTAGTTCGGCTGATTTTAGAAGAATATTTGTACGTTTCAAAAATGTACACTTAGAAACTTTTCTGCTGAAAACCACACATTGGATTCCTATGGAAGGAAATACAAGTTCCTGGTAAGTACACTTAGAATTACTTTTCAGGGTCAGTGCTGGGCTAACAGATGCAGCACTGGGATCTCTCCTGATAACAGGTGAGTAAATCGGAATTCGTTGTTTGGCTGATTTTAGAGGAATATGTGTACGTTTCAAAAATGGACACTTAGAAACTTTTCAAGGAAAAACCACACAATGGATTCCTATGAAAGGAAATACAAGTTACTAGTAAGTACACTTAGAATTACTTTTCAGGGTCAGTGCTGGGCTAAAAGATGCAGCACTGGGTTCTCTCCTGATAACAGGTGAGTAAATTGGAATTCATAGTTCGGCTGATTTTAGAGGAATATTTGTACGTTTCAAAAATGGACACTTAGAAACTTTTCTGTTGAAAACCACACAATGGATTCCTATGGAAGGAAATACAAGTTACTGGTAATTACACTTAGAATTACTCTTCAGGGTCAGTGCTGGGCTAAAATATGCAGCACTGGGTTTTCTCCTGATAACAGGTGAGTAAATCGGAATTCATAGTTCGACTGATTTTCGAGGAATATTTGTACGTTTCAAAAATGGACATTTAGAAACTTTTCAAGGGAAAACCACACAATGGATTCCTATGGAAGGAAATACAAGTTACTGGTAAGTATGCTTAGAATTACTTTTCAGGGTCAGTGCTGGGCTAAAAGATGCAGCACTGGGTTCTCTCCTGATAACAGGTGAGTAAATCGGAATTCGTAGTTCGGCTGATTTTAGAGGAATATTTGTACGTTTCAAAAATGGACAGTTAGAAACTTTTCTGTTGAAAACCACACAATGGATTCCTATGGAAGGAAATACAAGTTACTTGTAAGTACTCTTTGAAATACTTTCCAGGGTCAGTGCTGGGCTAAAAGATGCAGCACTGGGTTCTCTCCTGATAACAGGTGAGTAAATCGGAATTCGTAGTTCGGCTGATTTTCGAGGAATATTTGTACGTTTCAAAAATGAACAGTTAGAAACTTTTCTGTTGAAAACCACACAATGGATTCCTATGGAAGGAAATACAAGTTACTGGTAAGTACGCTTAGAATTACTTTTCAGGGTCAGTGCTGGGCTAACAGATGCATCCCTGGGTTCTTTCCTGATAACAGGTGAGTAAATCGGAATTCGTCGTTCGACTAATTTTAGAGGAATATTTGTACGTTTCAAAAATGTACACTTAGAAACTTTTCTGCTGAAAACCACACAATGGATTCCTATGGAAGGAAATACAAGTTACTGGTAAGTATGCTTAGAATTACTTTTCAGGGTCAGTGCTGGGCTAACAGATGCAGCACTGGGTTCTCTCCTGATAACAGGTGAGTAAATCGGAATTCGTAGTTCGGCTGATTTTAGAGGAATATTTGTACGTTTCAAAAATGTAAACTTAGAAACTTTTCTGCTGAAAATCACACAATGGATTCCTATGGAAGGAAATACAAGTTACTGGTAAGTACACTTAGAATTACTTTTCAGGGTCAGTGCTGGGCTAAAAGATGCAGCACTGGGTTCACTCCTGATAACAGGTGAGTAAATCGGAATTCATAGTTCGACTGATTTTCGAGTGATATTTGTACGTTTCAAAAATGGACACTTAGAAACTTTTCTGGTGAAAACCACACAATGGATTCCTATGGAAGGAAATACAAGTTACTGGTAAGTACGCTTAGAATTACTTTTTACGGTCAGTGCTGGGCTAACAGATGCAGCCCTGGGTTCTCTCCTGATAACAGGTGAGTAAATCAGAATTCGTAGTTCGGCTGATTTTAGAGGAATATTTGTACGTTTCAAAAATGTACACTTAGAAACTTTTCTGTTGAAGACCACACAATGGATTCCTATGGAAGGAAATACAAGTTACTGGTAAGTACACTTAGAATTACTTTTCAGGGTCAGTGCTGGGCTAACAGATGCAGCCCTGGGTTCTCTCCTGATAACAGGTGAGTAAATCGGAATTCGTAGTTCGGCTGATTTTAGAGGAATATTTGTACGTTTCAAAAATGTACACTTAGAAACTTTTCTGCTGAAAACCACACATTGGATTCCTATGGAAGGAAATACAAGTTCCTGGTAAGTACACTTAGAATTACTTTTCAGGGTCAGTGCTGGGCTAACAGATGCAGCACTGGGATCTCTCCAGATAACAGGTGAGTAAATCAGAATTCGTTGTGTGGCTGATTTTAGAGGAATATGTGTACGTTTCAAAAATGGACACTTAGAAACTTTTCAAGAAAAAACCACACAATGGATTCCTATGAAAGGAAATACAAGTTACTACTAAGTACGCTTAGAATTACTTTTCAGGGTCAGTGCTGGGCTAAAAGATGCAGCAGTGGGTTCTCTCCTGATAACAGGTGAGTAAATTGGAATTCATAGTTCGGCTGATTTTAGAGGAATATTTGTACGTTTCAAAAATGGACATTTAGAAACTTTTCAAGGGAAAACCACACAATGGATTCCTATGGAAGGAAATACAAGTTACTGGTAAGTATGCTTAGAATTACTTTTCAGGGTCAGTGCTGGGCTAAAAGATGCAGCACTGGGTTCTCTCCTGATAACAGGTGAGTAAATCGGAATTCGTAGTTCGGCTGATTTTAGAGGAATATTTGTACGTTTCAAAAATGGACAGTTAGAAACTTTTCTGTTGAAAACCACACAATGGATTCCTATGGAAGGAAATACAAGTTACTTGTAAGTACTCTTTGAAATACTTTCCAGGGTCAGTGCTGGGCTAAAAGATGCAGCACTGGGTTCTCTCCTGATAACAGGTGAGTAAATCGGAATTTATAGTTCGACTGATTTTCGAGGAATATTTGTACGTTTCAAAAATGGACATTTAGAAACTTTTCAAGGGAAAACCACACAATGGATTCCTATGGAAGGAAATACAAGTTACTGGTAAGTACGCTTAGAATTACTTTTCAGGGTCAGTGCTGGGCTAAAAGATGCACGACTGGGTTCTCTCCTGATAACAGGTGAGTAAATCGGAATTCGTAGTTCGGCTGATTTTAGAGGAATATTTGTACATTTCAAAAATGGACAGTTAGAAACTTTTCTGTTGAAAACCACACAATGGATTCCTATGGAAGGAAATACAAGTTACTGGTAAGTACGCTTAGAATTACTTTTCAGGGTCAGTGCTGGGCTAACAGATGCATCCCTGGGTTCTTTCCTGATAACAGGTGAGTAAATCGGAATTCGTCGTTCGACTAATTTTAGAGGAATATTTGTACGTTTCAAAAATGTACACTTAGAAACTTTTCTGCTGAAAACCACACAATGGATTCCTATGGAAGGAAATACAAGTTACTGGTAAGTATGCTTAGAATTACTTTTCAGGGTCAGTGCTGGGCTAACAGATGCAGCACTGGGTTCTCTCCTGATAACAGGTGAGTAAATCGGAATTCGTAGTTCGGCTGATTTTAGAGGAATATTTGTACGTTTCAAAAATGTAAACTTAGAAACTTTTCTGCTGAAAATCACACAATGGATTCCTATGGAAGGAAATACAAGTTACTGGTAAGTACACTTAGAATTACTTTTCAGGGTCAGTGCTGGGCTAACAGATGCAGCCCTGGATTCTCTCCTGATAAGAGGTGAGTAAATCAGAATTCGTTGTTCGGCTGATTTTAGAGTAATATTTATACGTTTCGAAAATGGACACTTAGAAACTTTTCAAGGAAAAACCACACAATGGATTCCTATGAAAGGAAATACAAGTTACTGGTAAGTACGCTTAGAATTACTTTTCAGGGTCAGTGCTGGGCTAAAAGATGCAGCACTGGGTTCTCTCCTGATAACAGGTGAGTAAATCGGAATTCATAGTTCGGCTGATTTTAGAGGAATATTTGTACGTTTCAAAAATGGACACTTAGAAACTTTTCTGTTGAAAACCACACAATGGATTCCTATGGAAGGAAATACGAGTTACTGGTAAGTACACTTAGAATTACTTTTCAGGGTCAGTGCTGGGCTAAAAGATGCAGCACTGGGTTCTCTCCTGATAACAGGTGAGTAAATCGGACTTCATAGTTCGACTGATTTTCGAGGAATATTTGTATGTTTCAAAAATGGACATTTAGAAACTTTTCAAGGGAAAACCACACAATGGATTCCTATGGAAGGAAATACAAGTTACTGGTAAGTACGCTTAGAATTACATTTCAGGGTCAGTGCTGGGCTAAAAGATGCAGCACTTGGTTCTCTCCTGATAACAGGTGAGTAAATCGGAATTCATAGTTCGGCTGATTTTAGAGGAATATTTGTACGTTTCAAAAATGGACACTTAGAAACTTTTCTGCTGAAAACCACACAATGGATTCCTATGGAAGGAAATACAAGTTACTCGTAAGTACTCTTAGAAATACTTTCCAGGGTCAGTGCTGCGCTAAACGATGCAGCACTGGGTTCTCTCCTGATAACAGGTGAGTAAATCGGAATTCACAGTTCGACTGATTTTCAAGGAATATTTGTACGTTTCAAAAATGGACACTTAGAAACTTTTCTGGTGAAAACCACACAATGGATTCCTATAGAAGGAAATACAAGTTACTGGTAAGTACTCTTAGAATTACTTTCCAGGGTCAGTGCTGCGCTAAAAGATGCAGCACTGGGTTCTCTCCTGATAACAGGTGAGTAAATCGGAATTCATAGTTCGACTGATTTTCAAGGAATATTTGTACGTTTCAAAAATGGACACTTAGAAACTTTTCTGTTGAAAACCACACAATGGATTCCTATGGAAGGAAATACAAGTTACTGGTAAGTACACTTAGAATTACTTTTCAGGGTCAGTGCTGGGCTAAAAGATGCAGCACTGGGTTCACTCCTGATAACAGGTGAGTAAATCGGAATTCATAGTTCGACTGATTTTCGAGGAATATTTGTACGTTTCAAAAATGGACACTTAGAAACTTTTCTGGTGAAAACCACACAATGGATTCCTATGGAAGGAAATACAAGTTACTGGTAAGTACGCTTAGAATTACTTTTCACGGTCAGTGCTGGGCTAACAGATGCAGCCCTGGGTTCTCTCCTGATAACAGGTGAGTAAATCAGAATTCGTAGTTCGGCTGATTTTAGAGGAATATTTGTACGTTTCAAAAATGTACACTTAGAAACTTTTCTGTTGAAAACCACACAATGGATTCCTATGGAAGGAAATACAAGTTACTGGTAAGTACACTTAGAATTACTTTTCAGGGTCAGTGCTGGGCTAACAGATGCAGCCCTGGCTTCTCTCCTGATAACAGGTGAGTAAATCGGAATTCGTAGTTCGGCTGATTTTAGAGGAATATTTGTACGTTTCAAAAATGTACACTTAGAAACTTTTCTGCTGAAAACCACACATTGGATTCCTATGGAAGGAAATACAAGTTCCTGGTAAGTACACTTAGAATTACTTTTCAGGGTCAGTGCTGGGCTAAAAGATGCAGCACTGGGTTCACTCCTGATAACAGGTGAGTAAATCGGAATTCATAGTTCGACTGATTTTCGAGGAATATTTGTACGTTTCAAAAATGGACACTTAGAAACTTTTCTGGTGAAAACCACACAATGGATTCCTATGGAAGGAAATACAAGTTACTGGTAAGTACACTTAGAATTACTTTTCACGGTCAGTGCTGGGCTAACAGATGCAGCCCTGGGTTCTCTCCTGATAACAGGTGAGTAAATCAGAATTCGTAGTTCGGCTGATTTTAGAGGAATATTTGTACGTTTCAAAAATGTACACTTAGAAACTTTTCTGTTGAAAACCACACAATGGATTCCTATGGAAGGAAATACAAGTTACTGGTAAGTACACTTAGAATTACTTTTCAGGGTCAGTGCTGGGCTAACAGATGCAGCCCTGGCTTCTCTCCTGATAACAGGTGAGTAAATCGGAATTCGTAGTTCGGCTGATTTTAGAGGAATATTTGTACGTTTCAAAAATGTACACTTAGAAACTTTTCTGCTGAAAACCACACATTGGATTCCTATGGAAGGAAATACAAGTTCCTGGTAAGTACACTTAGAATTACTTTTCAGGGTCAGTGCTGGGCTAACAGATGCAGCACTGGGATCTCTCCTGATGACAGGTGAGTAAATCGGAATTCGTTGTTTGGCTGATTTTAGAGGAATATGTGTACGTTTCAAAAATGGACACTTAGAAACTTTTCAAGGAAAAACCACACAATGGATTCCTATGAAAGGAAATACAAGTTACTAGTAAGTACGCTTAGAATTACTTTTCAGGGTCAGTGCTGGGCTAAAAGATGCAGCACTGGGTTCTCTCCTGATAACAGGTGAGTAAATTGGAATTCATAGTTCGGCTGATTTTAGAGGAATATTTGTACGTTTCAAAAATGGACACTTAGAAACTTTTCTGGTGAAAACCACACAATGGATTCCTATAGAAGGAAATACAAGTTACTGGTAAGTACTCTTAGAATTACTTTCCAGGGTCAGTGCTGCGCTAAAAGATGCAGCACTGGGTTCTCTCCTGATATCAGGTGAGTAAATTGGAATTCGTAGTTCAGCTGATATAAGAGGAATATTTGTAAGTTTCAAAAATGGCCACTTAGAAACTTTTCTGCTGAAAACCACACAATGCATTTCTATGGAAGGAAATACAAGTTACTGGTAAGTACGCTTAGAATTACTTTCCAGGGTCAGTGCTGGTCTCAAAGATGCATGCCTGGGTTCTCTCCTGATAACAGGTGAGTAAATCGGAATTCATAGTTCGGTTGATTTTAGAGGAATATTTGTATGTTTCAAAAATGTACACTTAGAAACTTTTCTGCTGAAAACCACACAATGGATTCCTATGGAAGGAAATACAAGTTACTGGTAAGTACACTTAGAATTACTTTTCAGGGTCAGTGCTGGGCTAAAAGATGCAGCACTGGGTTCACTCCTGATAACAGGTGAGTAAATCGGAAGTCATAGTTCGACTGATTTTCGAGGAATATTTGTACGTTTCAAAAATGGACACTTAGAAACTTTTCTGGTGAAAACCACACAATGGATTCCTATGGAAGGAAATACAAGTTACTGGTAAGTACGCTTAGAATTACTTTTCACGGTCAGTGCTGGGCTAACAGATGCAGTCCTGGGTTCTCTCGTGATAACAGGTGAGTAAATCAGAATTCGTAGTTCGGCTGATTTTAGAGGAATATTTGTACGTTTCAAAAATGTACACTTAACAACTTTTCTGTTGAAAACCACACAATGGATTCCTATGGAAGGAAATACAAGTTACTGGTAAGTACACTTAGAATTACTTTTCAGGGTCAGTGATGGGCTAACAGATGCAGCCCTGGCTTCTCTCCTGATAACAGGTGAGTAAATCGGAATTCGTAGTTCGGCTGATTTTAGAGGAATATTTGTACGTTTCAAAAATGTACACTTAGAAACTTTTCTGCTGAAAACCACACATTGGATTCCTATGGAAGGAAATACAAGTTCCTGGTAAGTACACTTAGAATTACTTTTCAGGGTCAGTGCTGGGCTAACAGATGCAGCACTGGGATCTCTCCTGATAACAGGTGAGTAAATCGGAATTCGTTGTTTGGCTGATTTTAGAGGAATAAGTGTATGTTTTAAAAATGGACACTTAGAAACTTTTCAAGGAAAAACCACACAATGGATTCCTATGAAAGGAAATACAAGTTACTGGTAAGTACGCTTAGAATTACTTTTCAGGGTCAGTGCTGGGCTAAAAGATGCAGCACTGGGTTCTCTCCTGATAACAGGTGAGTAAATTGGAATTCATAGTTCGGCTGATTTTAGAGGAATATTTGTACGTTTCAAAAATGGACACTTAGAAACTTTTCGGTTGAAAACCACACAATGGATTCCTATGGAAGGAAATACAAGTTACTGGTAAGTACACTTAGAATTACTTTTCAGGGTCAGTGCTGGGCTAACAGATGCAGCCCTGGCTTCTCTCCTGATAACAGGTGAGTAAATCGGAATTCGTAGTTCGGCTGATTTTAGAGGAATATTTGTACGTTTCAAAAATGTACACTTAGAAACTTTTCTGCTGAAAACCACACATTGGATTCCTATGGAAGGAAATACAAGTTCCTGGTCAGTACACTTAGAATTACTTTTCAGGATCAGTGCTGGGCTAACAGATGCAGCACTGGGATCTCTCTTGATGACAGGTGAGTAAATCGGAATTCGTTGTTTGGCTGATTTTAGAGGAATATGTGTACGTTTCAAAAATGGACACTTAGAAACTTTTCAAGGAAAAACCACACAATGGATTCCTATGAAAGGAAATACAAGTTACTAGTAAGTACGCTTAGAATTACTTTTCAGGGTCAGTGCTGGGCTAAAAGATGCAGCACTGGGTTCTCTCCTGATAACAGGTGAGTAAATTGGAATTCATAGTTCGGCTGATTTTAGAGGAATATTTGTACGTTTCAAAAATGGACACTTAGAAACTTTTCTGGTGAAAACCACACAATGGATTCCTATAGAAGGAAATACAAGTTACTGGTAAGTACTCTTAGAATTACTTTCCAGGGTCAGTGCTGCGCTAAAAGATGCAGCACTGGGTTCTCTCCTGATAACAGGTGAGTAAATCGGAATTCATAGTTCAACTGATTTTCAAGGAATATTTGTACGTTTCAAAAATGGACACTTAGAAACTTCTCTGGTGAAAACCACACAATGGATTCCTATAGAAGGAAATACAAGTTACTGGTAAGTACTCTTAGAATTACTTTCCAGGGTCAGTGCTGGGCTAAAAGATGCAGCACTGGGTTCTCTCCTGATAACAGGTGAGTAAATCGGAATTCGTAGTTCGGCTGATTTTAGAGGAATATTTGTACGTTTCAAAAATGGACACTTAGAAACTTTTCTGTTGAAAACCACACAATGGATTCCTATGGAAGGAAATACAAGTTACTGGTAAGTACACTTAGAATTACTTTTCAGGGTCAGTGCTGGGCTAAAAGATGCAGCACTGGGTTCACTCCTGATAACAGGTGAGTAAATCGGAATTCATAGTTCGACTGATTTTCGAGGAATATTTGTACGTTTCAAAAATGGACACTTAGAAACTTTTCTGGTGAAAACCACACAATGGATTCCTATGGAAGGAAATACAAGTTACTGGTAAGTACGCTTAGAATTACTTTTCACGGTCAGTGCTGGGCTAACAGATGCAGTCCTGGGTTCTCTCGTGATAACAGGTGAGTAAATCAGAATTCGTAGTTCGGCTGATTTTAGAGGAATATTTGTACGTTTCAAAAATGTACACTTAACAACTTTTCTGTTGAAAACCACACAATGGATTCCTATGGAAGGAAATACAAGTTACTGGTAAGTACACTTAGAATTACTTTTCAGGGTCAGTGATGGGCTAACAGATGCAGCCCTGGCTTCTCTCCTGATAACAGGTGAGTAAATCGGAATTCGTAGTTCGGCTGATTTTAGAGGAATATTTGTACGTTTCAAAAATGTACACTTAGAAACTTTTCTGCTGAAAACCACACATTGGATTCCTATGGAAGGAAATACAAGTTCCTGGTAAGTACACTTAGAATTACTTTTCAGGGTCAGTGCTGGGCTAACAGATGCAGCACTGGGATCTCTCCTGATAACAGGTGAGTAAATCGGAATTCGTTGTTTGGCTGATTTTAGAGGAATAAGTGTATGTTTTAAAAATGGACACTTAGAAACTTTTCAAGGAAAAACCACACAATGGATTCCTATGAAAGGAAATACAAGTTACTAGTAAGTACGCTTAGAATTACTTTTCAGGGTCAGTGCTGGGCTAAAAGATGCAGCACTGGGTTCTCTCCTGATAACAGGTGAGTAAATTGGAATTCATAGTTCGGCTGATTTTAGAGGAATATTTGTACGTTTCAAAAATGGACACTTAGAAACTTTTCTGTTGAAAACCACACAATGGATTCCTATGGAAGGAAATACAAGTTACTGGTAATTACACTTAGAATTACTTTTCATGGTCAGTGCTGGGCTAAAATATGCAGCACTGGGTTTTCTCCTGATAACAGGTGAGTAAATCGGAATTCATAGTGCGACTGATTTTCGAGGAATATTTGTACGTTTCAAAAATGGACATTTAGAAACTTTTCAAGGGAAAACCACACAATGGATTCCTATGGAAGGAAATACAAGTTACTGGTAAGTATGCTTAGAATTACTTTTCAGGGTCAGTGCTGGGCTAAAAGATGCAGCACTGGGTTCTCTCCTGATAACAGGTGAGTAAATCGGAATTCGTAGTTTGGCTGATTTTAGAGGAATATTTGTACGTTTCAAAAATGTAAACTTAGAAACTTTTCTGCTGAAAATCACACAATGGATTCCTAAGGAAGGAAATACAAGTTACTGGTAAGTACACTCAGAATTACTTTTCAGGGTCAGTGCTGGGCTAAAAGATGCAGCACTGGGTTCTCTCCTGATAACAGGTGAGTAAATCGGAATTCATAGTTCGACTGATTTTCGAGGAATATTTGTATGTTTCAAAAATGGACATTTAGAAACTTTTCAAGGGAAAACCACACAATGGATTCCTATGGAAGGAAATACAAGTTACTGGTAAGTACGCTTAGAATTACTTTTCAGGGTCAGTGCTGGGCTAAAAGATGCAGCACTGGGTTCTCTCCTGATAACAGGTGAGTAAATCGGAATTCATAGTTCGGCTGATTTTAGAGGAATATTTGTACGTTTCAAAAATGGACACTTAGAAACTTTTCTGCTGAAAACCACACAATGGATTCCTATGGAAGTAAATACAAGTTACTGGTAAGTACTCTTAGAAATACTTTCCAGGGTCAGTGCTGCGCTAAAAGATGCAGCACTGGGTTCTCTCCTGATAACAGGTGAGTAAATCGGAATTCATAGTTCGACTGATTTTCAAGGAATATTTGTACGTTTCAAAAATGGACACTTAGAAACTTTTCTGGTGAAAACCACACAATGGATTCCTATAGAAGGAAATAAAAGTTACTGGTAAGTACTCTTAGAATTACTTTCCAGGGTCAGCGCTGGGCTAAAAGATGCAGCACTGGGCTCTCTCCTGATAACAGGTGAGTAAATCGGAATTCGTAGTTCGGCTGATTTTAGAGGAATATTTGTACGTTTCAAAATGGACACTTAGAAACTTTTCTGTTGAAAACCACACAATGGATTCCTATGGAAGGAAATACAAGTTACTGGTAAGTACACTTAGAATTACTTTTCAGGGTCAGTGCTGGGCTAAAAGATGCAGCACTGGGTTCACTCCTGATAACAGGTGAGTAAATCGGAATTCATAGTTCGACTGATTTTCGAGGAATATTTGTACGTTTCAAAAATGGACACTTAGAAACTTTTCTGGTGAAAACCACACAATGGATTCCTATGGAAGGAAATACAAGTTACTGGTAAGTACGCTTAGAATTACTTTTCACGGTCAGTGCTGGGCTAACAGATGCAGCCCTGGGTTCTCTCCTGATATCAGGTGAGTAAATCGGAATTCGTAGTTCGGCTGATTTTAGAGGAATATTTGTACGTTTCAAAAATGTACACTTAGAAACTTTTCTGTTGAAAACCACACAATGGATTCCTATGGAAGGAAATACAAGTTACTGGTAAGTACACTTAGAATTACTTTTCAGGGTCAGTGCTGGGCTAACAGATGCAGCCCTGGCTTCTCTCCTGATATCAGGTGAGTAAATCGGAATTCGTAGTTCGGCTGATTTTAGAGGAATATTTGTACGTTTCAAAAATGTACACTTAGAAACTTTTCAAGGAAAAACCACACAATGGATTCCTATGAAAGGAAATACAAGTTACTAGTAAGTACGCTTAGAATTACTTTTCAGGGTCAGTGCTGGGCTAAAAGATGCAGCACTGGGTTCTCTCCTGATAACAGGTGAGTAAATTGGAATTCATAGTTCGGCTGATTTTAGAGGAATATTTGTACGTTTCAAAAATGGACACTTAGAAACTTTTCTGTTGAAAACCACACAATGGATTCCTATGGAAGGAAATACAAGTTACTGGTAATTACACTTAGAATTACTTTTCAGGGTCAGTGCTGGGCTAAAATATGCAGCACTGGGTTTTCTCCTGATAACAGGTGAGTAAATCGGAATTCATAGTTCGACTGATTTTCGAGGAATATTTGTACGTTTCAAAAATCGACATTTAGAAACTTTTCAAGGGAAAACCACACAATGGATTCCTATGGAAGGAAATACAAGTTACTGGTAAGTATGCTTAGAATTACTTTTCAGGGTCAGTGCTGGGCTAAAAGATGCAGCACTGGGTTCTCTCCTGATAACAGGTGAGTAAATCGGAATTCGTAGTTCGGCTGATTTTAGAGGAATATTTGTACGTTTCAAAAATGGACAGTTAGAAACTTTTCCGTTGAAAACCACACAATGGATTCCTATGGAAGGAAATACAAGTTACTTGTAAGTACTCTTTGAAATACTTTCCAGGGTCAGTGCTGGGCTAAAAGATGCAGCACTGGGTTCTCTCCTGATAACAGGTGAGTAAATCGGAATTTATAGTTCGACTGATTTTCGAGGAATATTTGTACGTTTCAAAAATGGACATTTAGAAACTTTTCAAGGGAAAACCACACAATGGATTCCTATGGAAGGAAATACAAGTTACTGGTAAGTACGCTTAGAATTACTTTTCAGGGTCAGTGCTGGGCTAAAAGATGCAGCACTGGGTTCTCTCCTGATAAAAGGTGAGTAAATCGGAATTCGTAGTTCGGCTGATTTTAGAGGAATATTTGTACGTTTCAAAAATGGACAGTTAGAAACTTTTCTGTTGAAAACCACACAATGGATTCCTATGGAAGGAAATATAAGTTACTGGTAAGTACGCTTAGAATTACTTTTCAGGGTCAGTGCTGGGCTAACAGATGCATCCCTGGGTTCTTTCCTGATAACAGGTGAGTAAATCGGAATTCGTCGTTCGACTAATTTTAGAGGAATATTTGTACGTTTCAAAAATGTACACTTAGAAACTTTTCTGCTGAAAACCACACAATGGATTCCTATGGAAGGAAATACAAGTTACTGGTAAGTATGCTTAGAATTACTTTTCAGGGTCAGTGCTGGGCTAACAGATGCAGCACTGGGTTCTCTCCTGATAACAGGTGAGTAAATCGGAATTCGTAGTTCTGCTGATTTTAGAGGAATATTTGTAGGTTTCAAAAATGGACACTTAGAAACTCTTCAAGGGAAAACCACACTATGGATTCCTAAGGAAGGAAATACAAGTTACTGGTAAGTACACTTAGAATTACTTTTCAGGGTCAGTGCTGGGCTAAAAGATGCAGCACTGGGTTCTCTCCTGATAACAGGTGAGTAAATCGGAATTTGTAGTTCGGCTGATTTTAGAGGAATATTTGTACGTTTCAAAAATGGACACAGAAACTTTTCAAGGGAAAACCACACAATGGATTCCTATGGAAGGAAATACAAGTTACTGGTAAGTACGCTTAGATTTACTTTCCATTGTCAGTGCTGGTCTAAAAGATGCAGCACTGTGATCTCTCCTGATAACAGGTGAGTATATCGGAATTCGTAGTTCGACTGATTTTAGAGTAACATTTGCACATTTCAAGAATAGACACTTAGAAACTTTTCTGGTGAAGACCACACAATGGATTCCTATGGAAGGAAATACAAGTTACTGGTAAGTACGCTTAGAATTACTTTTCAGGGTCAGTGCTGGGCTAACAGATGCAGCACTGGGTTCTCTCCTGATAACAGGTGAGTAAATCGGAATTCATAGTTCGACTGATTTTCAAGGAATATTTGTAAGTTTCAAAAATGGACACTTAGAAACTCTTCTGCTGAAAACCACACAATGGATTCCTATGGAAGGAAATACAAGTTACTGGTAAGTAGGCTTAGAATTACTTTTCAGGGTCAGTGCTGGGCTAACAGATGCAGCACTGGGTTCTCTCCTGATAACAGGTGAGTAAATCGGAATTCGTAGTTCGGCTGATTTTAGAGGAATATTTGTACTTTTCAAAAATGGACACTTAGAAACTTTTCTGCTGAAAACCACACAATGCATTTGTATGGAAGGAAATACAAGTTACTGGTAAGTACGCTTAGAATTACTGTCCAGGGGCAGTGCTGGTCTAAAAGATGCAGCACTGGGTTCTCTCCTGAGAACAGGTGAGTAAATCGGAATTCGTAGTTCGACTGATTTTAGAGGAATATTTGTACATTTCAAAAATGGACACTTAGAAACTTTTCTGGTGAAGACCACAAAATGGATTCCTATGGAAAGAAATACAAGTTACTGGTAAGTACACTTAGAAATACTTTTCAGGGTCAGTTCTGGGCTAACAGATGCAGCCCTGGCTTCTCTCCTGATAACAGGTGAGTAAATCGGAATTCGTACTTCGGCTGATTTTAGAGGAATATTTGTACGTTTCAAAAATATACACTTAGAAACTATAATGCTGAAAACCACACAATGGATTCCTATGGAAGGAAATACAAGTTACTGATAAGTACGCTTAGAATTACATTTCAGGGTCAGTGCTGCTCTAAAAGATGCAGCACTGGGTTCTCTCCTGATAACAGGTGAGTTAATCGGAATTCGTAGTTCGACTGGTTTTAGAGGAATATTTGTACGTTTCAAAAATGGCCACTTAGAAACTTTTCTGCTGAAAACCACACGATGCATTTCTATGGAAGGAAATACAAGTTACTGGTAAGTACGCTTAGAATTACTTTCCAGGGTCAGTGCTGGTCTAAAAGATGCAGCACTGGGTTCTCTCCTGATAACAGGTGAGTAAATCGGAATTCGTAGTTCGACTGATTTTAGAGGAATATTTGTACATTTCAAAAATGGACACTTAGAAACTTTTCTGGTGAAGACCACAAAATGGATTCCTATGGAAGGAAATACAAGTTACTGGTAAGTATGCTTAGAATTACTTTTCAGGGTCAGTGCTGGGCTAAAAGATGCAGCACTGGGTTCTCTCCTGATAACAGGTGAGTAAATCGGAATTCGTAGTTCTGCTGGTTTTAGAGGAATTTTTGTACATTTTAAAAATGGACACAGAAAATTTTCAAGGGAAAACCACACAATGGATTCCTATGGAAGGAAATACAAGTTACTGGTAAGTACGCTTAGATTTACTTTCCATTGTCAGTGCTGGTCTAAAAGATGCAGCACTGGGATCTCTCCTGATAACAGGTGAGTAAATCGGAATTCATAGTTCGACTGATTTTATAGGAATATTGGTATGTTTCAAAAATGGACACTTAGAAATTCTTCTGATGAAAACCACACAATGGATTCCTAAGGAAGGAAATACAAGTTCCTGGTAAATACGCTTAGAATTACTTTTCAGGGCCACTGCTGGGCTAACAGATGCAGCACTGGGTTCTCTCCTGATATCAGGTGAGTAAATTGGAATTCGTAGTTCAGCTGATATAAGAGGAATATTTGTAAGTTTCAAAAATGGCCACTTAGAAACTTTTCTGCTGAAAACCACACAATGCATTTCTATGGAAGGAAATACAAGTTACTGGTAAGTACGTTTAGAATTACTTTCCAGGGTCAGTGCTGGTCTCAAAGATGCATGCCTGGGTTCTCTCCTGATAACAGGTGAGTAAATCGGAATTCATAGTTCGGTTGATTTTAGAGGAATATTTGTATGTTTCAAAAATGTACACTTAAAAACTTTTCTGCTGAAAACCACACAATGGATTCCTATGGAAGGAAATACAAGTTACTGGTAAGTATGCTTAGAATTACTTTTCAGGGTCAGTGATGGGCTAACAGATGCAGCACTGGGTTCTCTCCTGATAACAGGTGAGTAAATCGGAATTCATAGTTCGACTGATTTTCGAGGAATATTTGTACGTTTCAAAAATGGACACTTAGAAACTTTTCTGGTGAAAACCACACAACGGATTCCTATGGAAGGAAATACAAGTTACTGGTAAGTAGGCTTAGAATTACTTTTCAGGGTCAGTGCTGGGCTAACAGATGCAGCACTGGGTTCTCTCCTGATAACAGGTGAGTAAATCGGAATTTGTAGTTCGGCTGATTTAAGAGGAATATTTGTAAGTTTCAAAAATGGCCACTTAGAAACTTTTCTGCTGAAAACCACACGATGCATTTCTATGGAAGGAAATAGAAGTTACTGGTAAGTACGCTCAGAATTACTTTCCAGGGTCAGTGCTGGTCTAAAAGATGCAGCACTGGGTTCTCTCCTGATAACAGGTGAGTAAATCGGAATTCGTAGTTCGACTGATTTTAGAGGAATATTTGTACATTTCAAAAATGGACACTTAGAAACTTTTTTGGTGAAGACCACAAAAAGGATTCCTATGGAAGGAAATACAAGTTACTGGTAAGTACACTTAGAATTACTTTTCAGGGTCAGTGCTGGGCTAACAGATGCAGCCCTGGATTCTCTCCTGATAAGAGGTGAGTAAATCGGAATTCATTGTTCGGCTGATTTTAGAGTAATATTTATACGTTTCAAAAATGGACACTTAGAAACTTTTCAAGAAAAAACCACACAATGGATTCCTATGAAAGGAAATACAAGTTACTGGTAAGTACGCTTAGAATTACTTTTCAGGGTCAGTGCTGAGCTAAAGGATGCAGCACTGGGTTCTCTCCTGATAACAGGTGAGTAAATCGGAATTCATAGTTCGGCTGATTTTAGAGGAATATTTGTACGTTTCAAAAATGGACACTTAGAAACTTTTCTGTTGAAAACCACACAATGGATTCCTATGGAAGGAAATACAAGTTACTGGTAAGTACACTTAGAATTACTTTTCAGGGTCAGTGCTGGGCTAAAAGATGCAGCACTGGGTTCTCTCCTGATAACAGGTGAGTAAATCGGAATTCATAGTTCGACTGATTTTCGAGGAATATTTGTATGTTTCAAAAATGGACATTTAGAAACTTTTCAAGGGAAAACCACACAATGGATTCCTATGGAAGGAAATACAAGTTACTGGTAAGGGTAAGTACTCTTAGAATTACTTTCCAGGGTCAGTGCTGGACTAAAAGATGCAGCACTGGGTTCTCTACTGATAACAGGTGAGTAAATCGGAATTCGTAGTCCGGCTGATTTTAGAGGAATATTTGTACGTTTCAAAAATGTACACTTAGAAACTTTTCTGTTGAAAACCACACAATGGATTCCTATGGAAGGAAATACAAGTTACTGGTAAGTACACTTAGAATTACTTTTCAGGGTCAGTGCTGGGCTAAAAGATGCAGCACTGGGTTCACTCCTGATAACAGGTGAGTAAATCGGAATTCATAGTTCGACTGATTTTCGAGGAATATTTGTACGTTTCAAAAATGGACACTTAGAAACTTTTCTGGTGAAAACCACACAATGGATTCCTATGGAAGGAAATACAAGTTACTGGTAAGTACGCTTAGAATTACATTTCACGGTCAGTGCTGGGCTAACAGATGCAGCCCTGGGTTCTCTCCTGATAACAGGTGAGTAAATCAGAATTCGTAGTTCGGCTGATTTTAGAGGAATATTTGTACGTTTCAAAAATGTACACTTAGAAACTTTTCTGTTGAAAACCACACATTGGATTCCTATGGAAGGAAATACAAGTTCCTGGTAAGTACACTTAGAATTACTTTTCAGGGTCAGTGCTGGGCTAACAGATGCAGCACTGGGATCTCTCCTGATGACAGGTGAGTAAATCGGAATTCGTTGTTTGGCTGATTTTAGAGGAATATGTGTACGTTTCAAAAATGGACACTTAGAAACTTTTCAAGGAAAAACCACACAATGGATTCCTATGAAAGGAAATACAAGTTACTAGTAAGTACGCTTAGAATTACTTTTCAGGGTCAGTGCTGGGCTAAAAGATGCAGCACTGGGTTCTCTCCTGATAACAGGTGAGTAAATTGGAATTCATAGTTCGGCTGATTTTAGAGGAATATTTGTACGTTTCAAAAATGGACACTTAGAAACTTTTCTGGTGAAAACCACACAATGGATTCCTATAGAAGGAAATACAAGTTACTGGTAAGTACTCTTAGAATTACTTTCCAGGGTCAGTGCTGCGCTAAAAGATGCAGCACTGGGTTCTCTCCTGATATCAGGTGAGTAAATTGGAATTCGTAGTTCAGCTGATATAAGAGGAATATTTGTAAGTTTCAAAAATGGCCACTTAGAAACTTTTCTGCTGAAAACCACACAATGCATTTCTATGGAAGGAAATACAAGTTACTGGTAAGTACGCTTAGAATTACTTTCCAGGGTCAGTGCTGGTCTCAAAGATGCATGCCTGGGTTCTCTCCTGATAACAGGTGAGTAAATCGGAATTCATAGTTCGGTTGATTTTAGAGGAATATTTGTATGTTTCAAAAATGTACACTTAGAAACTTTTCTGCTGAAAACCACACAATGGATTCCTATGGAAGGAAATACAAGTTACTGGTAAGTACACTTAGAATTACTTTTCAGGGTCAGTGCTGGGCTAAAAGATGCAGCACTGGGTTCACTCCTGATAACAGGTGAGTAAATCGGAAGTCATAGTTCGACTGATTTTCGAGGAATATTTGTACGTTTCAAAAATGGACACTTAGAAACTTTTCTGGTGAAAACCACACAATGGATTCCTATGGAAGGAAATACAAGTTACTGGTAAGTACGCTTAGAATTACTTTTCACGGTCAGTGCTGGGCTAACAGATGCAGTCCTGGGTTCTCTCGTGATAACAGGTGAGTAAATCAGAATTCGTAGTTCGGCTGATTTTAGAGGAATATTTGTACGTTTCAAAAATGTACACTTAACAACTTTTCTGTTGAAAACCACACAATGGATTCCTATGGAAGGAAATACAAGTTACTGGTAAGTACACTTAGAATTACTTTTCAGGGTCAGTGATGGGCTAACAGATGCAGCCCTGGCTTCTCTCCTGATAACAGGTGAGTAAATCGGAATTCGTAGTTCGGCTGATTTTAGAGGAATATTTGTACGTTTCAAAAATGTACACTTAGAAACTTTTCTGCTGAAAACCACACATTGGATTCCTATGGAAGGAAATACAAGTTCCTGGTAAGTACACTTAGAATTACTTTTCAGGGTCAGTGCTGGGCTAACAGATGCAGCACTGGGATCTCTCCTGATAACAGGTGAGTAAATCGGAATTCGTTGTTTGGCTGATTTTAGAGGAATAAGTGTATGTTTTAAAAATGGACACTTAGAAACTTTTCAAGGAAAAACCACACAATGGATTCCTATGAAAGGAAATACAAGTTACTAGTAAGTACGCTTAGAATTACTTTTCAGGGTCAGTGCTGGGCTAAAAGATGCAGCACTGGGTTCTCTCCTGATAACAGGTGAGTAAATTGGAATTCATAGTTCGGCTGATTTTAGAGGAATATTTGTACGTTTCAAAAATGGACACTTAGAAACTTTTCGGTTGAAAACCACACAATGGATTCCTATGGAAGGAAATACAAGTTACTGGTAAGTACACTTAGAATTACTTTTCAGGGTCAGTGCTGGGCTAACAGATGCAGCCCTGGCTTCTCTCCTGATAACAGGTGAGTAAATCGGAATTCGTAGTTCGGCTGATTTTAGAGGAATATTTGTACGTTTCAAAAATGTACACTTAGAAACTTTTCTGCTGAAAACCACACATTGGATTCCTATGGAAGGAAATACAAGTTCCTGGTAAGTACACTTAGAATTACTTTTCAGGGTCAGTGCTGGGCTAACAGATGCAGCACTGGGATCTCTCCTGATGACAGGTGAGTAAATCGGAATTCGTTGTTTGGCTGATTTTAGAGGAATATGTGTACGTTTCAAAAATGGACACTTAGAAACTTTTCAAGGAAAAACCACACAATGGATTCCTATGAAAGGAAATACAAGTTACTAGTAAGTACGCTTAGAATTACTTTTCAGGGTCAGTGCTGGGCTAAAAGATGCAGCACTGGGTTCTCTCCTGATAACAGGTGAGTAAATTGGAATTCATAGTTCGGCTGATTTTAGAGGAATATTTGTACGTTTCAAAAATGGACACTTAGAAACTTTTCTGGTGAAAACCACACAATGGATTCCTATAGAAGGAAATACAAGTTACTGGTAAGTACTCTTAGAATTACTTTCCAGGGTCAGTGCTGCGCTAAAAGATGCAGCACTGGGTTCTCTCCTGATATCAGGTGAGTAAATTGGAATTCGTAGTTCAGCTGATATAAGAGGAATATTTGTAAGTTTCAAAAATGGCCACTTAGAAACTTTTCTGCTGAAAACCACACAATGGATTCCTATAGAAGGAAATACAAGTTACTGGTAAGTACTCTTAGAATTACTTTCCAGGGTCAGTGCTGGGCTAAAAGATGCAGCACTGGGTTCTCTCCTGATAACAGGTGAGTAAATCGGAATTCGTAGTTCGGCTGATTTTAGAGGAATATTTGTACGTTTCAAAAATGGACACTTAGAAACTTTTCTGTTGAAAACCACACAATGGATTCCTATGGAAGGAAATACAAGTTACTGGTAAGTACACTTAGAATTACTTTTCAGGGTCAGTGCTTGGCTAAAAGATGCAGCACTGGGTTCACTCCTGATAACAGGTGAGTAAATCGGAATTCATAGTTCGACTGATTTTCGAGGAATATTTGTACGTTTCAAAAATGGACACTTAGAAACTTTTCTGGTGAAAACCACACAATGGATTCCTATGGAAGGAAATACAAGTTACTGGTAAGTACGCTTAGAATTACTTTTCACGGTCAGTGCTGGGCTAACAGATGCAGTCCTGGGTTCTCTCGTGATAACAGGTGAGTAAATCAGAATTCGTAGTTCGGCTGATTTTAGAGGAATATTTGTACGTTTCAAAAATGTACACTTAACAACTTTTCTGTTGAAAACCACACAATGGATTCCTATGGAAGGAAATACAAGTTACTGGTAAGTACACTTAGAATTACTTTTCAGGGTCAGTGATGGGCTAACAGATGCAGCCCTGGCTTCTCTCCTGATAACAGGTGAGTAAATCGGAATTCGTAGTTCGGCTGATTTTAGAGGAATATTTGTACGTTTCAAAAATGTACACTTAGAAACTTTTCTGCTGAAAACCACACATTGGATTCCTATGGAAGGAAATACAAGTTCCTGGTAAGTACACTTAGAATTACTTTTCAGGGTCAGTGCTGGGCTAACAGATGCAGCACTGGGATCTCTCCTGATAACAGGTGAGTAAATCGGAATTCGTTGTTTGGCTGATTTTAGAGGAATAAGTGTATGTTTTAAAAATGGACACTTAGAAACTTTTCAAGGAAAAACCACACAATGGATTCCTATGAAAGGAAATACAAGTTACTAGTAAGTACGCTTAGAATTACTTTTCAGGGTCAGTGCTGGGCTAAAAGATGCAGCACTGGGTTCTCTCCTGATAACAGGTGAGTAAATTGGAATTCATAGTTCGGCTGATTTTAGAGGAATATTTGTACGTTTCAAAAATGGACACTTAGAAACTTTTCTGTTGAAAACCACACAATGGATTCCTATGGAAGGAATACAAGTTACTGGTAATTACACTTAGAATTACTTTTCATGGTCAGTGCTGGGCTAAAATATGCAGCACTGGGTTTTCTCCTGATAACAGGTGAGTAAATCGGAATTCATAGTGCGACTGATTTTCGAGGAATATTTGTACGTTTCAAAAATGGACATTTAGAAACTTTTCAAGGGAAAACCACACAATGGATTCCTATGGAAGGAAATACAAGTTACTGGTAAGTATGCTTAGAATTACTTTTCAGGGTCAGTGCTGGGCTAAAAGATGCAGCACTGGGTTCTCTCCTGATAACAGGTGAGTAAATCGGAATTCGTAGTTTGGCTGATTTTAGAGGAATATTTGTACGTTTCAAAAATGTAAACTTAGAAACTTTTCTGCTGAAAATCACACAATGGATTCCTATGGAAGGAAATAAAAGTTACTGGTAAGTACACTCAGAATTACTTTTCAGGGTCAGTGCTGGGCTAAAAGATGCAGCACTGGGTTCTCTCCTGATAACAGGTGAGTAAATCGGAATTCATAGTTCGACTGATTTTCGAGGAATATTTGTATGTTTCAAAAATGGACATTTAGAAACTTTTCAAGGGAAAACCACACAATGGATTCCTATGGAAGGAAATACAAGTTACTGGTAAGTACGCTTAGAATTACTTTTCAGGGTCAGTGCTGGGCTAAAAGATGCAGCACTGGGTTCTCTCCTGATAACAGGTGAGTAAATCGGAATTCATAGTTCGGCTGATTTTAGAGGAATATTTGTACGTTTCAAAAATGGACACTTAGAAACTTTTCTGCTGAAAACCACACAATGGATTCCTATGGAAGTAAATACAAGTTACTGGTAAGTACTCTTAGAAATACTTTCCAGGGTCAGTGCTGCGCTAAAAGATGCAGCACTGGGTTCTCTCCTCATAACAGGTGAGTAAATCGGAATTCATAGTTCGACTGATTTTCAAGGAATATTTGTACGTTTCAAAAATGGACACTTAGAAACTTTTCTGGTGAAAACCACACAATGGATTCCTATAGAAGGAAATACAAGTTACTGGTAAGTACTCTTAGAATTACTTTCCAGGGTCAGCGCTGGGCTAAAAGATGCAGCACTGGGCTCTCTCCTGATAACAGGTGAGTAAATCGGAATTCGTAGTTCGGCTGATTTTAGAGGAATATTTGTACGTTTCAAAATGGACACTTAGAAACTTTTCTGTTGAAAACCACACAATGGATTCCTATGGAAGGAAATACAAGTTACTGGTAAGTACACTTAGAATTACTTTTCAGGGTCAGTGCTGGGCTAAAAGATGCAGCACTGGGTTCACTCCTGATAACAGGTGAGTAAATCGGAATTCATAGTTCGACTGATTTTCGAGGAATATTTGTACGTTTCAAAAATGGACACTTAGAAACTTTTCTGGTGAAAACCACACAATGGATTCCTATGGAAGGAAATACAAGTTACTGGTAAGTACGCTTAGAATTACTTTTCACGGTCAGTGCTGGGCTAACAGATGCAGCCCTGGGTTCTCTCCTGATAACAGGTGAGTAAATCAGAATTCGTAGTTCGGCTGATTTTAGAGGAATATTTGTACGTTTCAAAAATGTACACTTAGAAACTTTTCTGTTGAAAACCACACAATGGATTCCTATGGAAGGAAATACAAGTTACTGGTAAGTACACTTAGAATTACTTTTCAGGGTCAGTGCTGGGCTAACAGATGCAGCCCTGGCTTCTCTCCTGATATCAGGTGAGTAAATCGGAATTCGTAGTTCGGCTGATTTTAGAGGAATATTTGTACGTTTCAAAAATGTACACTTAGAAACTTTTCAAGGAAAAACCACACAATGGATTCCTATGAAAGGAAATACAAGTTACTAGTAAGTACGCTTAGAATTACTTTTCAGGGTCAGTGCTGGGCTAAAAGATGCAGCACTGGGTTCTCTCCTGATAACAGGTGAGTAAATTGGAATTCATAGTTCGGCTGATTTTAGAGGAATATTTGTACGTTTCAAAAATGGACACTTAGAAACTTTTCTGTTGAAAACCACACAATGGATTCCTATGGAAGGAAATACAAGTTACTGGTAATTACACTTAGAATTACTTTTCAGGGTCAGTGCTGGGCTAAAATATGCAGCACTGGGTTTTCTCCTGATAACAGGTGAGTAAATCGGAATTCATAGTTCGACTGATTTTCGAGGAATATTTGTACGTTTCAAAAATGGACACTTAGAAACTTTTCTGGTGAAAACCACACAATGGATTCCTATGGAAGGAAATACAAGTTACTGGTAAGTACGCTTAGAATTACTTTTCACGGTCAGTGCTGGGCTAACAGATGCAGTCCTGGGTTCTCTCGTGATAACAGGTGAGTAAATCAGAATTCGTAGTTCGGCTGATTTTAGAGGAATATTTGTACGTTTCAAAAATGTACACTTAACAACTTTTCTGTTGAAAACCACACAATGGATTCCTATGGAAGGAAATACAAGTTACTGGTAAGTACACTTAGAATTACTTTTCAGGGTCAGTGATGGGCTAACAGATGCAGCCCTGGCTTCTCTCCTGATAACAGGTGAGTAAATCGGAATTCGTAGTTCGGCTGATTTTAGAGGAATATTTGTACGTTTCAAAAATGTACACTTAGAAACTTTTCTGCTGAAAACCACACATTGGATTCCTATGGAAGGAAATACAAGTTCCTGGTAAGTACACTTAGAATTACTTTTCAGGGTCAGTGCTGGGCTAACAGATGCAGCACTGGGATCTCTCCTGATAACAGGTGAGTAAATCGGAATTCGTTGTTTGGCTGATTTTAGAGGAATAAGTGTATGTTTTAAAAATGGACACTTAGAAACTTTTCAAGGAAAAACCACACAATGGATTCCTATGAAAGGAAATACAAGTTACTAGTAAGTACGCTTAGAATTACTTTTCAGGGTCAGTGCTGGGCTAAAAGATGCAGCACTGGGTTCTCTCCTGATAACAGGTGAGTAAATTGGAATTCATAGTTCGGCTGATTTTAGAGGAATATTTGTACGTTTCAAAAATGGACACTTAGAAACTTTTCGGTTGAAAACCACACAATGGATTCCTATGGAAGGAAATACAAGTTACTGGTAAGTACACTTAGAATTACTTTTCAGGGTCAGTGCTGGGCTAACAGATGCAGCCCTGGCTTCTCTCCTGATAACAGGTGAGTAAATCGGAATTCGTAGTTCGGCTGATTTTAGAGGAATATTTGTACGTTTCAAAAATGTACACTTAGAAACTTTTCTGCTGAAAACCACACATTGGATTCCTATGGAAGGAAATACAAGTTCCTGGTAAGTACACTTAGAATTACTTTTCAGGGTCAGTGCTGGGCTAACAGATGCAGCACTGGGATCTCTCCTGATGACAGGTGAGTAAATCGGAATTCGTTGTTTGGCTGATTTTAGAGGAATATGTGTACGTTTCAAAAATGGACACTTAGAAACTTTTCAAGGAAAAACCACACAATGGATTCCTATGAAAGGAAATACAAGTTACTAGTAAGTACGCTTAGAATTACTTTTCAGGGTCAGTGCTGGGCTAAAAGATGCAGCACTGGGTTCTCTCCTGATAACAGGTGAGTAAATTGGAATTCATAGTTCGGCTGATTTTAGAGGAATATTTGTACATTTCAAAAATGGACACTTAGAAACTTTTCTGGTGAAAACCACACAATGGATTCCTATAGAAGGAAATACAAGTTACTGGTAAGTACTCTTAGAATTACTTTCCAGGGTCAGTGCTGCGCTAAAAGATGCAGCACTGGGTTCTCTCCTGATAACAGGTGAGTAAATCGGAATTCATAGTTCAACTGATTTTCAAGGAATATTTGTACGTTTCAAAAATGGACACTTAGAAACTTCTCTGGTGAAAACCACACAATGGATTCCTATAGAAGGAAATACAAGTTACTGGTAAGTACTCTTAGAATTACTTTCCAGGGTCAGTGCTGGGCTAAAAGATGCAGCACTGGGTTCTCTCCTGATAACAGGTGAGTAAATCGGAATTCGTAGTTCGGCTGATTTTAGAGGAATATTTGTACGTTTCAAAAATGGACACTTAGAAACTTTTCTGTTGAAAACCACACAATGGATTCCTATGGAAGGAAATACAAGTTACTGGTAAGTACACTTAGAATTACTTTTCAGGGTCAGTGCTTGGCTAAAAGATGCAGCACTGGGTTCACTCCTGATAACAGGTGAGTAAATCGGAATTCATAGTTCGACTGATTTTCGAGGAATATTTGTACGTTTCAAAAATGGACACTTAGAAACTTTTCTGGTGAAAACCACACAATGGATTCCTATGGAAGGAAATACAAGTTACTGGTAAGTACGCTTAGAATTACTTTTCACGGTCAGTGCTGGGCTAACAGATGCAGTCCTGGGTTCTCTCGTGATAACAGGTGAGTAAATCAGAATTCGTAGTTCGGCTGATTTTAGAGGAATATTTGTACGTTTCAAAAATGTACACTTAACAACTTTTCTGTTGAAAACCACACAATGGATTCCTATGGAAGGAAATACAAGTTACTGGTAAGTACACTTAGAATTACTTTTCAGGGTCAGTGATGGGCTAACAGATGCAGCCCTGGCTTCTCTCCTGATAACAGGTGAGTAAATCGGAATTCGTAGTTCGGCTGATTTTAGAGGAATATTTGTACGTTTCAAAAATGTACACTTAGAAACTTTTCTGCTGAAAACCACACATTGGATTCCTATGGAAGGAAATACAAGTTCCTGGTAAGTACACTTAGAATTACTTTTCAGGGTCAGTGCTGGGCTAACAGATGCAGCACTGGGATCTCTCCTGATAACAGGTGAGTAAATCGGAATTCGTTGTTTGGCTGATTTTAGAGGAATAAGTGTATGTTTTAAAAATGGACACTTAGAAACTTTTCAAGGAAAAACCACACAATGGATTCCTATGAAAGGAAATACAAGTTACTAGTAAGTACGCTTAGAATTACTTTTCAGGGTCAGTGCTGGGCTAAAAGATGCAGCACTGGGTTCTCTCCTGATAACAGGTGAGTAAATTGGAATTCATAGTTCGGCTGATTTTAGAGGAATATTTGTACGTTTCAAAAATGGACACTTAGAAACTTTTCTGTTGAAAACCACACAATGGATTCCTATGGAAGGAAATACAAGTTACTGGTAATTACACTTAGAATTACTTTTCATGGTCAGTGCTGGGCTAAAATATGCAGCACTGGGTTTTCTCCTGATAACAGGTGAGTAAATCGGAATTCATAGTGCGACTGATTTTCGAGGAATATTTGTACGTTTCAAAAATGGACATTTAGAAACTTTTCAAGGGAAAACCACACAATGGATTCCTATGGAAGGAAATACAAGTTACTGGTAAGTATGCTTAGAATTACTTTTCAGGGTCAGTGCTGGGCTAAAAGATGCAGCACTGGGTTCTCTCCTGATAACAGGTGAGTAAATCGGAATTCGTAGTTTGGCTGATTTTAGAGGAATATTTGTACGTTTCAAAAATGTAAACTTAGAAACTTTTCTGCTGAAAATCACACAATGGATTCCTATGGAAGGAAATAAAAGTTACTGGTAAGTACACTCAGAATTACTTTTCAGGGTCAGTGCTGGGCTAAAAGATGCAGCACTGGGTTCTCTCCTGATAACAGGTGAGTAAATCGGAATTCATAGTTCGACTGATTTTCGAGGAATATTTGTATGTTTCAAAAATGGACATTTAGAAACTTTTCAAGGGAAAACCACACAATGGATTCCTATGGAAGGAAATACAAGTTACTGGTAAGTACGCTTAGAATTACTTTTCAGGGTCAGTGCTGGGCTAAAAGATGCAGCACTGGGTTCTCTCCTGATAACAGGTGAGTAAATCGGAATTCGTAGTTCGGCTGATTTTAGAGGAATATTTGTACGTTTCAAAAATGTACACTTAGAAACTTTTCTGCTGAAAACCACACATTGGATTCCTATGGAAGGAAATACAAGTTCCTGGTAAGTACACTTAGAATTACTTTTCAGGGTCAGTGCTGGGCTAACAGATGCAGCACTGGGATCTCTCCTGATGACAGGTGAGTAAATCGGAATTCGTTGTTTGGCTGATTTTAGAGGAATATGTGTACGTTTCAAAAATGGACACTTAGAAACTTTTCAAGGAAAAACCACACAATGGATTCCTATGAAAGGAAATACAAGTTACTAGTAAGTACGCTTAGAATTACTTTTCAGGGTCAGTGCTGGGCTAAAAGATGCAGCACTGGGTTCTCTCCTGATAACAGGTGAGTAAATTGGAATTCATAGTTCGGCTGATTTTAGAGGAATATTTGTACATTTCAAAAATGGACACTTAGAAACTTTTCTGGTGAAAACCACACAATGGATTCCTATAGAAGGAAATACAAGTTACTGGTAAGTACTCTTAGAATTACTTTCCAGGGTCAGTGCTGCGCTAAAAGATGCAGCACTGGGTTCTCTCCTGATAACAGGTGAGTAAATCGGAATTCATAGTTCAACTGATTTTCAAGGAATATTTGTACGTTTCAAAAATGGACACTTAGAAACTTCTCTGGTGAAAACCACACAATGGATTCCTATAGAAGGAAATACAAGTTACTGGTAAGTACTCTTAGAATTACTTTCCAGGGTCAGTGCTGGGCTAAAAGATGCAGCACTGGGTTCTCTCCTGATAACAGGTGAGTAAATCGGAATTCGTAGTTCGGCTGATTTTAGAGGAATATTTGTACGTTTCAAAAATGGACACTTAGAAACTTTTCTGTTGAAAACCACACAATGGATTCCTATGGAAGGAAATACAAGTTACTGGTAAGTACACTTAGAATTACTTTTCAGGGTCAGTGCTTGGCTAAAAGATGCAGCACTGGGTTCACTCCTGATAACAGGTGAGTAAATCGGAATTCATAGTTCGACTGATTTTCGAGGAATATTTGTACGTTTCAAAAATGGACACTTAGAAACTTTTCTGGTGAAAACCACACAATGGATTCCTATGGAAGGAAATACAAGTTACTGGTAAGTACGCTTAGAATTACTTTTCACGGTCAGTGCTGGGCTAACAGATGCAGTCCTGGGTTCTCTCGTGATAACAGGTGAGTAAATCAGAATTCGTAGTTCGGCTGATTTTAGAGGAATATTTGTACGTTTCAAAAATGTACACTTAACAACTTTTCTGTTGAAAACCACACAATGGATTCCTATGGAAGGAAATACAAGTTACTGGTAAGTACACTTAGAATTACTTTTCAGGGTCAGTGATGGGCTAACAGATGCAGCCCTGGCTTCTCTCCTGATAACAGGTGAGTAAATCGGAATTCGTAGTTCGGCTGATTTTAGAGGAATATTTGTACGTTTCAAAAATGTACACTTAGAAACTTTTCTGCTGAAAACCACACATTGGATTCCTATGGAAGGAAATACAAGTTCCTGGTAAGTACACTTAGAATTACTTTTCAGGGTCAGTGCTGGGCTAACAGATGCAGCACTGGGATCTCTCCTGATAACAGGTGAGTAAATCGGAATTCGTTGTTTGGCTGATTTTAGAGGAATAAGTGTATGTTTTAAAAATGGACACTTAGAAACTTTTCAAGGAAAAACCACACAATGGATTCCTATGAAAGGAAATACAAGTTACTAGTAAGTACGCTTAGAATTACTTTTCAGGGTCAGTGCTGGGCTAAAAGATGCAGCACTGGGTTCTCTCCTGATAACAGGTGAGTAAATTGGAATTCATAGTTCGGCTGATTTTAGAGGAATATTTGTACGTTTCAAAAATGGACACTTAGAAACTTTTCAGTTGAAAACCACACAATGGATTCCTATGGAAGGAAATACAAGTTACTGGTAATTACACTTAGAATTACTTTTCATGGTCAGTGCTGGGCTAAAATATGCAGCACTGGGTTTTCTCCTGATAACAGGTGAGTAAATCGGAATTCATAGTGCGACTGATTTTCGAGGAATATTTGTACGTTTCAAAAATGGACATTTAGAAACTTTTCAAGGGAAAACCACACAATGGATTCCTATGGAAGGAAATACAAGTTACTGGTAAGTATGCTTAGAATTACTTTTCAGGGTCAGTGCTGGGCTAAAAGATGCAGCACTGGGTTCTCTCCTGATAACAGGTGAGTAAATCGGAATTCGTAGTTTGGCTGATTTTAGAGGAATATTTGTACGTTTCAAAAATGTAAACTTAGAAACTTTTCTGCTGAAAATCACACAATGGATTCCTATGGAAGGAAATAAAAGTTACTGGTAAGTACACTCAGAATTACTTTTCAGGGTCAGTGCTGGGCTAAAAGATGCAGCACTGGGTTCTCTCCTGATAACAGGTGAGTAAATCGGAATTCATAGTTCGACTGATTTTCGAGGAATATTTGTATGTTTCAAAAATGGACATTTAGAAACTTTTCAAGGGAAAACCACACAATGGATTCCTATGGAAGGAAATACAAGTTACTGGTAAGTACGCTTAGAATTACTTTTCAGGGTCAGTGCTGGGCTAAAAGATGCAGCACTGGGTTCTCTCCTGATAACAGGTGAGTAAATCGGAATTCATAGTTCGGCTGATTTTAGAGGAATATTTGTACGTTTCAAAAATGGACACTTAGAAACTTTTCTGCTGAAAACCACACAATGGATTCCTATGGAAGTAAATACAAGTTACTGGTAAGTACTCTTAGAAATACTTTCCAGGGTCAGTGCTGCGCTAAAAGATGCAGCACTGGGTTCTCTCCTGATAACAGGTGAGTAAATCGGAATTCATAGTTCGACTGATTTTCAAGGAATATTTGTACGTTTCAAAAATGGACACTTAGAAACTTTTCTGGTGAAAACCACACAATGGATTCCTATAGAAGGAAATACAAGTTACTGGTAAGTACTCTTAGAATTACTTTCCAGGGTCAGCGCTGGGCTAAAAGATGCAGCACTGGGCTCTCTCCTGATAACAGGTGAGTAAATCGGAATTCGTAGTTCGGCTGATTTTAGAGGAATATTTGTACGTTTCAAAATGGACACTTAGAAACTTTTCTGTTGAAAACCACACAATGGATTCCTATGGAAGGAAATACAAGTTACTGGTAAGTACACTTAGAATTACTTTTCAGGGTCAGTGCTGGGCTAAAAGATGCAGCACTGGGTTCACTCCTGATAACAGGTGAGTAAATCGGAATTCATAGTTCGACTGATTTTCGAGGAATATTTGTACGTTTCAAAAATGGACACTTAGAAACTTTTCTGGTGAAAACCACACAATGGATTCCTATGGAAGGAAATACAAGTTACTGGTAAGTACGCTTAGAATTACTTTTCACGGTCAGTGCTGGGCTAACAGATGCAGCCCTGGGTTCTCTCCTGATAACAGGTGAGTAAATCAGAATTCGTAGTTCGGCTGATTTTAGAGGAATATTTGTACGTTTCAAAAATGTACACTTAGAAACTTTTCTGTTGAAAACCACACAATGGATTCCTATGGAAGGAAATACAAGTTACTGGTAAGTACACTTAGAATTACTTTTCAGGGTCAGTGCTGGGCTAACAGATGCAGCCCTGGCTTCTCTCCTGATATCAGGTGAGTAAATCGGAATTCGTAGTTCGGCTGATTTTAGAGGAATATTTGTACGTTTCAAAAATGTACACTTAGAAACTTTTCAAGGAAAAACCACACAATGGATTCCTATGAAAGGAAATACAAGTTACTAGTAAGTACGCTTAGAATTACTTTTCAGGGTCAGTGCTGGGCTAAAAGATGCAGCACTGGGTTCTCTCCTGATAACAGGTGAGTAAATTGGAATTCATAGTTCGGCTGATTTTAGAGGAATATTTGTACGTTTCAAAAATGGACACTTAGAAACTTTTCTGTTGAAAACCACACAATGGATTCCTATGGAAGGAAATACAAGTTACTGGTAATTACACTTAGAATTACTTTTCAGGGTCAGTGCTGGGCTAAAATATGCAGCACTGGGTTTTCTCCTGATAACAGGTGAGTAAATCGGAATTCATAGTTCGACTGATTTTCGAGGAATATTTGTACGTTTCAAAAATCGACATTTAGAAACTTTTCAAGGGAAAACCACACAATGGATTCCTATGGAAGGAAATACAAGTTACTGGTAAGTATGCTTAGAATTACTTTTCAGGGTCAGTGCTGGGCTAAAAGATGCAGCACTGGGTTCTCTCCTGATAACAGGTGAGTAAATCGGAATTCGTAGTTCGGCTGATTTTAGAGGAATATTTGTACATTTCAAAAATGGACAGTTAGAAACTTTTCCGTTGAAAACCACACAATGGATTCCTATGGAAGGAAATACAAGTTACTTGTAAGTACTCTTTGAAATACTTTCCAGGGTCAGTGCTGGGCTAAAAGATGCAGCACTGGGTTCTCTCCTGATAACAGGTGAGTAAATCGGAATTTATAGTTCGACTGATTTTCGAGGAATATTTGTACGTTTCAAAAATGGACATTTAGAAACTTTTCAAGGGAAAACCACACAATGGATTCCTATGGAAGGAAATACAAGTTACTGGTAAGTACGCTTAGAATTACTTTTCAGGGTCAGTGCTGGGCTAAAAGATGCAGCACTGGGTTCTCTCCTGATAACAGGTGAGTAAATCGGAATTCGTAGTTCGGCTGATTTTAGAGGAATATTTGTACGTTTCAAAAATGGACAGTTAGAAACTTTTCTGTTGAAAACCACACAATGGATTCCTATGGAAGGAAATATAAGTTACTGGTAAGTACGCTTAGAATTACTTTTCAGGGTCAGTGCTGGGCTAACAGATGCATCCTTGGGTTCTTTCCTGATAACAGGTGAGTAAATCGGAATTCGTCGTTCGACTAATTTTAGAGGAATATTTGTACGTTTCAAAAATGTACACTTAGAAACTTTTCTGCTGAAAACCACACAATGGATTCCTATGGAAGGAAATACAAGTTACTGGTAAGTATGCTTAGAATTACTTTTCAGGGTCAGTGCTGGGCTAACAGATGCAGCACTGGGTTCTCTCCTGATAACAGGTGAGTAAATCGGAATTCGTAGTTTGGCTGATTTTAGAGGAATATTTGTACGTTTCAAAAATGTAAACTTAGAAACTTTTCTGCTGAAAATCACACAATGGATTCCTATGGAAGGAAATACAAGTTACTGGTAAGTACACTTAGAATTACTTTTCAGGGTCAGTGCTGGGCTAACAGATGCAGCCCTGGATTCTCTCCTGATAAGAGGTGAGTAAATCGGAATTCATTGTTCGGCTGATTTTAGAGTAATATTTATACGTTTCAAAAATGGACACTTAGAAACTTTTCAAGAAAAAACCACACAATGGATTCCTATGAAAGGAAATACAAGTTACTGGTAAGTACGCTTAGAATTACTTTTCAGGGTCAGTGCTGAGCTAAAGGATGCAGCACTGGGTTCTCTCCTGATAACAGGTGAGTAAATCGGAATTCATAGTTCGGCTGATTTTAGAGGAATATTTGTACGTTTCAAAAATGGACACTTAGAAACTTTTCTGTTGAAAACCACACAATGGATTCCTATGGAAGGAAATACAAGTTACTGGTAAGTACACTTAGAATTACTTTTCAGGGTCAGTGCTGGGCTAAAAGATGCAGCACTGGGTTCTCTCCTGATAACAGGTGAGTAAATCGGAATTCATAGTTCGACTGATTTTCGAGGAATATTTGTATGTTTCAAAAATGGACATTTAGAAACTTTTCAAGGGAAAACCACACAATGGATTCCTATGGAAGGAAATACAAGTTACTGGTAAGTACGCTTAGAATTACTTTTCAGGGTCAGTGCTGGGCTAAAAGATGCAGCACTGGGTTCTCTCCTGATAACAGGTGAGTAAATCGGAATTCATAGTTCGGCTGATTTTAGAGGAATATTTGTACGTTTCAAAAATGGACACTTAGAAACTTTTCTGCTGAAAACCATACAATGGATTCCTATGGAAGGAAATACAAGTTACTGGTAAGTACTCTTAGAAATACTTTCCAGGGTCAGTGCTGCGCTAAAAGATGCAGCACTGGGTTCTCTCCTGATAACAGGTGAGTAAATCGGAATTCATAGTTCGACTGATTTTCAAGGAATATTTGTACGTTTCAAAAATGGACACTTAGAAACTTTTCTGGTGAAAACCACACAATGGATTCCTATAGAAGGAAATACAAGTTACTGGTAAGTACTCTTAGAATTACTTTCCAGGGTCAGTGCTGGGCTAAAAGATGCAGCACTGGGTTCTCTCCTGATAACAGGTGAGTAAATCGGAATTCGTAGTTTGGCTGATTTTAGAGGAATATTTGTACGTTTCAAAAATGGACACTTAGAAACTTTTCTGTTGAAAACCACACAATGGATTCCTATGGAAGGAAATACAAGTTACTGGTAAGTACACTTAGAATTACTTTTCAGGGTCAGTGCTGGGCTAAAAGATGCAGCACTGGGTTCACTCCTGATAACAGGTGAGTAAATCGGAATTCATAGTTCGACTGATTTTCGAGGAATATTTGTACGTTTCAAAAATGGACACTTAGAAACTTTTCTGGTGAAAACCACACAATGGATTCCTATGGAAGGAAATACAAGTTACTGGTAAGTACGCTTAGAATTACTTTTCACGGTCAGTGCTGGGCTAACAGATGCAGCCCTGGGTTCTCTCCTGATAACAGGTGAGTAAATCAGAATTCGTAGTTCGGCTGATTTTACAGGAATATTTGTACGTTTCAAAAATGTACACTTAGAAACTTTTCTGTTGAAAACCACACAATGGATTCCTTTGGAAGGAAATACAAGTTACTGGTAAGTACACTTAGAATTACTTTTCAGGGTCAGTGCTGGGCTAACAGATGCAGCCCTGGCTTCTCTCCTGATAACAGGTGAGTAAATCGGAATTCGTAGTTCGGCTGATTTTAGAGGAATATTTGTACGTTTCAAAAATGTACACTTAGAAACTTTTCTGCTGAAAACCACACAATGGATTCCTATGGAAGGAAATACAAGTTCCTGGTAAGTACACTTAGAATTACTTTTCAGGGTCAGTGCTGGGCTAACAGATGCAGCACTGGGATCTCTCCTGATAACAGGTGAGTAAATCGGAATTCGTTGTTTGGCTGATTTTAGAGGAATATTTGTACGTTTCAAAAATGGACACTTAGAAACTTTTCAAGGAAAAACCCCACAATGGATTCCTATGAAAGGAAATACAAGTTACTAGTAAGTATGCTTAGAATTACTTTTCAGGGTCAGTGCTGGGCTAAAAGATGCAGCACTGGGTTCTCTCCTGATAACAGGTGAGTAAATTGGAATTCATAGTTCGGCTGATTTTAGAGGAATATTTGTACGTTTCAAAAATGGACACTTAGAAACTTTTCTGTTGAAAACCACACAATGGATTCCTATGGAAGGAAATACAAGTTACTGGTAATTACACTTAGAATTACTTTTCAGGGTCAGTGCTGGGCTAAAATATGCAGCACTGGGTTTTCTCCTGATAACAGGTGAGTAAATCGGAATTCATAGTTCGACTGATTTTCGAGGAATATTTGTACGTTTCAAAAATGGACATTTAGAAACTTTTCAAGGGAAAACCACACAATGGATTCCTATGGAAGGAAATACAAGTTACTGGTAAGTATGCTTAGAATTTCTTTTCAGGGTCAGTGCTGGGCTAAAAGATGCAGCACTGGGTTCTCTCCTGATAACAGGTGAGTAAATCGGAATTCGTAGTTCGGCTGATTTTAGAGGAATTTTTGTACGTTTCAAAAATGGACAGTTAGAAACTTTTCTGTTGAAAACCACACAATGGATTCCTATGGAAGGAAATACAAGTTACTTGTAAGTACTCTTTGAAATACTTTCCAGGGTCAGTGCTGGGCTAAAAGATGCAGCACTGGGTTCTCTCCTGATAACAGGTGAGTAAATCGGAATTCATAGTTCGACTGATTTTCGAGGAATATTTATACGTTTCAAAAATGGACATTTAGAAACTTTTCAAGGGAAAACCACACAATGGATTCCTATGGAAGGAAATACAAGTTACTGGTAAGTACGCTTAGAATTACTTTTCAGGGTCAGTGCTGGGCTAAAAGATGCAGCACTGGGTTCTCTCCTGATAACAGGTGAGTAAATCGGAATTCGTAGTTCGGCTGATTTTAGAGGAATATTTGTACGTTTTAAAAATGGACAGTTAGAAACTTTTCTGTTGAAAACCACACAATGGATTCCTACGGAAGGAAATACAAGTTACTGGTAAGTACACTTAGAATTACTTTTCAGGGTTAGTGCTGGGCTAAAAGATGCAGCACTGGGTTCTCTCCTGATAACAGGTGAGTAAATCGGAATTAATAGTTCGACTGATTTTCGAGGAATATTTGTACGTTTCAAAAATGGACATTTAGAAACTTTTCAAGGGAAAACCACACAATGGATTCCTATGGAAGGAAATACAAGTTACTGGTAAGTACGCTTAGAATTACTTTTCAGGGTCAGTGCTGGGCTAAAAGATGCAGCACTGGGTTCTCTCCTGATAACAGGTGAGTAAATTGGAATTCATAGTTCGGCTGATTTTAGAGGAATATTTGTACGTTTCAAAAATGGACACTTAGAAACTTTTCTGGTGAAAACCACACAATGGATTCCTATAGAAGGAAATACAAGTTACTGGTAAGTACTCTTAGAATTACTTTTCAGGGTCAGTGCTGCGCTAAAAGATGCAGCACTGGGTTCTCTCCTGATAACAGGTGAGTAAATCGGAATTCATAGTTCGACTGATTTTCGAGGAATATTTGTATGTTTCAAAAATGGACATTTAGAAACTTTTCAAGGGAAAACCACACAATGGATTCCTATGGAAGGAAATACAAGTTACTGGTAAGTACGCTTAGAATTACTTTTCAGGGTCAGTGCTGGGCTAAAAGATGCAGCCCTGGGTTCTCTCCTGATAACAGGTGAGTAAATCGGAATTCATAGTTCGGCTGATTTTAGAGGAATATTTGTACGTTTCAAAAATGGACACTTAGAAACTTTTCTGCTGAAAACCATACAATGGATTCCTATGGAAGGAAATACAAGTTACTGGTAAGTACTCTTAGAAATACTTTCCAGGGTCAGTGCTGCGCTAAAAGATGCAGCACTGGGTTCTCTCCTGATAACAGGTGAGTAAATCGGAATTCATAGTTCGACTGATTTTCAAGGAATATTTGTACGTTTCAAAAATGGACACTTAGAAACTTTTCTGGTGAAAACCACACAATGGATTCCTATAGAAGGAAATACAAGTTACTGGTAAGTACTCTTAGAATTACTTTCCAGGGTCAGTGCTGGGCTAAAAGATGCAGCACTGGGTTCTCTCCTGATAACAGGTGAGTAAATCGGAATTCGTAGTTTGGCTGATTTTAGAGGAATATTTGTACGTTTCAAAAATGGACACTTAGAAACTTTTCTGTTGAAAACCACACAATGGATTCCTATGGAAGGAAATACAAGTTACTGGTAAGTACACTTAGAATTACTTTTCAGGGTCAGTGCTGGGCTAAAAGATGCAGCACTGGGTTCACTCCTGATAACAGGTGAGTAAATCGGAATTCATAGTTCGACTGATTTTCGAGGAATATTTGTACGTTTCAAAAATGGACACTTAGAAACTTTTCTGGTGAAAACCACACAATGGATTCCTATGGAAGGAAATACAAGTTACTGGTAAGTACGCTTAGAATTACTTTTCACGGTCAGTGCTGGGCTAACAGATGCAGCCCTGGGTTCTCTCCTGATAACAGGTGAGTAAATCAGAATTCGTAGTTCGGCTGATTTTACAGGAATATTTGTACGTTTCAAAAATATACACTTAGAAACTTTTCTGTTGAAAACCACACAATGGATTCCTTTGGAAGGAAATACAAGTTACTGGTAAGTACACTTAGAATTACTTTTCAGGGTCAGTGCTGGGCTAACAGATGCAGCCCTGGCTTCTCTCCTGATAACAGGTGAGTAAATCGGAATTCGTAGTTCGGCTGATTTTAGAGGAATATTTGTACGTTTCAAAAATGTACACTTAGAAACTTTTCTGCTGAAAACCACACAATGGATTCCTATGGAAGGAAATACAAGTTCCTGGTAAGTACACTTAGAATTACTTTTCAGGGTCAGTGCTGGGCTAACAGATGCAGCACTGGGATCTCTCCTGATAACAGGTGAGTAAATCGGAATTCGTTGTTTGGCTGATTTTAGAGGAATATTTGTACGTTTCAAAAATGGACACTTAGAAACTTTTCAAGGAAAAACCCCACAATGGATTCCTATGAAAGGAAATACAAGTTACTAGTAAGTACGCTTAGAATTACTTTTCAGGGTCAGTGCTGGGCTAAAAGATGCAGCACTGGGTTCTCTCCTGATAACAGGTGAGTAAATTGGAATTCATAGTTCGGCTGATTTTAGAGGAATATTTGTACGTTTCAAAAATGGACACTTAGAAACTTTTCTGTTGAAAACCACACAATGGATTCCTATGGAAGGAAATACAAGTTACTGGTAATTACACTTAGAATTACTTTTCAGGGTCAGTGCTGGGCTAAAATATGCAGCACTGGGTTTTCTCCTGATAACAGGTGAGTAAATCGGAATTCATAGTTCGACTGATTTTCGAGGAATATTTGTACGTTTCAAAAATGGACATTTAGAAACTTTTCAAGGGAAAACCACACAATGGATTCCTATGGAAGGAAATACAAGTTACTGGTAAGTATGCTTAGAATTTCTTTTCAGGGTCAGTGCTGGGCTAAAAGATGCAGCACTGGGTTCTCTCCTGATAACAGGTGAGTAAATCGGAATTCGTAGTTCGGCTGATTTTAGAGGAATTTTTGTACGTTTCAAAAATGGACAGTTAGAAACTTTTCTGTTGAAAACCACACAATGGATTCCTATGGAAGGAAATACAAGTTACTTGTAAGTACTCTTTGAAATACTTTCCAGGGTCAGTGCTGGGCTAAAAGATGCAGCACTGGGTTCTCTCCTGATAACAGGTGAGTAAATCGGAATTCATAGTTCGACTGATTTTCGAGGAATATTTATACGTTTCAAAAATGGACATTTAGAAACTTTTCAAGGGAAAACCACACAATGGATTCCTATGGAAGGAAATACAAGTTACTGGTAAGTACGCTTAGAATTACTTTTCAGGGTCAGTGCTGGGCTAAAAGATGCAGCACTGGGTTCTCTCCTGATAACAGGTGAGTAAATCGGAATTCGTAGTTCGGCTGATTTTAGAGGAATATTTGTACGTTTTAAAAATGGACAGTTAGAAACTTTTCTGTTGAAAACCACACAATGGATTCCTACGGAAGGAAATACAAGTTACTGGTAAGTACACTTAGAATTACTTTTCAGGGTTAGTGCTGGGCTAAAAGATGCAGCACTGGGTTCTCTCCTGATAACAGGTGAGTAAATCGGAATTAATAGTTCGACTGATTTTCGAGGAATATTTGTACGTTTCAAAAATGGACATTTAGAAACTTTTCAAGGGAAAACCACACAATGGATTCCTATGGAAGGAAATACAAGTTACTGGTAAGTACGCTTAGAATTACTTTTCAGGGTCAGTGCTGGGCTAAAAGATGCAGCACTGGGTTCTCTCCTGATAACAGGTGAGTAAATTGGAATTCATAGTTCGGCTGATTTTAGAGGAATATTTGTACGTTTCAAAAATGGACACTTAGAAACTTTTCTGGTGAAAACCACTCAATGGATTCCTATAGAAGGAAATACAAGTTACTGGTAAGTACTCTTAGAATTACTTTCCAGGGTCAGTGCTGCGCTAAAAGATGCAGCACTGGGTTCTCTCCTGATATCAGGTGAGTAAATTGGAACTCGTAGTTCAGCTGATATAAGAGGAATATTTGTAAGTTTCAAAAATGGCCACTTAGAAACTTTTCTGCTGAAAACCACACAATGCATTTCTATGGAAGGAAATACAAGTTACTGGTAAGTACGCTTAGAATTACTTTCCAGGGTCAGTGCTGGTCTCAAAGATGCATGCCTGGGTTCTCTCCTGATAACAGGTGAGTAAATCGGAATTCATAGTTCGGTTGATTTTAGAGGAATATTTGTATGTTTCAAAAATGTACACTTAGAAACTTTTCTGCTGAAAACCACACAATGGATTCCTATGGAAGGAAATACAAGTTACTGGTAAGTACACTTAGAATTACTTTTCAGGGTCAGTGCTGGGCTAAAAGATGCAGCACTGGGTTCACTCCTGATAACAGGTGAGTAAATCGGAAGTCATAGTTCGACTGATTTTCGAGGAATATTTGTACGTTTCAAAAATGGACACTTAGAAACTTTTCTGGTGAAAACCACACAATGGATTCCTATGGAAGGAAATACAAGTTACTGGTAAGTACGCTTAGAATTACTTTTCACGGTGAGTGCTTGGCTAACAGATGCAGTCCTGGGTTCTCTCGTGATAACAGGTGAGTAAATCAGAATTCGTAGTTCGGCTGATTTTAGAGGAATATTTGTACGTTTCAAAAATGTACACTTAACAACTTTTCTGTTGAAAACCACACAATGGATTCCTATGGAAGGAAATACAAGTTACTGGTAAGTACACTTAGAATTACTTTTCAGGGTCAGTGATGGGCTAACAGATGCAGCCCTGGCTTCTCTCCTGATAACAGGTGAGTAAATCGGAATTCGTAGTTCGGCTGATTTTAGAGGAATATTTGTACGTTTCAAAAATGTACACTTAGAAACTTTTCTGCTGAAAACCACACATTGGATTCCTATGGAAGGAAATACAAGTTCCTGGTAAGTACACTTAGAATTACTTTTCAGGGTCAGTGCTGGGCTAACAGATGCAGCACTGGGATCTCTCCTGATAACAGGTGAGTAAATCGGAATTCGTTGTTTGGCTGATTTTAGAGGAATAAGTGTATGTTTTAAAAATGGACACTTAGAAACTTTTCAAGGAAAAACCACACAATGGATTCCTATGAAAGGAAATACAAGTTACTAGTAAGTACGCTTAGAATTACTTTTCAGGGTCAGTGCTGGGCTAAAAGATGCAGCACTGGGTTCTCTCCTGATAACAGGTGAGTAAATTGGAATTCATAGTTCGGCTGATTTTAGAGGAATATTTGTACGTTTCAAAAATGGACACTTAGAAACTTTTCGGTTGAAAACCACACAATGGATTCCTATGGAAGGAAATACAAGTTACTGGTAAGTACACTTAGAATTACTTTTCAGGGTCAGTGCTGGGCTAACAGATGCAGCCCTGGCTTCTCTCCTGATAACAGGTGAGTAAATCGGAATTCGTAGTTCGGCTGATTTTAGAGGAATATTTGTACGTTTCAAAAATGTACACTTAGAAACTTTTCTGCTGAAAACCACACATTGGATTCCTATGGAAGGAAATACAAGTTCCTGGTAAGTACACTTAGAATTACTTTTCAGGGTCAGTGCTGGGCTAACAGATGCAGCACTGGGATCTCTCCTGATGACAGGTGAGTAAATCGGAATTCGTTGTTTGGCTGATTTTAGAGGAATATGTGTACGTTTCAAAAATGGACACTTAGAAACTTTTCAAGGAAAAACCACACAATGGATTCCTATGAAAGGAAATACAAGTTACTAGTAAGTACGCTTAGAATTACTTTTCAGGGTCAGTGCTGGGCTAAAAGATGCAGCACTGGGTTCTCTCCTGATAACAGGTGAGTAAATTGGAATTCATAGTTCGGCTGATTTTAGAGGAATATTTGTACGTTTCAAAAATGGACACTTAGAAACTTTTCTGGTGAAAACCACACAATGGATTCCTATAGAAGGAAATACAAGTTACTGGTAAGTACTCTTAGAATTACTTTCCAGGGTCAGTGCTGCGCTAAAAGATGCAGCACTGGGTTCTCTCCTGATAACAGGTGAGTAAATCGGAATTCATAGTTCAACTGATTTTCAAGGAATATTTGTACGTTTCAAAAATGGACACTTAGAAACTTCTCTGGTGAAAACCACACAATGGATTCCTATAGAAGGAAATACAAGTTACTGGTAAGTACTCTTAGAATTACTTTCCAGGGTCAGTGCTGGGCTAAAAGATGCAGCACTGGGTTCTCTCCTGATAACAGGTGAGTAAATCGGATTTCGTAGTTCGGCTGATTTTAGAGGAATATTTGTACGTTTCAAAAATGGACACTTAGAAACTTTTCTGTTGAAAACCACACAATGGATTCCTATGGAAGGAAATACAAGTTACTGGTAAGTACACTTAGAATTACTTTTCAGGGTCAGTGCTTGGCTAAAAGATGCAGCACTGGGTTCACTCCTGATAACAGGGGAGTAAATCGGAATTCATAGTTCGACTGATTTTCGAGGAATATTTGTACGTTTCAAAAATGGACACTTAGAAACTTTTCTGGTGAAAACCACACAATGGATTCCTATGGAAGGAAATACAAGTTACTGGTAAGTACGCTTAGAATTACTTTTCACGGTCAGTGCTGGGCTAACAGATGCAGTCCTGGGTTCTCTCGTGATAACAGGTGAGTAAATCAGAATTCGTAGTTCGGCTGATTTTAGAGGAATATTTGTACGTTTCAAAAATGTACACTTAACAACTTTTCTGTTGAAAACCACACAATGGATTCCTATGGAAGGGAATACAAGTTACTGGTAAGTACACTTAGAATTACTTTTCAGGGTCAGTGATGGGCTAACAGATGCAGCCCTGGCTTCTCTCCTGATAACAGGTGAGTAAATCGGAATTCGTAGTTCGGCTGATTTTAGAGGAATATTTGTACGTTTCAAAAATGTACACTTAGAAACTTTTCTGCTGAAAACCACACATTGGATTCCTATGGAAGGAAATACAAGTTCCTGGTAAGTACACTTAGAATTACTTTTCAGGGTCAGTGCTGGGCTAACAGATGCAGCACTGGGATCTCTCCTGATAACAGGTGAGTAAATCGGAATTCGTTGTTTGGCTGATTTTAGAGGAATAAGTGTATGTTTTAAAAATGGACACTTAGAAACTTTTCAAGTAAAAACCACACAATGGATTCCTATGAAAGGAAATACAAGTTACTAGTAAGTACGCTTAGAATTACTTTTCAGGGTCAGTGCTGGGCTAAAAGATGCAGCACTGGGTTCTCTCCTGATAACAGGTGAGTAAATTGGAATTCATAGTTCGGCTGATTTTAGAGGAATATTTGTACGTTTCAAAAATGGACACTTAGAAACTTTTCTGTTGAAAACCACACAATGGATTCCTATGGAAGGAAATACAAGTTACTGGTAATTACACTTAGAATTACTTTTCATGGTCAGTGCTGGGCTAAAATATGCAGCACTGGGTTTTCTCCTGATAACAGGTGAGTAAATCGGAATTCATAGTGCGACTGATTTTCGAGGAATATTTGTACGTTTCAAAAATGGACATTTAGAAACTTTTCAAGGGAAAACCACACAATGGATTCCTATGGAAGGAAATACAAGTTACTGGTAAGTATGCTTAGAATTACTTTTCAGGGTCAGTGCTGGGCTAAAAGATGCAGCACTGGGTTCTCTCCTGATAACAGGTGAGTAAATCGGAATTCGTAGTTTGGCTGATTTTAGAGGAATATTTGTACGTTTCAAAAATGTAAACTTAGAAACTTTTCTGCTGAAAATCACACAATGGATTCCTATGGAAGGAAATAAAAGTTACTGGTAAGTACACTCAGAATTACTTTTCAGGGTCAGTGCTGGGCTAAAAGATGCAGCACTGGGTTCTCTCCTGATAACAGGTGAGTAAATCGGAATTCATAGTTCGACTGATTTTCGAGGAATATTTGTATGTTTCAAAAATGGACATTTAGAAACTTTTCAAGGGAAAACCACACAATGGATTCCTATGGAAGGAAATACAAGTTACTGGTAAGTACGCTTAGAATTACTTTTCAGGGTCAGTGCTGGGCTAAAAGATGCAGCACTGGGTTCTCTCCTGATAACAGGTGAGTAAATCGGAATTCATAGTTCGGCTGATTTTAGAGGAATATTTGTACGTTTCAAAAATGGACACTTAGAAACTTTTCTGCTGAAAACCACACAATGGATTCCTATGGAAGTAAATACAAGTTACTGGTAAGTACTCTTAGAAATACTTTCCAGGGTCAGTGCTGCGCTAAAAGATGCAGCACTGGGTTCTCTCCTGATAACAGGTGAGTAAATCGGAATTCATAGTTCGACTGATTTTCAAGGAATATTTGTACGTTTCAAAAATGGACACTTAGAAACTTTTCTGGTGAAAACCACACAATGGATTCCTATAGAAGGAAATACAAGTTACTGGTAAGTACTCTTAGAATTACTTTCCAGGGTCAGCGCTGGGCTAAAAGATGCAGCACTGGGCTCTCTCCTGATAACAGGTGAGTAAATCGGAATTCGAAGTTCGGCTGATTTTAGAGGAATATTTGTACGTTTCAAAATGGACACTTAGAAACTTTTCTGTTGAAAACCACACAATGGATTCCTATGGAAGGAAATACAAGTTACTGGTAAGTACACTTAGAATTACTTTTCAGGGTCAGTGCTGGGCTAAAAGATGCAGCACTGGGTTCACTCCTGATAACAGGTGAGTAAATCGGAATTCATAGTTCGACTGATTTTCGAGGAATATTTGTACGTTTCAAAAATGGACACTTAGAAACTTTTCTGGTGAAAACCACACAATGGATTCCTATGGAAGGAAATACAAGTTACTGGTAAGTACGCTTAGAATTACTTTTCACGGTCAGTGCTGGGCTAACAGATGCAGCCCTGGGTTCTCTCCTGATAACAGGTGAGTAAATCAGAATTCGTAGTTCGGCTGATTTTAGAGGAATATTTGTACGTTTCAAAAATGTACACTTAGAAACTTTTCTGTTGAAAACCACACAATGGATTCCTATGGAAGGAAATACAAGTTACTGGTAAGTACACTTAGAATTACTTTTCAGGGTCAGTGCTGGGCTAACAGATGCAGCCCTGGCTTCTCTCCTGATATCAGGTGAGTAAATCGGAATTCGTAGTTCGGCTGATTTTAGAGGAATATTTGTACGTTTCAAAAATGTACACTTAGAAACTTTTCAAGGAAAAACCACACAATGGATTCCTATGAAAGGAAATACAAGTTACTAGTAAGTACGCTTAGAATTACTTTTCAGGGTCAGTGCTGGGCTAAAAGATGCAGCACTGGGTTCTCTCCTGATAACAGGTGAGTAAATTGGAATTCATAGTTCGGCTGATTTTAGAGGAATATTTGTACGTTTCAAAAATGGACACTTAGAAACTTTTCTGTTGAAAACCACACAATGGATTCCTATGGAAGGAAATACAAGTTACTGGTAATTACACTTAGAATTACTTTTCAGGGTCAGTGCTGGGCTAAAATATGCAGCACTGGGTTTTCTCCTGATAACAGGTGAGTAAATCGGAATTCATAGTTCGACTGATTTTCGAGGAATATTTGTACGTTTCAAAAATCGACATTTAGAAACTTTTCAAGGGAAAACCACACAATGGATTCCTATGGAAGGAAATACAAGTTACTGGTAAGTATGCTTAGAATTACTTTTCAGGGTCAGTGCTGGGCTAAAAGATGCAGCACTGGGTTCTCTCCTGATAACAGGTGAGTAAATCGGAATTCGTAGTTCGGCTGATTTTAGAGGAATATTTGTACATTTCAAAAATGGACAGTTAGAAACTTTTCCGTTGAAAACCACACAATGGATTCCTATGGAAGGAAATACAAGTTACTTGTAAGTACTCTTTGAAATACTTTCCAGGGTCAGTGCTGGGCTAAAAGATGCAGCACTGGGTTCTCTCCTGATAACAGGTGAGTAAATCGGAATTTATAGTTCGACTGATTTTCGAGGAATATTTGTACGTTTCAAAAATGGACATTTAGAAACTTTTCAAGGGAAAACCACACAATGGATTCCTATGGAAGGAAATACAAGTTACTGGTAAGTACGCTTAGAATTACTTTTCAGGGTCAGTGCTGGGCTAAAAGATGCAGCACTGGGTTCTCTCCTGATAACAGGTGAGTAAATCGGAATTCGTAGTTCGGCTGATTTTAGAGGAATATTTGTACGTTTCAAAAATGGACAGTTAGAAACTTTTCTGTTGAAAACCACACAATGGATTCCTATGGAAGGAAATATAAGTTACTGGTAAGTACGCTTAGAATTACTTTTCTGGGTCAGTGCTGGGCTAACAGATGCATCCCTGGGTTCTTTCCTGATAACAGGTGAGTAAATCGGAATTCGTCGTTCGACTAATTTTAGAGGAATATTTGTACGTTTCAAAAATGTACACTTAGAAACTTTTCTGCTGAAAACCACACAATGGATTCCTATGGAAGGAAATACAAGTTACTGGTATGTATGCTTAGAATTACTTTTCAGGGTCAGTGCTGGGCTAACAGATGCAGCACTGGGTTCTCTCCTGATAACAGGTGAGTAAATCGGAATTCGTAGTTTGGCTGATTTTAGAGGAATATTTGTACGTTTCAAAAATGTAAACTTAGAAACTTTTCTGCTGAAAATCACACAATGGATTCCTATGGAAGGAAATACAAGTTACTGGTAAGTACACTTAGAATTACTTTTCAGGGTCAGTGCTGGGCTAACAGATGCAGCCCTGGATTCTCTCCTGATAAGAGGTGAGTAAATCGGAATTCATTGTTCGGCTGATTTTAGAGTAATATTTATACGTTTCAAAAATGGACACTTAGAAACTTTTCAAGAAAAAACCACACAATGGATTCCTATGAAAGGAAATACAAGTTACTGGTAAGTACGCTTAGAATTACTTTTCAGGGTCAGTGCTGAGCTAAAGGATGCAGCACTGGGTTCTCTCCTGATAACAGGTGAGTAAATCGGAATTCATAGTTCGGCTGATTTTAGAGGAATATTTGTACGTTTCAAAAATGGACACTTAGAAACTTTTCTGTTGAAAACCACACAATGGATTCCTATGGAAGGAAATACAAGTTACTGGTAAGTACACTTAGAATTACTTTTCAGGGTCAGTGCTGGGCTAAAAGATGCAGCACTGGGTTCTCTCCTGATAACAGGTGAGTAAATCGGAATTCATAGTTCGACTGATTTTCGAGGAATATTTGTATGTTTCAAAAATGGACATTTAGAAACTTTTCAAGGGAAAACCACACAATGGATTCCTATGGAAGGAAATACAAGTTACTGGTAAGTACGCTTAGAATTACTTTTCAGGGTCAGTGCTGGGCTAAAAGATGCAGCACTGGGTTCTCTCCTGATAACAGGTGAGTAAATCGGAATTCATAGTTCGGCTGATTTTAGAGGAATATTTGTACGTTTCAAAAATGGACACTTAGAAACTTTTCTGCTGAAAACCATACAATGGATTCCTATGGAAGGAAATACAAGTTACTGGTAAGTACTCTTAGAAATACTTTCCAGGGTCAGTGCTGCGCTAAAAGATGCAGCACTGGGTTCTCTCCTGATAACAGGTGAGTAAATCGGAATTCATAGTTCGACTGATTTTCAAGGAATATTTGTACGTTTCAAAAATGGACACTTAGAAACTTTTCTGGTGAAAACCACACAATGGATTCCTATAGAAGGAAATACAAGTTACTGGTAAGTACTCTTAGAATTACTTTCCAGGGTCAGTGCTGGGCTAAAAGATGCAGCACTGGGTTCTCTCCTGATAACAGGTGAGTAAATCGGAATTCGTAGTTTGGCTGATTTTAGAGGAATATTTGTACGTTTCAAAAATGGACACTTAGAAACTTTTCTGTTGAAAACCACACAATGGATTCCTATGGAAGGAAATACAAGTTACTGGTAAGTACACTTAGAATTACTTTTCAGGGTCAGTGCTGGGCTAAAAGATGCAGCACTGGGTTCACTCCTGATAACAGGTGAGTAAATCGGAATTCATAGTTCGACTGATTTTCGAGGAATATTTGTACGTTTCAAAAATGGACACTTAGAAACTTTTCTGGTGAAAACCACACAATGGATTCCTATGGAAGGAAATACAAGTTACTGGTAAGTACGCTTAGAATTACTTTTCACGGTCAGTGCTGGGCTAACAGATGCAGCCCTGGGTTCTCTCCTGATAACAGGTGAGTAAATCAGAATTCGTAGTTCGGCTGATTTTACAGGAATATTTGTACGTTTCAAAAATGTACACTTAGAAACTTTTCTGTTGAAAACCACACAATGGATTCCTTTGGAAGGAAATACAAGTTACTGGTAAGTACACTTAGAATTACTTTTCAGGGTCAGTGCTGGGATAACAGATGCAGCACTGGGATCTCTCCTGATAACAGGTGAGTAAATCGGAATTCGTTGTTTGGCTGATTTTAGAGGAATATTTGTACGTTTCAAAAATGGACACTTAGAAACTTTTCAAGGAAAAACCCCACAATGGATTCCTATGAAAGGAAATACAAGTTACTAGTAAGTACGCTTAGAATTACTTTTCAGGGTCAGTGCTGGGCTAAAAGATGCAGCACTGGGTTCTCTCCTGATAACAGGTGAGTAAATTGGAATTCATAGTTCGGCTGATTTTAGAGGAATATTTGTACGTTTCAAAAATGGACACTTAGAAACTTTTCTGTTGAAAACCACACAATGGATTCCTATGGAAGGAAATACAAGTTACTGGTAATTACACTTAGAATTACTTTTCAGGGTCAGTGCTGGGCTAAAATATGCAGCACTGGGTTTTCTCCTGATAACAGGTGAGTAAATCGGAATTCATAGTTCGACTGATTTTCGAGGAATATTTGTACGTTTCAAAAATGGACATTTAGAAACTTTTCAAGGGAAAACCACACAATGGATTCCTATGGAAGGAAATACAAGTTACTGGTAAGTATGCTTAGAATTTCTTTTCAGGGTCAGTGCTGGGCTAAAAGATGCAGCACTGGGTTCTCTCCTGATAACAGGTGAGTAAATCGGAATTCGTAGTTCGGCTGATTTTAGAGGAATTTTTGTACGTTTCAAAAATGGACAGTTAGAAACTTTTCTGTTGAAAACCACACAATGGATTCCTATGGAAGGAAATACAAGTTACTTGTAAGTACTCTTTGAAATACTTTCCAGGGTCAGTGCTGGGCTAAAAGATGCAGCACTGGGTTCTCTCCTGATAACAGGTGAGTAAATCGGAATTCATAGTTCGACTGATTTTCGAGGAATATTTATACGTTTCAAAAATGGACATTTAGAAACTTTTCAAGGGAAAACCACACAATGGATTCCTATGGAAGGAAATACAAGTTACTGGTAAGTACGCTTAGAATTACTTTTCAGGGTCAGTGCTGGGCTAAAAGATGCAGCACTGGGTTCTCTCCTGATAACAGGTGAGTAAATCGGAATTCGTAGTTCGGCTGATTTTAGAGGAATATTTGTACGTTTTAAAAATGGACAGTTAGAAACTTTTCTGTTGAAAACCACACAATGGATTCCTACGGAAGGAAATACAAGTTACTGGTAAGTACACTTAGAATTACTTTTCAGGGTTAGTGCTGGGCTAAAAGATGCAGCACTGGGTTCTCTCCTGATAACAGGTGAGTAAATCGGAATTAATAGTTCGACTGATTTTCGAGGAATATTTGTACGTTTCAAAAATGGACATTTAGAAACTTTTCAAGGGAAAACCACACAATGGATTCCTATGGAAGGAAATACAAGTTACTGGTAAGTACGCTTAGAATTACTTTTCAGGGTCAGTGCTGGGCTAAAAGATGCAGCACTGGGTTCTCTCCTGATAACAGGTGAGTAAATCGGAATTCATAGTTCGGCTGATTTTAGAGGAATATTTGTACGTTTCAAAAATGGACATTTAGAAACTTTTCTGCTGAAAACCACACAATGGATTCCTATGGAAGGAAATACAAGTTACTGGTAAGTACTCTTAGAAATACTTTCCAGGGTCAGTGCTGCGCTAAAAGATGCAGCACTGGGTTCTCTCCTGATAAGAGGTGAGTAAATCGGAATTCATAGTTCGACTGATTTTCGAGGAATATTTGTACGTTTCAAAAATGGACACTTAGAAACTTTTCTGGTGAAAACCAAACAATGGATTCCTATGGAAGGAAATACAAGTTACTGGTAAGTACGCTTAGAATTACTTTTCAGGGTCAGTGTTGGGCTCCAAGATGCAGCCCTGGGTTCTCTCCTGATAACTGGTGAGTACATCGGAATTCGTAGTTCGGCTGATTTTAGAGGAATATTTGTATGTTTCAAAAGTGTACACTTAGAAACTTTTCTGCTGAAAACCACACAATGCATTTCTATGGAAGGAAATGCAAGTTACTGGTAAGTACGCTTAGAATTACTTTTCAGGGTCAGTGCTGGGCTAACAGATGCATCTCTGGGTTCTCTCCTGATAACAGGTGAGTAAATCAGAATTCGTAGTTCGGCTGATTTTAGAGGAATATTTGTACGTTTAAAAAATGGACACTTAGAAACTTTTCTGTTGAAAACCACACAATGGATTCCTATGGAAGGAAATACAAGTTACTGATAAGTACACTTAGAATTACTTTTCAGGGTCAGTGCTGGGCTAACAGATGCAGCCCTGGCTTCTCTCCTGATAACAGGTGAGTAAATCGGAATTCATAGTTCGACTGATTTTCGAGGAATATTTGTACGTTTCAAAAATGGACACTTAGAAACTTTTCTGGTGAAAACCACACAATGGATTCCTATGGAAGGAAATACAAGTTACTGGTAAGTACGCTTAGAATTACTTTTCACGGTCAGTGCTGGGCTAACAGATGCAGCCCTGGGTTCTCTCCTGATAACAGGTGAGTAAATCAGAATTCGTAGTTCGGCTGATTTTACAGGAATATTTGTACGTTTCAAAAATGTACACTTAGAAACTTTTCTGTTGAAAACCACACAATGGATTCCTTTGGAAGGAAATACAAGTTACTGGTAAGTACACTTAGAATTACTTTTCAGGGTCAGTGCTGGGCTAACAGATGCAGCCCTGGCTTCTCTCCTGATAACAGGTGAGTAAATCGGAATTCGTAGTTCGGCTGATTTTAGAGGAATATTTGTACGTTTCAAAAATGTACACTTAGAAACTTTTCTGCTGAAAACCACACAATGGATTCCTATGGAAGGAAATACAAGTTCCTGGTAAGTACACTTAGAATTACTTTTCAGGGTCAGTGCTGGGCTAACAGATGCAGCACTGGGATCTCTCCTGATAACAGGTGAGTAAATCGGAATTCGTTGTTTGGCTGATTTTAGAGGAATATTTGTACGTTTCAAAAATGGACACTTAGAAACTTTTCAAGGAAAAACCCCACAATGGATTCCTATGAAAGGAAATACAAGTTACTAGTAAGTACGCTTAGAATTACTTTTCAGGGTCAGTGCTGGGCTAAAAGATGCAGCACTGGGTTCTCTCCTGATAACAGGTGAGTAAATTGGAATTCATAGTTCGGCTGATTTTAGAGGAATATTTGTACGTTTCAAAAATGGACACTTAGAAACTTTTCTGTTGAAAACCACACAATGGATTCCTATGGAAGGAAATACAAGTTACTGGTAATTACACTTAGAATTACTTTTCAGGGTCAGTGCTGGGCTAAAATATGCAGCACTGGGTTTTCTCCTGATAACAGGTGAGTAAATCGGAATTCATAGTTCGACTGATTTTCGAGGAATATTTGTACGTTTCAAAAATGGACATTTAGAAACTTTTCAAGGGAAAACCACACAATGGATTCCTATGGAAGGAAATATGAGTTACTGGTAAGTATGCTTAGCATTTCTTTTCAGGGTCAGTGCTGGGCTAAAAGATGCAGCACTGGGTTCTCTTCTGATAACAGGTGAGTAAATCGGAATTCGTAGTTCGGCTGATTTTAGAGGAATTTTTGTACGTTTCAAAAATGGACAGTTAGAAACTTTTCTGTTGAAAACCACACAATGGATTCCTATGGAAGGAAATACAAGTTACTTGTAAGTACTCTTTGAAATACTTTCCAGGGTCAGTGCTGGGCTAAAAGATGCAGCACTGGGTTCTCTCCTGATAACAGGTGAGTAAATCGGAATTCATAGTTCGACTGATTTTCGAGGAATATTTATATGTTTCAAAAATGGACATTTAGAAACTTTTCAAGGGAAAACCACACAATGGATTCCTATGGAAGGAAATACAAGTTACTGGTAAGTACGCTTAGAATTACTTTTCAGGGTCAGTGCTGGGCTAAAAGATGCAGCACTGGGTTCTCTCCTGATAACAGGTGAGTAAATCGGAATTCGTAGTTCGGCTGATTTTAGAGGAATATTTGTACGTTTTAAAAATGGACAGTTAGAAACTTTTCTGTTGAAAACCACACAATGGATTCCTACGGAAGGAAATACAAGTTACTGGTAAGTACACTTAGAATTACTTTTCAGGGTCAGTGCTGGGCTAAAAGATGCAGCACTGGGTTCTCTCCTGATAACAGGTGAGTAAATCGGAATTAATAGTTCGACTGATTTTCGAGGAATATTTTTACGTTTCAAAAATGGACATTTAGAAACTTTTCAAGGGAAAACCACACAATGGATTCCTATGGAAGGAAATACAAGTTACTGGTAAGTACACTTAGAATTACTTTTCAGGGTCAGTGCTGGGATAACAGATGCAGCACTGGGATCTCTCCTGATAACAGGTGAGTAAATCGGAATTCGTTGTTTGGCTGATTTTAGAGGAATATTTGTACGTTTCAAAAATGGACACTTAGAAACTTTTCAAGGAAAAACCCCACAATGGATTCCTATGAAAGGAAATACAAGTTACTAGTAAGTACGCTTAGAATTACTTTTCAGGGTCAGTGCTGGGCTAAAAGATGCAGCACTGGGTTCTCTCCTGATAACAGGTGAGTAAATTGGAATTCATAGTTCGGCTGACTTTAGAGGAATATTTGTACGTTTAAAAAATGGACACTTAGAAACTTTTCTGTTGAAAACCACACAATGGATTCCTATGGAAGGAAATACAAGTTACTGGTAATTACACTTAGAATTACTTTTCAGGGTCAGTGCTGGGCTAAAATATGCAGCACTGGGTTTTCTCCTGATAACAGGTGAGTAAATCGGAATTCATAGTTCGACTGATTTTCGAGGAATATTTGTACGTTTCAAAAATGGACATTTAGAAACTTTTCAAGGGAAAACCACACAATGGATTCCTATGGAAGGAAATACAAGTTACTGGTAAGTATGCTTAGAATTTCTTTTCAGGGTCAGTGCTGGGCTAAAAGATGCAGCACTGGGTTCTCTCCTGATAACAGGTGAGTAAATCGGAATTCGTAGTTCGGCTGATTTTAGAGGAATTTTTGTACGTTTCAAAAATGGACAGTTAGAAACTTTTCTGTTGAAAACCACACAATGGATTCCTATGGAAGGAAATACAAGTTACTTGTAAGTACTCTTTGAAATACTTTCCAGGGTCAGTGCTGGGCTAAAAGATGCAGCACTGGGTTCTCTCCTGATAACAGGTGAGTAAATCGGAATTCATAGTTCGACTGATTTTCGAGGAATATTTATACGTTTCAAAAATGGACATTTAGAAACTTTTCAAGGGAAAACCACACAATGGATTCCTATGGAAGGAAATACAAGTTACTGGTAAGTACGCTTAGAATTACTTTTCAGGGTCAGTGCTGGGCTAAAAGATGCAGCACTGGGTTCTCTCCTGATAACAGGTGAGTAAATCGGAATTCGTAGTTCGGCTGATTTTAGAGGAATATTTGTACGTTTTAAAAATGGACAGTTAGAAACTTTTCTGTTGAAAACCACACAATGGATTCCTACGGAAGGAAATACAAGTTACTGGTAAGTACACTTAGAATTACTTTTCAGGGTTAGTGCTGGGCTAAAAGATGCAGCACTGGGTTCTCTCCTGATAACAGGTGAGTAAATCGGAATTAATAGTTCGACTGATTTTCGAGGAATATTTGTACGTTTCAAAAATGGACATTTAGAAACTTTTCAAGGGAAAACCACACAATGGATTCCTATGGAAGGAAATACAAGTTACTGGTAAGTACGCTTAGAATTACTTTTCAGGGTCAGTGCTGGGCTAAAAGATGCAGCACTGGGTTCTCTCCTGATAACAGGTGAGTAAATCGGAATTCATAGTTCGGCTGATTTTAGAGGAATATTTGTACGTTTCAAAAATGGACATTTAGAAACTTTTCTGCTGAAAACCACACAATGGATTCCTATGGAAGGAAATACAAGTTACTGGTAAGTACTCTTAGAAATACTTTCCAGGGTCAGTGCTGCGCTAAAAGATGCAGCACTGGGTTCTCTCCTGATAAGAGGTGAGTAAATCGGAATTCATAGTTCGACTGATTTTCGAGGAATATTTGTACGTTTCAAAAATGGACACTTAGAAACTTTTCTGGTGAAAACCAAACAATGGATTCCTATGGAAGGAAATACAAGTTACTGGTAAGTACGCTTAGAATTACTTTTCAGGGTCAGTGTTGGGCTCCAAGATGCAGCCCTGGGTTCTCTCCTGATAACTGGTGAGTACATCGGAATTCGTAGTTCGGCTGATTTTAGAGGAATATTTGTATGTTTCAAAAGTGTACACTTAGAAACTTTTCTGCTGAAAACCACACAATGCATTTCTATGGAAGGAAATGCAAGTTACTGGTAAGTACGCTTAGAATTACTTTTCAGGGTCAGTGCTGGGCTAACAGATGCATCTCTGGGTTCTCTCCTGATAACAGGTGAGTAAATCAGAATTCGTAGTTCGGCTGATTTTAGAGGAATATTTGTACGTTTAAAAAATGGACACTTAGAAACTTTTCTGTTGAAAACCACACAATGGATTCCTATGGAAGGAAATACAAGTTACTGATAAGTACACTTAGAATTACTTTTCAGGGTCAGTGCTGGGCTAACAGATGCAGCCCTGGCTTCTCTCCTGATAACAGGTGAGTAAATCGGAATTCATAGTTCGACTGATTTTCGAGGAATATTTGTACGTTTCAAAAATGGACACTTAGAAACTTTTCTGGTGAAAACCACACAATGGATTCCTATGGAAGGAAATACAAGTTACTGGTAAGTACGCTTAGAATTACTTTTCACGGTCAGTGCTGGGCTAACAGATGCAGCCCTGGGTTCTCTCCTGATAACAGGTGAGTAAATCAGAATTCGTAGTTCGGCTGATTTTACAGGAATATTTGTACGTTTCAAAAATGTACACTTAGAAACTTTTCTGTTGAAAACCACACAATGGATTCCTTTGGAAGGAAATACAAGTTACTGGTAAGTACACTTAGAATTACTTTTCAGGGTCAGTGCTGGGCTAACAGATGCAGCCCTGGCTTCTCTCCTGATAACAGGTGAGTAAATCGGAATTCGTAGTTCGGCTGATTTTAGAGGAATATTTGTACGTTTCAAAAATGTACACTTAGAAACTTTTCTGCTGAAAACCACACAATGGATTCCTATGGAAGGAAATACAAGTTCCTGGTAAGTACACTTAGAATTACTTTTCAGGGTCAGTGCTGGGCTAACAGATGCAGCACTGGGATCTCTCCTGATAACAGGTGAGTAAATCGGAATTCGTTGTTTGGCTGATTTTAGAGGAATATTTGTACGTTTCAAAAATGGACACTTAGAAACTTTTCAAGGAAAAACCCCACAATGGATTCCTATGAAAGGAAATACAAGTTACTAGTAAGTACGCTTAGAATTACTTTTCAGGGTCAGTGCTGGGCTAAAAGATGCAGCACTGGGTTCTCTCCTGATAACAGGTGAGTAAATTGGAATTCATAGTTCGGCTGATTTTAGAGGAATATTTGTACGTTTCAAAAATGGACACTTAGAAACTTTTCTGTTGAAAACCACACAATGGATTCCTATGGAAGGAAATACAAGTTACTGGTAATTACACTTAGAATTACTTTTCAGGGTCAGTGCTGGGCTAAAATATGCAGCACTGGGTTTTCTCCTGATAACAGGTGAGTAAATCGGAATTCATAGTTCGACTGATTTTCGAGGAATATTTGTACGTTTCAAAAATGGACATTTAGAAACTTTTCAAGGGAAAACCACACAATGGATTCCTATGGAAGGAAATATGAGTTACTGGTAAGTATGCTTAGCATTTCTTTTCAGGGTCAGTGCTGGGCTAAAAGATGCAGCACTGGGTTCTCTTCTGATAACAGGTGAGTAAATCGGAATTCGTAGTTCGGCTGATTTTAGAGGAATTTTTGTACGTTTCAAAAATGGACAGTTAGAAACTTTTCTGTTGAAAACCACACAATGGATTCCTATGGAAGGAAATACAAGTTACTTGTAAGTACTCTTTGAAATACTTTCCAGGGTCAGTGCTGGGCTAAAAGATGCAGCACTGGGTTCTCTCCTGATAACAGGTGAGTAAATCGGAATTCATAGTTCGACTGATTTTCGAGGAATATTTATATGTTTCAAAAATGGACATTTAGAAACTTTTCAAGGGAAAACCACACAATGGATTCCTATGGAAGGAAATACAAGTTACTGGTAAGTACGCTTAGAATTACTTTTCAGGGTCAGTGCTGGGCTAAAAGATGCAGCACTGGGTTCTCTCCTGATAACAGGTGAGTAAATCGGAATTCGTAGTTCGGCTGATTTTAGAGGAATATTTGTACGTTTTAAAAATGGACAGTTAGAAACTTTTCTGTTGAAAACCACACAATGGATTCCTACGGAAGGAAATACAAGTTACTGGTAAGTACACTTAGAATTACTTTTCAGGGTCAGTGCTGGGCTAAAAGATGCAGCACTGGGTTCTCTCCTGATAACAGGTGAGTAAATCGGAATTAATAGTTCGACTGATTTTCGAGGAATATTTTTACGTTTCAAAAATGGACATTTAGAAACTTTTCAAGGGAAAACCACACAATGGATTCCTATGGAAGGAAATACAAGTTACTGGTAAGTACGCTTAGAATTACTTTTCAGGGTCAGTGCTGGGCTAAAAGATGCAGCACTGGGTTCTCTCCTGATAACAGGTGAGTAAATCGGAATTCATAGTTCGGCTGATTTTAGAGGAATATTTGTACGTTTCAAAAATGGACATTTAGAAACTTTTCTGCTGAAAACCACACAATGGATTCCTATGGAAGGAAATACAAGTTACTGGTAAGTACTCTTAGAAATACTTTCCAGGGTCAGTGCTGCGCTAAAAGATGCAGCACTGGGTTCTCTCCTGATAAGAGGTGAGTAAATCGGAATTCATAGTTCGACTGATTTTCGAGGAATATTTGTACGTTTCAAAAATGGACACTTAGAAACTTTTCTGGTGAAAACCAAACAATGGATTCCTATGGAAGGAAATACAAGTTACTGGTAAGTACGCTTAGAATTACTTTTCAGGGTCAGTGTTGGGCTCCAAGATGCAGCCCTGGGTTCTCTCCTGATAACTGGTGAGTACATCGGAATTCGTAGTTCGGCTGATTTTAGAGGAATATTTGTACGTTTCAAAAGTGTACACTTAGAAACTTTTCTGCTGAAAACCACACAATGCATTTCTATGGAAGGAAATGCAAGTTACTGGTAAGTACGCTTAGAATTACTTTTCAGGGTCAGTGCTGGGCTAACAGATGCATCTCTGGGTTCTCTCCTGATAACAGGTGAGTAAATCAGAATTCGTAGTTCGGCTGATTTTAGAGGAATATTTGTACGTTTAAAAAATGGACACTTAGAAACTTTTCTGTTGAAAACCACACAATGGATTCCTATGGAAGGAAATACAAGTTACTGGTAAGTACACTTAGAATTACTTTTCAGGGTCAGTGCTGGGCTAACAGATGCAGCCCTGGCTTCTCTCCTGATAATAGGTGAGTAAACCGGAATTCGTAGTTTGGCTGATTTTAGAGGAATATTTGTATGTTTCAAAAATGGACACTTAGAAACTTTTCAAGGGAAAACCACGCAATGGATTCCTATGAAAGGAAATACAAGTTACTGGTAAGTACGCTTAGAATTATTTTTCAGGGTCAGTGCTGGGCTAAAAGATGCAGCACTGGGTTCTCTCCTGATAACAGGTGAGTAAATCGGAATTCATAGTTCGACTGATTATCGAGGAATATTTGTACGTTTCAAAAATGTACACTTAGAAACTTTTCTGCTGAAAACCACACAATGGATTCCTATGGAAGGAAATACAAGTTCCTGGTAAGTACACTTAGAATTACTTTTCAGGGTCAGTGCTGGGCTAACAGATGCAGCACTGGGATCTCTACTGATAACAGGTGAGTAAATCGGAATTCGTTGTTTGGTTGATTTTAGAGGAATATTTGTACGTTTCAAAAATGGACATTTAGAAACTTTTCAAGGGAAAACCACACAATGGATTCCTATGGAAGGAAATACAAGTTACTGGTAAGTACGCTTAGAATTACTTTTCAGGGTCAGTGCTGGGCTAAAAGATGCAGCACTGGGTTCTCTCCTGATAACAGGTGAGTAAATCGGAATTCATAGTTCGGCTGATTTTAGAGGAATATTTGTACGTTTCAAAAATGGACATTTAGAAACTTTTCTGCTGAAAACCACACAATGGATTCCTATGGAAGGAAATACAAGTTACTGGTAAGTACTCTTAGAAATACTTTCCAGGGTCAGTGCTGCGCTAAAAGATGCAGCACTGGGTTCTCTCCTGATAACAGGTGAGTAAATCGGAATTCATAGTTCGACTGATTTTCGAGGAATATTTGTACGTTTCAAAAATGGACACTTAGAAACTTTTCTGGTGAAAACCAAACAATGGATTCCTATGGAAGGAAATACAATTTACTGGTAAGTACGCTTAGAATTACTTTTCAGGGTCAGTGTTGGGCTCCAAGATGCAGCCCTGGGTTCTCTCCTGATAACTGGTGAGTACATCGGAATTCGTAGTTCGGCTGATTTTAGAGGAATATTTGTACGTTTCAAAAGTGTACACTTAGAAACTTTTCTGCTGAAAACCACACAATGCATTTCTATGGAAGGAAATACAAGTTACTGGTAAGTACGCTTAGAATTACTTTTCAGGGTCAGTGCTGGGCTAACAGATGCATCTAAGGGTTCTCTCCTGATAACAGGTGAGTAAATCAGAATTCGTAGTTCGGCTGATTTTAGAGGAATATTTGTACGTTTAAAAAATGGACACTTAGAAACTTTTCTGTTGAAAACCACACAATGGATTCCTATGGAAGGAAATACAAGTTACTGGTAAGTACACTTAGAATTACTTTTCAGGGTCAGTGCTGGGCTAACAGATGCAGCCCTGGCTTCTCTCCTGATAATAGGTGAGTAAACCGTAATTCGTAGTTCGGCTGATTTTAGAGGAATATTTGTATGTTTCAAAAATGGACACTTAGAAACTTTTCTGTTGAAAACCACACAATGGATTCCTATGAAAGGAAATACAAGTCACTGGTAAGTACGCTTAGAATTATTTTTCAGGGTCAGTGCTGGGCTAAAAGATGCAGCACTGGGTTCTCTCCTGATAACAGGTGAGTAAATCGGAATTCATAGTTCGACTGATTATCGAGGAATATTTGTACGTTTCAAAAATGGACACTTAGAAACTTTTCTGGTGAAAACCACACAATGGATTCCTATGGAACGAAATACAAGTTACTGGTAAGTACTCTTAGAATTACTTTCCAGGGTCAGTGCTGGGCTAAAAGATGCAGCACTGGGTTCTCTCCTGATAACAGGTGAGTAAATCGGATTTCATAATTCGACTGATTTTCGAGGAATATTTGTACGTTTCAAAAATGGACACTTAGAAACTTTTCTGGTGAAAACCACACAATGGATTCCTATGGAAGGAAATACAAGTTACTGGTAAGTACGCTTAGAATTACTTTTCAGGGTCAGTGCTGGGCTAAAAGATGCAGCACTGGGTTCTCTCCTGATAACAGGTGAGTAAATCGGAATTTGTAGTTCGACTGATTTTAGAGGAATATTTGTACATTTCAAAAATGGACACTTAGAAACTTTTCTGGTGAAGACCACACAATGGGTTCCTGAGGAAGGAAATACAAGTTACTGGTAAGTACTCTTAGAATTACTTTCCAGGGTCAATGCTGGGCAAAAAGATGCAGCACTGGGTTCTCTCCGGATAACAGGTGAGTAAATCGGAATTCATGGTTTGACTGATTTTCGAGAAATATTTGTACGTTTCAAAAATGGACACTTAGAAACTTTTCTGGTGAAAACCACACAATGGATTCCTAAGGAAGGAAATACAAGTTACTGGTAAGTACGCTTAGAATTAATTTTAGGGGACAGTGCTGGGCTAAAAGATGCAGCACTGGGTTCTCTCCTGATAAAAGGTGAGTAAATCTGAATTCGGAGTTTGACTGATTTTAGAGGAATATTTGTACATTTAAAAAATGGACACTTAGAAACTTTTCTGCTGAAAACCACACAATGGATTCCTATGGAAGGAAATACAAGTTACTGGTAAGTACACTTAGAATTACTTTCCAGGGTCAGTGCTGGGCTAAAAGATGCAGCACTGGGTTCTCTCCTGATAACAGGTGAGTAAATCGGAATTCATAGTTCGACTGATTTTCGAGGAATATTTGTATGTTTAAAAAATGTACACTTAGAAACTTTTCTGCTGAAAACCACACAATGGATTCCTATGGAAGGAAATACAAGTTACTGGTAAGTATGCTTAGAATTACTTTTCAGGGTCAGTGCTGGGCTAACAGATGCAGCACTGGGTTCTCTCCTGATAACAGGTGAGTAAATCGGAATTCGTAGTTTGGCTGATTTTAGAGGAATATTTGTACGTTTCATAAATGTAAACTTAGAAACTTTTCTGCTGAAAATCACACAATGGATTCCTATGGAAGGAAATACAAGTTACTGGTAAGTATGCTTAGAATTTCTTTTCAGGGTCAGTGCTGGGCTAAAAGATGCAGCACTGGGTTCTCTCCTGATAACAGGTGAGTAAATCGGAATTCGTAGTTCGGCTGATTTTAGAGGAATTTTTGTACGTTTCAAAAATGGACAGTTAGAAACTTTTCTGTTGAAAACCACACAATGGATTCCTATGGAAGGAAATACAAGTTACTTGTAAGTACTCTTTGAAATACTTTCCAGGGTCAGTGCTGGGCTAAAAGATGCAGCACTGGGTTCTCTCCTGATAACAGGTGAGTAAATCGGAATTTATAGTTCGACTGATTTTCGAGGAATATTTGTACGTTTCAAAAATGGACATTTAGAAACTTTTCAAGGGAAAACCACACAATGGATTCCTATGGAAGGAAATACAAGTTACTGGTAAGTACGCTTAGAATTACTTTTCAGGGTCAGTGCTGGGCTAAAAGATGCAGCACTGGGTTCTCTCCTGATAACAGGTGAGTAAATCGGAATTCGTAGTTCGGCTGATTTTAGAGGAATATTTGTACGTTTTAAAAATGGACAGTTAGAAACTTTTCTGTTGAAAACCACACAATGGATTCCTACGGAAGGAAATACAAGTTACTGGTAAGTACACTTAGAATTACTTTTCAGGGTCAGTGCTGGGCTAAAAGATGCAGCACTGGCTTCTCTCCTGATAACAGGTGAGTAAATCGGAATTAATAGTTCGACTGATTTTCGAGGAATATTTGTACGTTTCAAAAATGGACATTTAGAAACTTTTCAAGGGAAAACCACACAATGGATTCCTATGGAAGGAAATACAAGTTACTGGTAAGTACGCTTAGAATTACTTTTCAGGGTCAGTGCTGGGCTAAAAGATGCAGCACTGGGTTCTCTCCTGATAACAGGTGAGTAAATCGGAATTCATAGTTTGGCTGATTTTAGAGGAATATTTGTACGTTTCAAAAATGGACATTTAGAAACTTTTCTGCTGAAAACCACACAATGGATTCCTATGGAAGGAAATACAAGTTACTGGTAAGTACTCTTAGAAATACTTTCCAGGGTCAGTGCTGCGCTAAAAGATGCAGCACTGGGTTCTCTCCTGATAACAGGTGAGTAAATCGGAATTCATAGTTCGACTGATTTTCGAGGAATATTTGTACATTTCAAAAATGGACACTTAGAAACTTTTCTGGTGAAAACCAAACAATGGATTCCTATGGAAGGAAATACAAGTTACTGGTAAGTACGCTTAGAATTACTTTTCAGGGTCAGTGTTGGGCTCCAAGATGCAGCCCCTGGTTCTCTCCTGATAACTGGTGAGTATATCGGAATTCGTAGTTCGGCTGATTTTAGAGGAATATTTGTACGTTTCAAAAGTGTACACTTAGAAACTTTTCTGCTTAAAACCACACAATGCATTTCTATGGAAGGAAATACAAGTTACTGGTAAGTACGCTTAGAATTACTTTTCAGGGTCAGTGCTGGGCTAACAGATGCATCTCTGGGTTCTCTCCTGATAACAGGTGAGTAAATCAGAATTCGTAGTTCGGCTGATTTTAGAGGAATATTTGTACGTTTAAAAAATGGACACTTAGAAACTTTTCTGCTTAAAACCACACAATGGATTCCTATGGAAGGAAATACAAGTTACTGGTAAGTACACTTAGAATTACTTTTCAGGGTCAGTGCTGGGCTAACAGATGCAGCCCTGGGTTCTCTCCTGATAACAGGTGAGTAAATCGGAATTCATAGTTCGACTGATTATCGAGGAATATTTGTACGTTTCAAAAATGGACACTTAGAAACTTTTCTGGTGAAAACCACACAATGGATTCCTATGGAACGAAATACAAGTTACTGGTAAGTACTCTTAGAATTACTTTCCAGGGTCAGTGCTGGGCTAAAAGATGCAGCACTGGGTTCTCTCCTGATAACAGGTGAGTAAATCGGATTTCATAATTCGACTGATTTTCGAGGAATATTTGTACGTTTCAAAAATGGACACTTAGAAACTTTTCTGGTGAAAACCACACAATGGATTCCTATGGAAGGAAATACAAGTTACTGGTAAGTACGCTTAGAATTACTTTTCAGGGTCAGTGCTAGGCTAAAAGATGCAGCACTGGATTCTCTCCTGATAACAGGTGAGTAAATCGGAATTTGTAGTTCGACTGATTTTAGAGGAATATTTGTACATTTCAAAAATGGACACTTAGAAACTTTTCTGGTGAAGACCACACAATGGGTTCCTGAGGAAGGAAATACAAGTTACTGGTAAGTACTCTTAGAATTACTTTCCAGGGTCAATGCTGGGCAAAAAGATGCAGCACTGGGTTCTCTCCGGATAACAGGTGAGTAAATCGGAATTCATGGTTCGACTGTGTTGGACAGGCCACGCGAAGGGCTTGCTCCCTCCCCGCATGACAGGGCCCGAGCCCCGGCCCTCCAGGTGTTACCCACAGAAACAACCTGCACCCCGTCCCCAGACGGGACTCCTGCCCCCGGACCTCTCTGTATCATGGGGCCGAACCACTACCGGCTCCCTCGCCCGGCCCGGCTGCCATCTTGGACACTGCACCATGAGGCCGCGTGGCCTCAGCTCGACCCTAACCCTGGGCCTGGCCAGGCCCCGACATCCCGGCACCACCATCCACCCAGGAGGTGAACGGACCACTTGGCAGGTCGATGGGAGAAAGAAGTGTCGATGGCTCTCCCCCGCCAGGTGCCGATCGCCCCCCAGCTCCCCCGGGCACTGGCTCCACCCCCCTGCTGGGTGTCTGGACTCCCTCATCCCGGACCTCCCGACCTCCAAGTGCGAGGGTCCGGACATCAAAGGGCGCCAGACCTATAACTGGGGCAGCTCCAGAGCAGGAAGGCAGTTGTATCCTGGAGTCGAGAGACACTGAGAAGAACTCATCCGTGACGGACTACCGGCGCTGCCGTAGCCCTGCCTTGTGAACTATCATCCTGCCTGCTGGCGCTGCCGCGGCCTTCTGCATCCTCCATCCTCGTCGGGACCTGCTGGCGCTGCCGCGGACCGTTGTAACTACCACCTTCATTGGGACCTGCTGGCGCTGCCGCGGACCGTTGTAACTACCACCTTCGTTGGGACCTGCTGGCGCTGCCGCGGACCGTTGTAACGACCACCTTCACCGGGACCTGCTGGCGCTGCCGCGGCCCATCCAGCTAGAACACCGAGCTCGAGGATTGTGAGCTATCCATCATATCATCGCATCTACCAGTTTGGTAACAGGACTGTCCCGCTACCCCCTTTCCCAACCAAGAGACTAGAATCGAGGGGACCCCTGAGTCCTGACCTCCTTGTACCCTTCTATCGTACCTAAAGATTGCTTATAAAGAACGTTAAACCTTATCCTTGTGTGGTGTACATCTGTGGGGGGGAAGTTACTCGTCTGTACGATCGCTGGAGACGGCTCTCCCCGGAGACCTCTCCCCTTGTCCTCGGCCGACCCTCCCGGTCCGTCTAACATTGGTGGCCAGCGGCGCGATCCGAATCAACGCGTAATCGTACAGAGAGTAGCTCACCCCACGACGAAACCACAATGTCAACCAAAGAGAGCGGATCCACCGAGAAATTCCAGATGGAGAAATTGGAAGAGTACAACCATCGTGAATTGAAACAATTCTGCATTGAACTAGGCATTGCTACCACCGGCCTGAGCACCAAAGACGATTTCAAGCACGCCATTGAGTCGTGGGCAGAAACCGGGGCCGCGAGATCCCCGGACTGTTAGACGGCGACCTCAGAGGAGCCCGGAAAGGGGGTCCTGACTACCCTGAGACCCACCCTCAAAGTATCGTAGCCGGGCACTGGCGGGACACTCCTCAGGAGGAGAAATCTCGGATCGAGGATCGTACTTCTGGCACCACACGACACAGAAACACCACACCGTGCGTCCTTAGGAATCAATCTTTATCAAACAGGTTAGCACTGCAAATATGTACAAGGAGAGCGCGGGCTCAATGAGTCTCGGAAGGGATAGGGGGTAGCGGGACAGTCTTTGGCACAAAGGCTCAAGGTAAGGATGTACCTGGCGCACAGCTCACAATCCTCGAGCTGGGGGGTAGGCTAGTTGTCGTGGGTTCCGGCGGGACCAGTGGAGTCTGTGGAAGCCGCGAGTCACTCAGCGGGCTTAGGTACCAGTTCGGAGGTTTTACGATCTTCAGGGGGCCGCGAGTCACTCAGCAGGCTCAAGTACAAGTTCGGAGGTCTTACGATCTTCAGGGAGCCGCGAGTCACTCAGCAGGGCTCAGGTGCAGTTCGGAGGTCTTACGATCTTCAGGGAGCCGCGAGTCACTCAGCAGGCTCAGGTACAGTTCGGAGGTCTTACGATCTTCAGGGAGCCGCGAGTCACTCAGCAGGGCTCATGTGCAGTTCGGAGGTCTTACGATCTTCAGGGAGCCGCGAGTCACTCAGCAGGGCTCAGGTGCAGTTCGGAGGTCTTACGATCTTCAGGGAGCCGCGAGTCACTCAGCAGGGCTCAGGTAGTTCTAAGTTCCAAGAGCCGCGACCGTGTCAGCAGGCTCTCGTTGTTCCAGCGTCGAATCTGCCGGACAGTCCCAGAGCACCCCTTGTTATAGGTCGACCCCTCTTTGATGTCCGGAGTCTGTGCAGGCAGGGGTCTTGTCACCTGGGGGTCGCTTGTCGGGGTTCCTGCCATTGTCTTTTGATCCTTTCAGAGCTGGGTCGGGAGGAGTCCCAGACACCCAGCAGGCGTGGAGCCAGCCTTCAGGGAGGCCGGAGGGCCGATCGAAACCCATCGTCCCAGGGGAGTTCAGAGGTGCGATAGAAACTGCTCCTCCCTCTCTCAACCCCTGGAAGCGTGATGTCCTCCAGCCGGAGTGGCGCCTCTAGGCCCGGGTCGCGCTGGGGCCGGGCGGCCATCTTGGTGCATGAAGTGGGCCCGCGGGCCCGGGGTGGCCGAAAGGAGAGAGGCCATGGACGAGGATGTCCGGGTCGAGTGCGTGTGTTCTTGGTGGAAAGGCTTGGTGAGGCCGGGGGATTGGGGCTGCCGGCACCAGGTTAGGTGGTGTGGGGACCAGTAAAGCCATGTTATGAGGCCGGGTCCAACACGGACCAAAACATTGCAGCATCAGAGAGGAACACCACGGCTCCCGAGGAGCGAAGAATGGGTCTCTCGCAGGAAGAGATCCAAGAGAGAGAAAAAAGCAGACTACATGAGCTAGAAATGGCACGGCTCAAAATCGACGGTGAACTAAAATTAGCCGAACAAAAACTGAACCTAGAACATCTGCGGCTCCGAGAAGAACGGGAAGAAAAACAGAGGCAGAGAGAGCTCGAAGAAAAGAGATTAGCGTACGAACACGAGCGCAAACTGGCAGAAATAGACCTACGGAAGCAGAACAAAGAACTGGAGGTGCCCGAGCGACCGCGCACCCCCGAGCGACAGAAAAGAAAGTCCACATCCCCAAGGATGTCGTTCGAGAGTATGTCCGAGAGGACGACATACAACAGTGGTTCAAGGCCTACGAGATCGCCATGACCTCCCACCGGATCGATCGAAGTGACTGGGGAGCCGGTCTATGGGGGAGGTTCGTCAATGAAGGCCGCGATGCCCTGTTACAGCTCCCAGACCATCTGATGTCATCCTATGACCACATGAAGGCTGCCCTCCTCACCCGATATGGGCTCACACCCGAAATGTACCGCCAGAGGTTCCGAGACTGCACCCGGATCCCGGGTACAACTTGGGTGGAATATGTCAACTATTTCAGCCGAGCCTTCGAGGGTTGGATCAAGGGAAGCCACGTAACGACCTACGAGCAACTTTTTAATCTCATGGTGTGGGAGCACCTCTCTAACAACTGCTTCGTCGAGCTCAGGCAGCACCTCCTCGACAGTAAATTGACTGACCCACGGCAACTCGCCGCCGAAGCTGACCGGTGGGAAAGCACCCGAGTGGGCCGGAGAGGGCCGCACGAACAGAACCGGAACAACCAAGGTCAGCACCGTCCCCGAGGAGGAGGAGGAGGCCAGGGACGAGGAAGAGACACCGTCCCGGCCGCTCCCGCTGCCAGCACCCCGCCCCCGGCCAGCCGGGGCAACCCCCCGATGCGCCCGGGGTTCCGAACCAATGTCACGTGTCACCGATGCCAGCGAGTCGGCCACTACGCCAATGACCCGAACTGTCCACAGAACCAAACTCCGAGACCCCGCCAGGTAGCGGCCGCCGCCCTGGGGGGAGAACAAATCTCCGAAGAACAGGAAGAATACGAGCAGGAACAACACGAGTGGGAACCGGCCGCCATGGTTCTAGCGTGCCTAGGGGGAAGAGACATGGTCCCGCGGGCTCCCCTACCCGCCAACACCAGAAAATATAGTCAGTGGGTGAACATTAATGGACGCCGGGCCAAAGCACTACGTGACACGGGGGCCAGTGTGACGGCCGTCCGCTGTCACCTGGTAAAACCAGAGCAGGTCCTGCCGAACATTCTCTGCCCCGTCCGTTCAGCCGACAATTCGGAGAGTCTATGTCGGATGGCCTGCGTTTCCTTCGAATGGGGAGGAGTCTCCGGCATGTTGAAGGTGACGGTCCGAGATGATGCCCCCGTGGACTGTCTCCTGGGGAATGATCTTGAGAGTTCCCCGTGGGCCGCCGTAGAAAGAAGAGAGCACCTGGGGATGTTGGGCCTCCCGGACTGGGCGTGCGTAACCACCCGGTCCATGGCCGCCCGTGCCATCCCCCGACCAGAAGAACCCGAATGGCCAGCACCTCCTCCCTCGATCGCTCCAGTAGAGGACACCGACCATACCGACCCCCCAGAGCAAACCCCCGAAGGGCTCGCTCAGCCCCAGGACCTTCCCAACCTGGCTCAGTGGCGTCAAGAAGGGGGGCCCACCCAGGAACAGTTCCGTCAAGAACAGAAGACCTGTCCTTCCCTCGAGGGACTCCGCCAGCAAGCCCTCGCCCAGAGCGCAGGGGACACCACCGGAGCCCATTGGATCTATTGGGACAACGACCTATTGTACAGTGAACAGAGAATCGCGGAGTTAGGGGCCAGTCGAGTGCTGGTGGTGCCCCTCCGTTTTAGAGACTTCCTGTTAAATTTGGCCCACGATGTCCCTCTGGCTGGACACCTGGGCCAGGACAAAACCTACAGTCGCCTGGTGACCCACTTTTTCTGGCCAAAGATGAGAAACAACGTCCTCAACCACTGCCGGTCCTGCCCCACGTGCCAGGCCAGCGGGAAGAGCGGCCGCAAACTCAAAGCACCTCTGCAACCCTTTCCAGTTGTCACCACCCCGTTCGAGAGGGTGGGAATAGACATTGTGGGGCCCCTGGACCCCCGTACAGCACAAGGACATCGGTTCATCCTGGTACTGGTGGACCACGCCACCCGCTACACCGAGGCTGTGCCCCTGCGAACTGTAACAGCCCCGGTGGTCGGCCGGGCCTTAATGGGGATCTTCTCCCGGGTGGGCTTCCCCCGAGAAGTCGTCAGCGACAGAGGCACAAACTTTATTTCGAAGTATATGAAGTCCCTCTGGCAACAGTGCGGGGTCACCTACCGATTCACGACCCCCTATCACCCTCAGGGAAACGGACTAGTCGAGCGGTTCAACCGCACGCTCAAGGGAATGATTGGGGGATTGGAAGAGCCCCTCCGTCGCCAGTGGGATGTACTACTTCCGTGCCTCCTCTTCGCCTATCGAGAAGTTCCCCAGAAGTCCCTCGGCTTTAGCCCTTTCGAACTCTTGTACGGGCACCCTGTGCGAGGGCCCCTCAGCCTAGTCAAAGAAGGTTGGGAGATGGCCCCCCTAAAGACCCCTCCAGACGTCTTCAAGTACCTCCTGACCCTACGCAATCAGACCAGGCGATTCAGAGAAATGGCGAAAGCGAACCTTGAGGCCAGTCAGGAGGACATGAAAAAATGGTACGATCAAAATGCCTCCTCCATCGAATTCGAACCTGGCCAACAAGTGTGGGTGATGTCCCCCACCGAACCATGTGCCTTGCAGGACAAGTGGACGGGGCCCTTCAAAGTGGTCGAACGCAAGGGCCCCGTCACCTATCTCATCGATATGGAATCTCCACGGAACCCCCTCCGGGTCCTCCACACCAACAGACTCAAACCCCACTTTGTGCGCTCGGAGCTCAGCCTCCTGATGGCTACAGACAGTGGAGCGGAAGAAGACTCCGAGCCTCTCCCTGATCTCCTGAAGACTCGTGAGAAAGATGGTTCCGTGGACGGGGTCCGGCTCTCCGATGCCCTCACCCCGGAACAGCGCCAAGGCTGCCGGGACCTCCTGCTGCAGTTTGCTACCTTGTTTTCCCTCACCCCAGGGGTCACCCCCTGGTGCTTGCACGACGTGGACACTGGGGACAGTCCCCCTATCAGACACCGGGCGTACCGCGTACCAGATCGGGTACGGGCCTGCATCCAAGAGGAGGTATCAAAGATGCTCACGCTTGGGGTCATCGAGCCCTCGGACAGCCCCTGGGCCAGCCCGGTCGTGCTGGTCCCCAAAGCTGCTGCCCCCGGCACCACTCCTGAGCTCCGATTCTGCATCGACTATCGGGGCTTGAATGCTGTCACCAGAACCGACGCTCATCCCATCCCCCGAGCGGATGAACTGATCGACCGCATGGGGGCTGCCCGCTACCTCAGCATCTTCGACCTGACAGCGGGCTACTGGCAGATCGGTCTCACACCCCGGGCCCAAGAACGATCCGCTTTTTCTACCCCCGATGGCCACTACCACTTCAAAGTCATGCCCTTCGGCATGAAGAATGCCCCAGCTACCTTTCAGCGACTGGTGAACCAGGTCTTGGCGGGGCTCGAGGAGTTCAGCGCCGCCTACCTGGACGATATCGCTGTGTACAGCCGCCACTGGTCCGACCACCTCCACCACCTCCGAGAGGTCCTGCAGGCCCTCCAACGGGCCGGCCTCACAATCAAGGCCAGCAAGTGCCAAATTGGTCAGGGGTCCGTGACCTATCTCGGACACCAGGTGGGAAGCGGTCGGGTGGCCCCTCTGCAACTCAAAATCGCTGCCATCCAGTCCTGGCAGCCTCCAGTCACGCAGACCGAGGTCCGAGCCTTCTTGGGGCTCACCGGCTACTACCGGCGGTTCGTGAGGGACTATGGCAGCATTGTGGGGCCCCTCACGGGACTCACATCCAAAAACCACCCGAAGAAGGTCAACTGGACCCCAGACTGTCAAGCGGCCTTCGAGAAGCTGAAAGCCGCCATGTGCACTGCCCCCGTGCTCCAGGCCCCCGACTACAGTCGGGAATTCATCGTACAAACAGATGCCTCCGACCATGGCATCGGGGCGGTCCTCTCCCAGCTGAACTCCGAGGGACTTGACCAACCGGTGGCCTTCATCAGCAGACGCCTCCTGGCCCGAGAACAGCGCTGGAGCACCATCGAGAGGGAGGCCTTCGCAGTGGTGTGGGCCCTCAAAAAGCTCCGGCCCTATCTCTTCGGTACCCACTTCCGGGTGCAAACAGATCATTGACCCCTGCAGTGGCTAATGCAGATGCGGGGGGAAAACCCCAAACTATTGCGTTGGTCCATCTCCCTGCAGGGGATGGACTTCACTGTGGAACATCGACCGGGCCAAGACCACGCCAACGCAGATGGCCTGTCACGCTTTTTCCGCTTCGACGAGGAGAGTCCCCAAGAGGATGGGTGACTCTCCCCGCCTTCAGCTGGGGGGGACGCATGTTGGACAGGCCACGTGAAGGGCTTGCTCCCTCCCCGCATGACAGGGCCCGAGCCCCGGCCCTCCAGGTGTTACCCACAGAAACAACCCGCACCCCGTCCCCAGACGGGACTCCTGCCCCCGGACCTCTCTGTATCATGGGGCCGAACCACTACCGGCTCCCTCGCCCGGCCCGGCCGCCATCTTGGACACTGCACCACGAGGCCGCGTGGCCTCAGCTCGACCCTAACCCTGGGCCTGGCCAGGCCCCGACATCCCGGCACCACCATCCACCCAGGAGGTGAACGGACCACTTGGCAGGTCGATGGGAGAAAGAAGTGTCGATGGCTCTCCCCCGCCAGGTGCCGATCGCCCCCCAGCTCCCCCGGGCGCTGGCTCCACCCCCCTGCTGGGTGTCTGGACTCCCTCATCCCGGACCTCCCGACCTCCAAGTGCGAGGGTCCGGACATCAAAGGGCGCCAGACCTATAACTGGGGCAGCTCCAGAGCAGGAAGGCAGTTGTATCCTGGAGTCGAGAGACACCGAGAAGAACTCATCCGTGACGGACTACCGGCGCTGCCGTAGCCCTGCCTTGTGAACTATCATCCTGCCTGCTGGCGCTGCCGCGGCCTTCTGCATCCTCCATCCTCGTCGGGACCTGCTGGCGCTGCCGCGGACCGTTGTAACTACCACCTTCATTGGGACCTGCTGGCGCTGCCGCGGACCGTTGTAACTACCACCTTCGTTGGGACCTGCTGGCGCTGCCGCGGACCGTTGTAACGACCACCTTCACCGGGACCTGCTGGTGCTGCCGCGGCCCGTCCAGCTAGAACACCGAGCTCGAGGATTGTGAGCTATCCATCATATCATCGCATCTACCAGTTTGGTAACAGGACTGTCCCGCTACCCCCTTTCCCAACCAAGAGACTAGAATCGAGGGGACCCCTGAGTCCTGACCTCCTTGTACCCTTCTATCGTACCTAAAGATTGCTTATAAAGAACGTTAAACCTTATCCTTGTGTGGTGTACATCTGTGGGGGGGAAGTTACTCGTCTGTACGCTCGCTGGAGACGGCTCTCCCCGGAGACCTCTCCCCTTGTCCTCGGCCGACCCTCCCGGTCCGTCTAACACCCTGCACTGCCCGAACACCACTGCACTGCCCTAAAGCCTGAAACACCACCCCCAGCATGACCCCCTACACTGCCCAAACACCAATGCACTGCCATAAAGCCTGAAACACCAACCCGAGCACTGCCTGAACACCACTGCACTGCCCTAAACCCTAAAACACCAGCCCCAGCACGACCCCCTACACTGCCCGAACAACACTGCACTGATCTAAAGCCTGAAACACCACCCCCAGCACGACCCCCTACACTACCCGAACACTGCTGCATTGCCCTAAACCCTGAAACACCACCCCCAGCATGACCCCCTACATTGCCCGAACACCACTGCACTGGCCTAAACCCTTTAACACCACCCCTAGCACATCCCCCAACACTGCCTGAGCAACACTGCACTGGCCTAAACCCTGAAATATCACCCCCTGCAAGACCCCCTACACTGCCCAAACACCACTGCACTGCCCTAAACCCTGAAACATCACCCCCAGCACAACCCCCTACACTGCTCGAACACCACAGCACTGCCCTAAATCCTGAAACATCATCCCCAGCACAACCCCCTACACAGCCCGAACACCACTGCTCTGCCCTAAACCCTGAAGCACCACCCCCAGCACGACCCCCTACACTTCCCGAACACCAATGCACTGCCCTAAACCCTGAAACACCAGCCCCTGCACGACCCCCTACATTGAACGAACACATCTGCACTCCCCTAAACCCTGAAACACCACCCCCAGGAAGACCCCAACACGGCCCGAACACTACTGCACTGCCCTAAACCCTGAAACACCACCCCCTGCACAACCCTCTTCACTGCCCGAACATGACTGCACTGCCCAAAACCTACACTACCTGAACACCACTGCTCTGCCCTAAACCCTTAAACACCACCCCCTGTACATCCCCCTACACTGAATGAACATCACTGCACTGCCCTATACCCTGAAACAACACCCCCAGTACGACACCCTACACTGACAGAACAACAATGCACTGCCCTAAAGCCTGAAACCCCACCCCCAGCACGACCCCCTACACTGCCCGAACACCACTGCACTGCCCTAAACCCAAAAACACCAGCCCTAGAACAAACCCCTACACTGCCCGAACACCACTGCACTGCCCGAAACCCTGAAACACCAGCCCCAGAACGATCCCCTACACTGCCCGAAAACCGATGCACTGCCCTAAACCCAGAAACACCACCCCTAACAAGACCCACAACACTGTCTGAACACCATTGTCCTAAACCCTGAAACAACACCACCAGCAAGACCCCCAGCACCGCCCGACCACCACTGCACTGCCCTAAACCCTGAAACACCGGCCCCTGCACAACCGCTTACATTGCCCGAACACCACTGCACTCCCCTAAACCCTGAAACACCACCCCTAGCAAGACCCACAACACTGCCTGAACACCACTGTTCTAAAACCTGAAACACCACCCCCAGCACAACCCCCTACACTGCTCGAACACCACAGCACTGCCCTAAATCCTGAAACATCATCCCCAGCACAACCCCCTACACAGCCCGAACACCACTGCTCTGCCCTAAACCCTGAAGCACCACCCCCAGCACGACCCCCTACACTTCCCAAACACCAATGCACTGCCCTAAACCCTGAAACACTAGCCCCTGCATGACCCTCTACATTGACCGAACACATCTGCACTCCCCTAAACCCTGAAACACCACGCCTAGCAAGACCAACAACACTGCCCGAACACCACTGTCCTAAACCCTGAAACACCACCCCCAGCAAGACCCCCAACACGGCCCGAACACTACTGCACTGCCCTAAACCCTGAAACACCACCCCCTGCACAACCCTCTTCACTGCCCAAACATGACTGCACTGCCCAAAACCAACACTACCTGAACACCCCTGCTCTGCCCTAAACCCTTAAACACCACACCCTGCACATCCCCCTACACTGAATGAACATCACTGCACTGCCCTATACCCTGAAACAACACCCCCAGTACGACACCCTACACTGACAGAACAACAATGCACTGCCCTAAAGACTGAAACCCCACCCCCAGCACGACCCCCTACACTGCCTGAAAACCACTGCACTGCCCTAAACCCAAAAACACCAGCCCTAGCACAACCCCCTACACTGCCCGAAAACCACTGCGCTGCCCGAAACCCTGAAACACCAGCCCCAGCACGATCCCCTACACTGCCCGAACACCACTGCACTGCCCTAAACCCTGAAATACCGGCCCCTGCACAACCGCTTACATTGCCCGAACACCACTGCACTCCCCTAAACCCTGAAACACCACCCCTAGCAAGACCCACAACACTGCCCGAACACCACTGTTCTAAAACCTGAAACACCACCCCCAGCAAGACCCCCAACACTGCCTGAACACCACTGCACTGCCCTAAACTCTTAAACACCACCCCGTGCACAACCTTCTTCACTGCCTGAACACGACTGCACTGCCCAAAACCCTAAAACCTCACCCCAGCACGACCCCGACACTGCCCAAACACCACTGCACTGCCCTAAACCCTAAAACACAAGCACCAGCCCGACCCCCTACACTGCCCGAACACCACTGCACTGCCCTAAACCCTGAAACACCAGCCCCAGCATGACCCCCTACACTGCCCGAACACCGCTGCACTGCCCTAAACCCTGAAACACCACCCCCAGCACGACCCCTTACATTGCCCAAACACCACTGCACTCCCCTAAACCCTGAAACACCACCCCCTAGCAAGACCCACAACACTGCCCGAACACCACTGCCCTAAACCCTGAAACACCACCCTCAGCAAGACCCCCAACACTGCCCGAACACCACTGCACTGCCCTAAACCCTGAAACAGCACCCACTGCACAACCCTCTTCACTGCCCGAACACGGCTGCACTGCTCAAAACCCTGAAACACCACCCCCTGTACGAACCCCTACACTACCCGAACACCACTGCTCTGCACTAAACCCTAAAATACCACCCCCTGCACATCCCCCTGTACTGCCCGAACACCACTGCACTGCCCTAAACCCTGAAACGCCAGCCCCCTCACGACCCCCTACACTGCCCTAACACCAATGCCCTAAACCCTGAAACACCACACCCAGCAAGACCCCCTACACTGCCTGAACACCACTGCCCTAAACCCTGACACACCACCCCCTGCAAGAACCCCTACACTGCCGAAACACCACTGCACCACTGCCCCAAACCCTGAATCAATACCCCCAGCAAGACCATCTACACTGCCCGAACACCACTGCCCTAAACCCTGAAACACCACCCCCTGCAAGACCCCCTACACTGCCTGAACACCACTGTACTGCCCTAAACCTTGAAACACCAACCCCAGCACGAACCCCTACACTGGTCGAACACCATTGCACTGCCCTAAACCCTGAAACACCACCCCCAGCACAACCCCCTACACAGCTCGAACACCACTGCACTGCCCTAAACCCTGAAGCACCACCCCCAGCACGACCCCCTACAGTGCCCGAACACCACTGCACTGCCCTAAACCCTGAAACACCGGCCCCTGCACAACCGCTTACATTGCCCGAACACCACTGCACTCCCCTAAACCCTGAAACACCACCCCTAGCAAGACCCAAAACACTGCCCGAACACCACTGCACTGCCCTAAATCCTGAAACACCAGCCCCTGCACGACTCCCTACACTGTACAAACACCAGTGCACTGCCCTAAACCCTGAAACACCACCCCATCACGACCCCCTACACTGCCCAAACACCACTGCACTGCCCTAAACCCTAAAACACAAGCACCAGCACAACGCCCTACACTGCCCGAACACCACTGCACTGCCCTAAACCCTGAAACACCAGCCCCAGCATGACCCCCTACACTGCCTGAACACAGCTGTACTGCCCTAAACCCTGAAACACCACCCCCAGCACGACCCCTTACATTGCCCAAACACCACTGCACTCCCCTAAACCCTGAAACACCACCCCTAGCAAGACCCACAACACTGCCCGAACACCACTGCCCTAAACCCTGAAACACCACCCTCAGCAAGACCCCCAACACTGCCCGAACACCACTGCACTGCCCTAAACCCTGAAACAGCACCCACTGCACAACCCTCTTCAATGCCCGAACACGACTGCACTGCTCAAAACCCTGAAACACCACCCCCTGTACGAACCCCTACACTACCCGAACACCACTGCTCTGCACTAAACCCTAAAATACCACCCCCTGCACATCTCCCTGTACTACCCGAACACCACTGCACTGCCCTAAACCCTGAAACACCAGCCCCCTCACGACCCCCTACACTGCCCTAACACCAATGCCCTAAACCCTGAAACACCACACCCAGCAAGACCCCCTACACTGCCTGAACACCACTGCCCTAAACCCTGAAACACCACCCCCTGCAAGAACCCCTACACTGCCGAAACACCACTGCACCACTGCCCCAAACCCTAAATCAATACCCCCAGCAAGACCATCTACACTGCCCGAACACCACTGCACTAAACCCTGAAACACCACCCCCTGCAAGACCCCCTACACTGCCTGAACACCACTGTACTGCCCTAAACCTTGAAACACCAACCCCAGCACGAACCCCTACACTGGTCGAACACCATTGCACTGCCCTAAACCCTGAAACACCACCCCCAGCACAACCCCGTACACAGCCCGAACACCACTGCACTGCCCTAAACCCTGAAGCACCACCCCCAGCATGACCCCCTACAGTGCCCGAACACCACTGCACTGCCCTACACCCTGAAACACCAGCCCCTGCACAACCGCTTACATTGCCCGAACACCACTGCACTCCCCTAAACCCTGAAACACCACCCCTAGCAAGACCCACAACACTGCCCGAACACCACTGCACTGCCCTAAACCCTGAAACACCAGCCCCTGCACGACCCCCAACACTGGACAAACACCAGTGCACTGCCCTAAACCCTGAAACACCACCCCATCACGACCCCCTACACTGCCCGAACACCACTGCTCTCCCCTAAACCCTGAAACACCACCCCCAGCATGACCCCCTACACTGCCCGAACACCACTGCACTGCCCTAAACCCTGAAACACCAGCCCCTGCACGACCCCTTACATTGACAGAACACCACTGCACTCCCCTAAACCCTGAAACACCACTCCTAGCAAGACCCACAACACTGCCCGAACACCACTGCCCTAAACCCTGAAACACCACCCCCAGCAAGACCCCCAACACTGCCCGAACACTACTGCACTGCCCTAAACCCTGAAACACCACACCCTGCACAACCCTCTTCACTGCCCAAACACGACTGCACTGCCCAAAACCCTGAAACACCACCCTTTGTACGACCCCCTACACTACCCGAACACCACTGCTCTGCCCTAAAACCTTAAACACCACCCCCTGCACATCCCCCTACACTGCACAAACACCACTGCACTCCCCTAGACCCTTAAACACCACCCCCAGCATGAACTATTACACTGGCTGAACACCACTGCACTGCCCTACACCCTGAAACACCACCCCTAGCACAACCCAAACACGACTGCACTGCCCAAAACCCTGAAACACCACCCTTTGTACGACCCCCTACACTACCCGAACACCACTGCTCTGCCCTAAAACCTTAAACACCACCCCCTGCACATCCCCCTACACTGCACGAACACCAATGCACTCCCCTAGACCCTGAAACACCACCCCCAGCATGAACTATTACACTGGCCGAACACCACTGCACTGCCCTACACCCTGAAACACCACCCCTAGCACAACCCCCTACACTGCCCGAACACCACTGCACTGCCCTAAACCGTGAAACACCAGCCCCTGCATGACCCCCTACATTACCCGAACACCACTGCACTCCCCTAAACCCTGAAACATCACCACTAGCAAGACCCACATCACTTCCCGAACACCACCGCCCTAAACCCTGAAACACCACCCCCTGCAAGACCTCCTACACTGCCTGAACACCACTGTACTGCCCTAAACCTTGAAACACCAACCCCAGCACAAACCCCTACACTGCTCGAACACCATTGCACTGCCCTAAACCCTGAAACACCACCCCCAGCACAACCCCCTACACAGCCCGAACACCACTGCACTGCCCTAAACCCTGAAGCATCACCCCCCGCACGACCCCCTACAGTGCACGAACACCACTGCACTACCCTAAACCCTGAAACACCACCCCATCACGACCCCCTACACTGCCCGAACACCACTGCACTGCCCTAAAGCCTGAAACACCACCCCCAGCATGACCCCCTACACTGCCCAAACACCAATGCACTGCCCTAAAGCCTGAAACACCAACCCGAGCACTGCCTGAACACCACTGCACTGCCCTAAACCCTAAAACACCAGCCCCAGCACGACCCCCTACACTGCCCGAACAACACTGCACTGATCTAAAGCCTGAAACACCACCCCCAGCACGACCCCCTACACTACCCGAACACTGCTGCATTGCCCTAAACCCTGAAACACCACCCCCAGCATGACCCCCTACATTGTCCGAACACCACTGCACTCCCCTAAACCCTGAAACACCACACCTAGCACATCCCCCAACACTGCCTGAGCAACACTGCACTGGCCTAAACCCTGAAATATCACCCCCAGCAAGACCCCCTACAATGCTCAAACACCACTGCCCTAAACCCTGAAACACCACCCCCTGCAAGACCCCCTACACTGCCCAAACACCACTGCACTGCCCTAAACCCTGAAACATCACCCCCAGCACAACCCCCTGCACTGCTCGAACACCACAGCACTGCCCTAAATCCTGAAACATCATCCCCAGCACAACCCCATACACAGCCCGAACACCACTGCTCTGCCCTAAACCCTGAAGCACCACTCCCAGCACGACCCCCTACACTTCCCAAACACCAATGCACTGCCCTAAACCCTGAAACACCAGCCCCTGCACGACCCCCTAAATCCTGAAACTCCACCTGCAGCAAGACCCCATACACTGCCTGAATACCACAGCCCTAAACCCTGAAACATCACCCCCAGTAAGACTCCCTACCCTGCCCGAACACCACTACCCTAAACCCTGAAACACCAGACCCTGCAAGACCTTCTACACTGCCCGAACACCACTGCCCTAAACCCTGAAACACCACACCCAGCAAGACCCCCTACACTGCCCGAACACCACTGCCCTAAACCCTGAAACACCACCCCCTGCAAGACCCCCTACACTGCCCGAACACCACTGCACTGCCCTAAACCCTGAAACATCACCCCCAGCACAACCCCCTGCACTGCTCGAACACCACAGCACTGCCCTAAATCCTGAAACATCATCCCCAGCACAACCCCATACACAGCCCGAACACCACTGCTCTGCCCTAAACCCTGAAGCACCACTCCCAGCACGACCCCCTACACTTCCCAAACACCAATGCACTGCCCTAAACCCTGAAACACCAGCCCCTGCACGACCCCCTAAATCCTGAAACTCCACCTGCAGCAAGACCCCCTACACTGCCTGAATACCACAGCCCTAAACCCTGAAACATCACCCCAGTAAGACTCCCTACCCTGCCCGAACACCACTACCCTAAACCCTGAAACACCAGACCCTGCAAGACCTTCTACACTGCCCGAACACCACTGCCCTAAACCCTGAAACACCACACCCAGCAAGACCCCCTACACTGCCCGAACACCACTGCCCTAAACCCTGAAACACCACCCCCTGCAAGACCCCCTACACTGCCCGAACACCACTGCACTGCCCTAAAGCCTGAAAAACCACCCCCAGCACGACCCCCAACACTGCCCGAACACCACTGCACTGCCCTAAACCCTGAAACAGCACCCCCAACACGATGCCCTGCACTGCCCGAACACCACTGCACTGCCCTAAAGCCTGAAACACCACCCCCAGCATGACCCCCTACACTGCCCAAACACCAATGCACTGCCCTAAAGCCTGAAACACCAACCCGAGCACTGCCTGAACACCACTGCACTGCCCTAAACCCTAAAACACCAGCCCCAGCACGACCCCCTACACTGCCCGAACAACACTGCACTGATCTAAAGCCTGAAACACCACCCCCAGCACGACCCCCTACACTGCCCGAACACTGCTGCATTGCCCTAAACCCTGAAACACCACCCCCAGCATGACCCCCTACATTGCCCGAACACCACTGCACTCCCCTAAACCCTGAAACACCACCCCTAGCACATCCCCCAACACTGCCTGAGCAACACTGCACTGGCCTAAACCCTGAAATATCACCCCCAGCAAGACCCCCTACAATGCTCAAACACCACTGCCCTAAACCCTGAAACACCACCCCCTGCAAGACCCCCTACACTGCCCAAACACCACTGCACTGCCCTAAACCCTGAAACATCACCCCCAGCACAACCCCCTGCACTGCTCGAACACCACAGCACTGCCCTAAATCCTGAAACATCATCCCCAGCACAACCCCATACACAGCCCGAACACCACGGCTCTGCCCTAAACCCTGAAGCACCACCCCCAGCACGACCCCCTACACTTCCCAAACACCAATGCACTGCCCTAAACCCTGAAACACCAGCCCCTGCACGACCCCCTACATTGACCGAACACATCTGCACTCCCCTAAACCCTGAAACACCACTCCTAGCAAGACCAACAACACTGCCCGAACACCACTGTCCTAAACCCTGAAACACCACCCCCAGCAAGACCCCCAACACGGCCCGAACACTACTGCACTGCCCTAAACCCTGAAACACCACCCCCTGCACAACCCTCTTCACTGCCCGAACATGACTGCACTGCCCAAAACCTACACTACATGAACACCCCTGCTCTGCCCTAAACCCTTAAACACCACCCCCTGCACATCCCCCTACACTGAATGAACATCACTGCACTGCCCTATACCCTGAAACAACACCCCCAGTACAACACCCTACACTGACAGAACAACAATGCACTGCCCTAAAGCCTGAAACCCCACCCCCAGCACGACCCCCTACACTGCCCGAAAACCACTGCACTGCCCTAAACCCAAAAACACCAGCCCTAGCACAACCCCCTACACTGCCCGAACACCACTGCACTGCCCGAAACCCTGAAACACCAGCCCCAGCACGATCCCCTACACTGCCCGAAAACCGATGCACTGCCCCAAACCCAGAAACACCACCCACTGCTCAAAACCCTGAAACACCACCCCCTGTACGAACCCCTACACTACCAGAACACCACTGCTCTGCACTAAACCCTAAAATACCACCCCCTGCACATCCCCCTGTACTGCCCGAACACCACTGCACTGCCCTAAACCCTGAAACACCAGCCCCCTCACGACCCCCTACACTGCCCTAACACCAATGCCCTAAACCCTGAAACACCACACCCAGCAAGACGCCCTACACTGCCTGAACACCACTGCCCTAAACCCTGAAACACCACCCCCTGCAAGAACCCCTACACTGCTGAAACACCACTGCACCACTGCCCCAAACCCTGAAACAATACCCCCAGCAAGACCATCTACACTGCCCGAACACCACTGCCCTAAACCCTGAAACACCACCCCCTGCAAGACCCCCTACACTGCCTGAACACCACTGTACTGCCCTAAACCTTGAAACACCAACCCCAGCACGAACCCCTACACTGGTCGAACACGATTGCACTGCCCTAAACCCTGAAACACCACCCCCAGCACAACCCCCTACACAGCCCGAACACCACTGCACTGCCCTAAACCCTGAAGCACCACCCCCAGCACGACCCCCTACAGTGCCCGAACACCACTGCACTGCCCTAAACCCTGAAACACCGGCCCCTGCACAACCGCTTACATTGCCCGAACACCACTGCACTCCCCTAAACCCTGAAACACCACCCCTAGCAAGACCCACAACACTGCCCGAACACTACTGCACTGCCCTAAATCCTGAAACACCAGCCCCTGCACGACCCCCTACACTGCACAAACACCAGTGCACTGCCCTAAACCCTGAAACACCACTCCCAGCACGACCCCCTACACTTCCCAAACACCAATGCACTGCCCTAAACCCTGAAACACCAGCCCCTGCATGACCCCCTAAATCCTGAAACTCCACCTGCAGCAAGACCCCCTACACTGCCTGAACACCACAGCCCTAAACCCTGAAACATCACCCCCAGTAAGACTCCCTACCCTGCCCGAACACCACTACCCTAAACCCTGAAACACCAGACCCTGCAAGACCTTCTACACTGCCCGAACACCACTGCCCTAAACCCTGAAACATCACACCCAGCAAGACCCCCTACACTGCCCGAACACCACTGCCCTAAACCCTGAAACACCACCCCCTGCAAGACCCCCTACACTGCCTGAACACCACTGCACTGCCCTAAAGCCTAAAAAACCACCCCAGCACGACCCCCAACACTGCCCGAACACCACTGCACTGCCCTAAACCCTGAAACAGCACCCCCAACACGACGCCCTGCACTGCCTGAACACCACTGCACTGCCCTAAAGCCTGAAACACCACCCCCAGCATGACCCCCTACACTGCCCAAACACCAATGCACTGCCCTAAAGCCTGAAACACCAACCCGAGCACTGCCTGAACACCACTGCACTGCCCTAAACCCTAAAACACCAGCCCCAGCACGACCCCCTACACTGCACGAACAACACTGCACTGATCTAAAGCCTGAAACACCACCCCCAGCACGACCCCCTACACTACCCGAACACTGCTGCATTGCCCTAAACCCTGAAACACCACCCCCAGCATGACCCCCTACATTGCCCGAACACCACTGCACTCCCCTAAACCCTGAAACACCACCCCTAGCACATCCCCCAACACTGCCTGAGCAACACTGCACTGGCCTAAACCCTGAAATATCACCCCCAGCAAGACCCCCTACAATGCTCAAACACCACTGCCCTAAACCCTGAAACACCACCCCCTGCAAGACCCCCTACACTGCCCAAACACCACTGCACTGCCCTAAACCCTGAAACATCACCCCCAGCACAACCCCCTGCACTGCTCGAACACCACAGCACTGCCCTAAATCCTGAAACATCCTCCCCAGCACAACCCCATACACAGCCCGAACACCACTGCTCTGCCCTAAACCCTGAAGCACCACCCCCAGCACGACCCCCTACACTTCCCAAACACCAAAGCACTGCCCTAAACCCTGAAACACCAGCCCCTGCACGACCCCCTACATTGACCGAACTCATCTGCACTCCCCTAAACCCTGAAACACCACTCCTAGCAAGACCAGCAACACTGCCCGAACACCACTGTCCTAAACCCTGAAACACCACCCCCAGCAAGACCCCCAACACGGCCTGAACACTACTGCACTGCCCTAAACCCTGAAACACCACCCCCTGCACAACCCTCTTCACTGCCCGAACATGACTGCACTGCCCAAAACCTACACTACCTGAACACCCCTGCTCTGCCCTAAACCCTTAAACACCACCCCCTGCACATCCCCCTACACTGAATGAACATCACTGCACTGCCCTATACCCTGAAACAACACCCCCAGTACGACACCCTACACTGACAGAACAACAATGCACTGCCCTAAAGCCTGAAACCCCACCCCCAGCACGACCCCCTACACTGCCCGAAAACCACTGCACTGCCCTAAACCCAAAAACACCAGCCCTAGCACAACCCCCTACACTGCCCGAACACCACTGCACTGCCCGAAACCCTGAAACACCAGCCCCAGCACGATCCCCTACACTGCCCGAAAACTGATGCACTGCCCTAAACCCAGAAACACCACCCACTGCTCAAAACCCTGAAACACCACCCCCTGTACGAACCCCTACACTACCCGAACACCACTGCTCTGCACTAAACCCTAAAGTACCACCCCCTGAACATCCCCCTGTACTGCCCGAACACCACTGCACTGCCCTAAACCCTGAAACACCAGCCCCCTCACGACCCCCTACACTGCCCTAACACCAATGCCCTAAACCCTGAAACACCACACCCAGCAAGACGCCCTACACTGCCTGAACACCACTGCCCTAAACCCTGAAACACCACCCCCTGCAAGAACCCCTACACTGCCGAAACACCACTGTACTGCCCTAAACCTTGAAACACCAACCCCAGCACGAACCCCTACACTGGTCGAACACCATTGCACTGCCCTAAACCCTGAAACACCACCCCCAGCACAACCCCCTACACAGCCCGAACACCACTGCACTGCCCTAAACCCTGAAGTACCACCCCCAGCACGACCCCCTACAGTGCCCGAACACCACTGCACTGCCCTAAACCCTGAAACACCGGCCCCTGCACAACCGCTTACATTGCCCGAACACCACTGCACTCCCCTAAACCCTGAAACACCACCCCTAGCAAGACCCACAACACTGCCCGAACACCACTGCACTGCCCTAAATCCTGAAACACCAGCCCCTGCACGACCCCCTACACTGCACAAACACCAGTGCACTGCCCTAAACCCTGACACTCAACCTGCAGCAAGACCCCCTACACTGCCTGAACACCACAGCCCTAAACCCTGAAACATCACCCCCAGTAAGACTCCCTACCCTGCCCGAACACCACTACCCTGAACCCTGAAACACCAAACCCTGCAAGACCTTCTACACTGCCCGAACACCTCTGCACTGCCTTAAACCCTGAAACACCAGCCCCAGCACAGCCCCCTACACTGCCTGATCACCGCTGCCCTAAACCCTGAAACACCACCCCCATCACGACCCCCTACACTGCCCAAACACCACTGCACTCCCCTAAACCCTGAAACACCATCCCCAGCACGACCCCCTACACTGCCCGAACACCACTGCACTGCCCTAAATCCTGACACTCAACCTGCAGGAAGACCCCCTACACTGCCTGAACACCACAGCCCTAAACCCTGAAACATCACCCCCAGTAAGACTCCCTACCCTGCCCGAACACCACTACCCTGAACCCTGAAACACCAAACCCTGCAAGACCTTCTACACTGCCCGAACACCACTGCCCCACTGCCCTAAACCCTGAAACACCACCCCTAGCAAGACCCACAACACTGCCCGAACACCACTGCACTGCCCTAAATCCTGAAACACCAGCCCCTGCACGACCCCCTACACTGCACAAACACCAGTGCACTGCCCTAAACCCTGAAACACCACCCCATCACGACCCCCTACACTGCCCGAACACCACTGCACTCCCCTAAACCCTGAAACACCATCCCCAGCACAACCCCCTACACTGCCCGAACACAACTGCACTGCCCTAAATCCTGAAACTCAACCTGCAGCAAGACCCCCTACACTGCCTGAACACCACAGCCCTAAACCCTGAAACATCACCCCCAGTAAGACTCCCTACCCTGCCCGAACACCACTACCCTGAACCCTGAAACACCAGACCCTGCAAGACCTTCTACACTGCCCGAACACCACTGCCCCACTGCCCTAAACCCTTAAACACTACACACAGCAAGACCCCCTACACTGCCCGAACACCACTGCCCTAAACCCTGAAACACAACCCCCTGCAAGACCCCCTACACTGCCTGAACACCACTGCACTGCCCTAAACCCTGAAACACCACGCCCAACATGACCCCCTACACTGGCCGAACACCACTGCACTGCCCTAAACCCTGAAACACCAGCCACTGCACAAACCCTGCACTGCACGAACACCACTGCACTGCCCTACAACCCCGAAACACCACCCCTAGCATGACCCCCTACATTGCCCAAACACCCCTGCACACCCCTAAACACTGGAACACCATCCCCAGCAAGACCCCCTACACTGCCGGAACACCACTGCACTGCCCTAAATCCTGAAACACCACCCCCAGCAAGACCCCCTACACTGCCCGAACACCACTGCCCTAAACCCTGAAACATCACTCCCAGCAAGACCCCCTACACTGCCCGAACACCACTGCACTGCCCTAAAGCCTGAAAAACCACCCCAGCACGACGTCCTACACTGTCTGAACACCACTGCACTGCCCTAAAGCCTGAAACACCACCCCCAGCATGACCACTTACACTGCCCGAACACCACTGCACTGCCCTAAATCCTGAAACACCACCCCCAGCAAGACCCCCTACACTGCCCGAACACCACTGCCCTAAACCCTGAAACATCACTCCCAGCAAGACCCCCTACACTGCCCAAACACCACTGCACTGCCCTAAACCCTAAAACACCACTCCAGTATGATGTCCTACACTGTCCGAACACCACTGCACTGCCCTAAAGCCTGAAACACCACCCCCAGCATGACCCCCTACACTGCACGAACACCACTGCACTGCCCTAAACCCTATAACAACAGTCCCTGCACGACCCCCTACACCGCACGAACACCACTAAACTGCCCTAAACCCTGAAACACCACCCCCAGCACGACCCCCTACACTGACCTAACACCACTGCACTCCCTAAACCCTAAAACACCATCCCCAGCACGACCCCCTATACTGCCCGAACACCACTACACTGCCCTAAATCCTGAAACACCATCCCTAGCAAAACCCCCTACACTGCCTGAACACCACTGCCCTAAACCCTGAAACATCACCCCCAGCAAGACGCCCTACACTATCCGAACACCACTGCACTGCCCTAAAGCCTGAAACACCACCCCCAGCAGGACACCCTACACTATCTGAACACCACTGCACTGCCCTATACCCTGAAACACCACGCACAGTACGACGCCCTACACTGCCCGAACAACACTGCACTGCCCTAAAGCCTGAAACACCACCCCCAGCATGACCTCCTACACTGCCCGAACACCAATGCACTACACTAAACCTTGAAACACCAGCCCCAGCACGACTCCTACACTGCCCGAACACAACTGCACTGCCCTAAACCCTGAAACACCAGCCCCAGCACGACCCCCTACACTGCCCAAACACCACTTCACTGCCCTAAACCTAGAATCACCAGCCCCAGCACGACCCCTTTCAATGCCGAACACCACTGCACTGCCCTAAACCCTGAAACACCAGCCCCTGCATGACCGCTTACATTGCCCGAACACCACTGCACTCCCATAAACCCTGAAACACCACCCCTAGCAAGACCCACAACACTGCCCGAACACCACTGTTCTAAACCCTGAAACACCACCCCCAGCAAGACCCCCAACACTACCCGAACACCACTGCACTGCCCTAAACTCTTAAACACCACTCCGTGCACAACCTTCTTCACTGCCCGAACACGATTGCACTGCCCAAAACCCTAAAACCTCACACCCAGCGTGACCCCCGACAATGCCCAAACACCACTGCACTGCCCTAAACCCTAAAACACAAGCCCTAGCACAACCCCCTACACTGCCCGAACACCACTGCACTGCCCTAAATCCTGAAACACCACCCCCAGCACGACCCCCTACATTGCCCAAACACCACTGCACTGCCCTAAATCCTGAAACACCACCCCCAGCAAGACCCCCTACACTGCCCGAACACCACTGCCCTAAACCCTGAAACATCACTCCCAGCAAGACCCCCTACACTGCCCGAACACCACTGCACTGCCCTAAAGCCTGAAAAACCACCCCAGCACGACGTCCTACACTGTCCGAACACCACTGCACTGCCCTAAAGCCTGAAACCCCACCCCCAGCATGACCACTTACACTGCCCGAACACCACTGCACTGCCCTAAATCCTGAAACACCACCCCCAGCAAGACTCCCTACACTGCCCGAACACCACTGCCCTAAACCCTGAAACATCACTCCCAGCAAGACCCCCTACACTGCCCGAACACCACTGCACTGCCCTAAACCCTAAAACACCACCCCCAGTATGATGTCCTACACTGTCCGAACACCACTGCACTGCCCTAAAGCCTGAAACACCACCCCCAGCATGACCCCCTACACTGCACGAACACCACTGCACTGCCCTAAACCCTATAACAACAGCCCCTGCACGACCCCCTACATCGCACGAACACCACTAAACTGCCCTAAACCCTGAAACACCACCCCCAGCACGACCCCCTACACTGACCTAACACCACTGCACTCCCTAAACCCTAAAACACCATCCCCAGCACGACCCCCTATACTGCCCGAACACCACTGCACTGCCCTAAATCCTGAAACACCATCCCTAGCAAAACCCCCTACACTGCCTGAACACCACTGCCCTAAACCCTGAAACATCACCCCCAGCAAGACGCCCTACACTATCCGAACACCACTGCACTGCCCTAAAGCCTGAAACGCCACCCCCAGCAGGACACCCTACACTACCTGAACACCACTGCACTGCCCTATACCCTGAAACACCACCCACAGTACGACACCCTACACTGCCCGAACAACACTGCACTGCCCTAAAGCCTGAAACACCACCCCCAGCATGACCTCCTACACTGCCCGAACACCAATGCACTACACTAAACCTTGAAACACCAGCCCCAGCACGACTCCTACACTGCCCGAACACAACTGCACTGCCCTAAACCCTGAAACACCAGCCCCAGCATGACCCCCTACACTGCCCAAACACCACTTCACTGCCCTAAACCTAGAATCACCAGCCCCAGCACAACCCCTTTCAATGCCGAACACCACTGCACTGCCCTAAACCCTGAAACACCAGCCCCTGCATGACCGCTTACATTGCCCGAACACCACTGCACTCCCCTAAACCCTGAAACACCACCCCTAGCAAGACCCACAACACTGCCCGAACACCACTGTTCTAAACCTTGAAACACCACCCCCAGCAAGACCCCCAACACTGCCCGAACACCACTGCACTGCCCTAAACTCTTAAACACCACCCCGTGGACAACCTTCTTCACTGCCCGAACACGATTGCACTGCCCAAAACCGTAAAACCTCACACCCAGCGCGACCCCGACAATGCCCAAACAGCACTGCACTGCCCTAAACCCTAAAACACAAGCCCCAGCACAACCCCCTACACTGCCCGAACACCGCTGCACTGCCCTAAACCCTGAAACACCACCCCCAGCACGACCCCCTACATTGCCCAAACACCACTGCACTCCCCTAAACCCTGAAACACCACCCCTAGCAAGTCCCACAACACTGCCCGAAAACCACTGCCCTAAACCCTGAAACACCACCCCCAGCACGACCCCCAACACTGCCCGAACACCACTGCACTGCCCTAAACCCTGAAACTGCACCCACTGCACAACCGTCTTCACTGCCCGAACACGACTGCACTGCCCAAAACCCTGAAACACCTCCCCCTGTACGAACCCCTACACTACCCGAATACAACTGCTCTGCACTAAACCCTAAAACACCACCCCCTGCACATCCCCCTACACTGCCCGAACACCACTGCACTGCCCTACACCCTGAAACACCAGCCCACTCACGACCCCCTACACTGCCCTAACACCAATGCCCTAAACCCTGAAACACCACCCCCTGCAAGAACCCCTACACTGCCAAAACACCACTGCACCACTGCCCTAAACCCTGACACAATACCCCCAGCAAGAACCCCTACACTGCCCGAACACCACTGCCCTAAACCCTGAAACACCATCCCCTGCAAGACCCCCTACACTGCCCGAACACCACTGTACTGCCCTAAACCTTGAAACACCAACCCCAGCATGAACCCCTACCCTGCTCGAACACCATTGACTTGCGCCTAAACCCTGAAACACCACCCCCAGCACAACCCGCTACACAGCCCGAACACCACTGCACTGCCCTAAACCCTGAAACACCACCACCTGCACGACCCCCTACACTGCCCAAACACCACTGCACTGCCCTAAATCCTGAAACACCAGCCCCTGCACGACCCCCTACACTGCACGAACACCATTGCACTGCCCTAAACCCTGAAACACCACCCCCATCACGACCCCCTACACTGCCCGAACACCACTGCACTCCCCTAAACCCTGAAAAACCATCCCCAGCACGACCCCCTACACTGCCTGAACACCACCGCACTGCCCTAAATCCTGAAACTCCACCCCCAGCAAGACCCCCTACACTGCCCGAACACCACTGCCCTAAACCCTGAAACATCACCCCCAGCAAGACGCCCTACCCTGCCCGAACACCACTACCCTAAACCCTGAAACACCAGACCCTGCAAGACCCCCTACACTGCCCGAACACCACTGCACCACTGCCCTAAACCCTGAAACACCACCCCAGCACAAACCCCTACATTGCCCGAACACCTCTGCACTGCCCTAAAGCCTGAAACACCACCCCAGCACGACCCCCTACAATGCCTGAACAACACTGCACTGCCCTAAACAATGAAGCACCACCCCCAGCACGACCCACTACACTGCCCAAACACCACTGCACTGCCCTAAACCCTGTAACACCAGCCCACTCACGACCCCCTACACTGCCCTAACACCAATGCCCTAAACCCTGAAACACCACCCCCTGCAAGAACCCCTACACTGCCCAAACACCACTGCACCACTGCCCTAAACCCTGACACAATACCCCCAGCAAGACCCCCTACACTGCCCGAACACCACTGCCCTAAACCCTGAAACATCACCCCCAGCAAGACGCCCTACCCTGCCCGAACACCACTACCCTAAACCCTGAAACACCAGACCCTGCAAGACCCCCTACACTGCCCGAACACCACTGCACCACTGCCCTAAACCCTGAAACACCACACCCAGCAAGACCCCCTACACTGCCCGAACACCACTGCCCTAAACCCTGAAACACCGCCCCCTGCAAGACCCCCTACACTGCCTGAACACGACTTCACTGCCCTAAACCCTGAAACACCACCCCAGCACGAACCCCTACATTGCCCGAACACCTCTGCACTGCCCTAAAGCCTGAAACACCACCCCAGCACGACCCCCTACAATGCCTGAACAACACTGCACTGCCCTAAACAATGAAGCACCACTCCAGCACGACCCACTACACTGCCTAAACACCACTGCACTGCCCTAAACCCTGTAACACCACCCCCAGCATGACCCCCTAAACTGCCTGAACACAACTGCACTGCCCTAAACCCTGAAGCACCAGCAACTGCACAAACCCTTCACTGCACGAACACCACTGCACTGCCCTACAACCCTGAAACACCACCCCTAGCGACCACCCCTCACAGTGCCCAAACACCACTGCACACCCCTAAACCCTGAAACACCATCCCCAGCACGACCCCCTACACTGCCCGAATACTACAGCACTGCCCTAAATCCTGTAACACCACCCCCAGCAATACCCCCTACACTGCCCGCACACCACTGCCCTAAACCCTGAAACATCACTCCCAGCAAGACCCCTACACTGCCCGAACACCACTGCACTGTCCTAAAGCCTGAAAAACCACCCCCAGCATGACCCCCTACACTGGTCAAACACCACTGCACTGCCCTAAACCCTGAAACACCACCCCCAGTATGACGCCATACACTGCCCGAACACCACTGCACTGCCCTAAAGCCTAAAACACCACCCCCAGCATGACCCCATACACAGACCGAACACCACTGCACTGCCCTAAACCCTGAAGCACCACCCCCAGCACGACCCACCACACTGCCCAAACACGACTGCACTGCCCAAAACCCTAAAACCTCACCCCCAGCACGACCCCCGACACTGCCCAAACACCACTGCACTGCCCTAAACCCTAAAACACAAGCCCCAGCACGACCCCCTACACTGCCCGAACAGCGCTGCACTGCCCTAAACCCTGAAACACCACCCCCAGCACGACATCTTACATTGCCCAAACACCACTGCACTCCCCTAATCCCTGAAACACCACCCCTAACAAGACCCACAACACTGCCCGAACACCACTGCCCTAAACCCTGAAACACCACCCTCAGCAAGACCCCCAACACTGCCCGAACACCACTGCACTGCCCTAAACCCTGAAACAGCACCCACTGCACAACCCTCTTCACTGCCCGAACACGACTGCACTGCTCAAAACCCTGAAACACCACCCCCTGTACGAACCCCTACACTACCCGAACACCACTGCTCTGCCCCAAACCCTGTAACACCACCCCCAGCATGACCCCCTACACTGCCTGAACACAACTGCACTGCCCTAAACCCTGAAGCACCACCCCCAGCACGACCCCCTACACTGCCCGAACACCACTGCACTGCCCTAAACCCTGAAACACCACCCCCAACATGACCCCCTACACTGGCCGAACACCACTGCACTGCCCTACAACCCTGAAACACCACCCGCTGTACGAACCCCTAGACTACCCGAACACCACTGCTCTGCACAAAACCCTAAAATACCACCCCCTGCACATCCCCCTATACTGCCCGAACACCACTGCACTGCCCTAAACTCTGAAACACCAACCCCCTCACGACCCCCTACACTGCCCTAACACCAATGCCCTAAACCCTGAAACACAACCCCCTGCAAGAACCCCTACACTGCCCAAACACCACTGCACCACTGCCCTAAACCCTGAAACAATACCCCCAGCAAGACCCTCTACACTGCCCGAACACTACTGCCCTAAACCCTGAAACACCACCCCCTTCAAAACCCCCTACACTGCCCGAACACCACTGTACTGCCCTAATCCTTGAAACACCAACCCAAGCACGAACCCCTACACTGCTCGAACACCATTGCACTGCCCTAAACCCTGAAACACCACCCCCAGCACAACCCCCTACAGTGCCCGAACACCACTGCACTGCCCTAAACCCTGAAACACCACCCCCTGCATGACCCCCTACACTGCGCAAACACCACTGCACCGCCCTAAATCCTGAAACACCAGCCCCTGCACGACCCCATACACGGCACGAACACGATTGCACTGCCCTAAACCCTGAAACACCACCCCATCACGACCCCCTACACTGCCCGAACACCACTGCACTCCCCTAAACCCTGAAACACCATCCCGAGCATGACCCCATACACTGCCCGAACACCACTGCACTGCCCTAAATCCTGAAACTCCACCTGCAGCAAGACCCTCTACACTTCCTGAACACCACAGCCCTAAAAACTGAAACATCACCCCCAGCAAGACTTTCTACCCTGCCCGAACACCACTACCCTAAACCCTGAAACACAAGACCCTGTAAGACCTTCTACACTGCCCGAACACCACTTCACCACTGCCCTAAACCCTGAAACACCACACCCAGCAAGACCCCCTACATTGCCCGAACACCACTGCCCTAAACCCTGAAACACCACCCCCTGCAGGACCCCCTACACTGCCTGAACACCACTGCACTGCCCTAAACCCTGAAACACCACCCCCAACATGACCCCCTACACTGGCCGAACTCCAATGCACTGCCCTAAACCCTGAAACACCAGCCACTGCACAAACCCTGCACTGCACGAACACCACTGCACTGCCCTACAACCCTGAAACACCACCCCTAGCACGACCCCCTACAGTGCCCAAACACCCCTGCACACCCCTAAACCCTGAAACACCATCCCCAGAACGACCCCCTACACTGCCCGAACACCACTGCACTGCCTTAAATCCTGAAACACCACCCCCAGCAAGACCCCCTACACTGCCCGAACACCACTGCCCTAAACCCTGAAACATCACTCCCAGCAAGACCCCCTACACTGCCCGAACACCACTGCACTGCCCTAAAGCCTGAAAAACCACCCCAAGCACGACCTCCTACACTGCTCGAACACCACTGCACTGCCCTAAACCCTGAAACACCACACCCAGTACGACGTCCTACACTGCCCGAACACCACTGCACTGCCCTAAAGCCTGAAACACCACCCCCAGCATGACCCCCTACACTGCACGAACACCACTGCACTGCCCTAAACCCTATAACACCAGCCCCTGCATGACCCCCTACACTGCACGAACACCACTGCACAGCCCTAAACCCTGAAACACCACCCCCAGGATGACCCCTACACTGACCGAACACCAATGCACTCCCTAAACCCTGAAACACCATCCCCAGCACGACCCCCTATACTGCCCGAACACCACTGCACTGCCCTAAACCCCGAAACATCACCCCCAGCAAGATGCCCTACACTATCCGAACACCACTGCACTGCCCTAAAGCCTGAAACACCACCCCCAGCAGGACCCCCTACACTACTTGAACACCACTGCACTGCCCTATACCCTGAAACACCACCCCCAGTACAACGCCTTACACTGCCCGTACAACACTGCACTGCCCTAAAGCCTGAAACACAACCCCCAGCATGACCTCCTACACTGCCCGAACACCACTGCACTACACTAAACCTTGAAACACCAGCCCCAGCACGACTCCTACACTGCCCGAACACCACTGCACTGCCCTAAACCCTGAAACACCAGCCCCAGCACGACCCCCTACACTGCCCAAACACCACTGCACTGCCCTAAACCCTGAAACACCAGCCCCAGCACGACCCCCTCCACTGCCCAAACACCACTTCACTGCCCTAAACCTAGAATCACCAGCCCCAGCACGACCCCTTTCAATGCCGAACACCACTGCACTGCCCTAAACACTAAAACACCACCCCAGCACGACCCCCTACACTGCCCGAACACAACTGCACTGCCCTAAACCCTGAAACACCAGCCCCTGCACGGCTGCTTACATTGCCCGAACACCACTGCACTCCCCTAAACCCTGAAACACCACCCCTAGTGTTAGACCTGGCACCTTGGCGTGAGTTTCCCTTCCACTTTTTGCTGATGTGCCTCATGTGTTTTGTTGGTGTTAGCTGCTCAGGGCACTGTGCCACTGCTAATCAGTGCCACAGTGCAAGTGCTCCCTTTTGAAAAGTGTATACATTGATTGGTGTCCATGCTTGGCCTATTTGGTTTACTATCAGCCCCTAGTAAAGTGCACCAGGAGTGCCAGGGCTTGTAAATGCAAATTCTGCTGGTGGGCTTGCAGCACTAATTGTGCCACCCACAGAAGTGGCCTAGTAAAATGTGTCTAGGGTCTGCCATTGCAGAACCTGCGTGCAGTCTGGTACTGTCATGCTGACTGCGCAAGTGCACCTACTTGCCAGTCCCTAAACCTTCCCTTAACTACATATTAGTCCCCCCTCTGGTAGGCCAAAGGGCAGGGTGCATTGTAAGCAGAAGGTAGGACATGCCCTGGTGTGTGTGGCATGTCCTAATAGTGAATGACAGCCATTTTCGTTTTTCACTATTGAAGGCTACCTGCTCTCCATTGGGCCAGAATGGGCTGCTGGAATTATTACACGCTATAATCCCAGCGGACTCAGAGAGCATGGTAGTAAGTCAAGTTTAGTATGCCTGAACTCAGAATAATAAAATACTTCTTTTAGTAAAGTTGATATTAATATCCTGTGTTTGTAAATACTACTTTTAGAAAGTTAGTATTCACTCGCTTTGCCATTTCAGTCCGCCTCTGAATTGTGTGTGTGTGCTGCCTGGTTTCAGTGAGGGGCAGGGCTGGGGAATTCCAGGAGACAGGCTGGCTGCCAGGTGGTGGGTAGAGAGATTACACCAGGATGGGTGGGAGGAGTACACCTTGACTCTGAATAGACCTGTGCTCTGCCACCACAATGCTGGCTCCGCCCCCTGTGGAGCGGCTGATGTCTCCGCCCTGTGCACTGAAAGGAAAGAGCAGAGTCACCACAACAAAGTGCTCCAAAACCGGACTGAGCCAGGCACAGGTCCCCTGGCGACAAAGAACAAAAGAAACTGTGTAGAAAAGAAGGAGCCCTGCTCCTAAGAAATCAGATCCTGTTTACTCCAAGAAGAAACTCTGCCTGAAGGGAAGGACCTGGGAAAGCTGCATGGAGGAGTACTGTCTCTAAGCCTGAGAGACTGGCCTGTGGTGGGTGCCTTGCTGCAAGAAGGAGAGGAAAAGTCTGAGAGAGACTTTTAAACCAACTTGTGTTGTTTGAGCAATCTCCAAGGGCTTGCTGGTGAACTTGCCCCCTGAACTGCGCCCCAGGGACAGTGGCCGCTACCCCTCCCTGGAAGAAAGGAAGCTGCGACTGGTGATTTGCTAAACGCTGACCCCAGAGAACTTGTGTGGCCTCATCTCGCTGAGCACCGTGACCTCTGCCCGCCTGTGCTGCTGTGGGCACCGTGACGGCCTGCCCTGCCTGGCCTGAGCAAAGTAAACAGCTGCCCCTTTGAGCCGGAGTTCGCAACGTAAGGAGAGACTGCCTGCATCCAAACCCTGAGCCTCTGTGGCCCAAGCCATTGAGACCACAGTGAGGAGCATTGCCACGCCAGTTCACCCCATCTGGCCGAAGCCGACAGTGCTGCGCGCTGAAAATCATCCCCGAGCCGCCCCTTCTGCTTCCCCCCTCGAGGCAAGCTGTGGAAGTCCCGAGGCACCCTCCCCAAGCATCGTGGTCCTCTGCAAAAGAAGATTGCACCTGCGACGTGGGACGCCCCTTTTGTGACTGCTGTGGCTGCCCGAACTCCCTGCCAAGATCCAAGGTACTGTGCGCCCCGTCCCGCCATCCGTACGGACCGTACGACCCTGTACGGAGCGTCCCTGTAAGCTTGCTCACGCCGGAAACGTGAGCTTTTGGAGGGAACGTCCGGTGAGTGTTCGGCTCCGTACGAAGCGTACCGACAAAGGTCCGGCCCGTACGGCTTTAAATAACTATACACAGCTCACGCGGGAAGCGTGAGGAGTGGCAAGAGGCATACCGGACTCGTACGACGCGTACCTACGAGGGTACGAACCGTACGGCTTGAGTCCCGGTACGCGTGCTCACGTGGGAAGTGTGAGAAACGGCACAAAGCGTACCAACGCCGGTACGACACATACAGAGGGCCCTACGAAGCGCACAGACCCCCAGGAAGTGCAGATTGCACCAAAATTGACCATTTAAAGAACTGTGGCATCATGAACATTAATCACAAGTAACTGGAACCCTTTTTACAAGTAAAAGACTGTATTTTGAAGCCTGCTTAAAGAACCTCTATATAAAGTGCTTTATTTTTATAAATATAGTCTGGTGTCCTGTGTGGTGGGTTGGTGGTTATTGTGGGCCGCCTTAAATGCTTAACCTAATGCCCTCTGGAATCTAGCCTGACTGCTCGCGCCACGTTACCTAGAGGGTGAGCAGGGGTAATTTTTCATGAGTAATCCTTTGCCCTGACTTAGAGGAAAGGGTCCCTGCTTGTCGCAAGTGCATACCTGCGCCAACCAGAGACCCCGGATTCTAACATTGGTGGCAGCGGTGGGATCTACGGATTTGCATTTTTGGTGTCTGCGCAGTGATTACTAGCCATTGCACAGTGAGGACAGTCCAGTAGCTTAAGCCACAGAACTTTTAATTTAATTTTGCTTGCCAAGAAAGAAGATCCCTTGTGTTTGGAGTCATACCGGGCCCAAACAGCATAGAGAAAACGACCTCTGAAGCTTCTGAAGTAGGAGAGATGGAATGGGATGAGTCAAAACTGGATAGCTACAAGAAAACTGAACTCAAGCACTTCTGCAGGAAATTCAAGGTTCCACATGCAGGATGCAAGAACAAAACAGATCTCTACAAGGCGCTGAAAGCCTGGATTGAATCAAGGAATGCAACTGAGGAGATTTTACTAGTGGAACCAGCGGAGACCGTCCATAGTTTTGGCAGAGGCCTTTTGCCAGAGGAGCTGGCAGACAGACAGGCCACCAGGGATCATGAGATAACATTGGCAAAGCTGAAATTGAATGGCCAATTGGAGCTAGAGAGCAAGAAGATGGCTCTGGAAGAAAGAAAAATTCAGATGGAGCATGACATGAAAATGAGGGAGTTGGAGATAAAAGCGAAAAGTTTGGAAAACCCTCCCTCTGGTGGCAGCGCAAAGCCGGTGCAGGTAGAGTCAAGGGTGTACATGCCAAAAGATGTAGTTAAAGAGTACTTTAAGAATGATGACATAGGGCAATGGTTCAAGGCCTATGAGGTAGCCATGTCTTCCCACCGGGTCCCTGAGAGAGATTGGGGAGCGGGGTTGTGGGGGCGGTTCCTCAGTGAGGGGCGGGACACACTCTTAGATTTGCCCGCTGACATGTATAATTCTTACCCCCACATGAAGGAAGCTTTAATGACCAGGTATGGGCTAACTCCTGAATTATATAGACAGAGATTCAGGGGGAGTACCAAGATTGTTGGGAGTACGTATGTGGAGTATGTAACCTTTTTCTGCAGATCACTGGATGGCTGGGTGAAGGGTAGCAAAGTGAATGATTACCAAGGTCTCTTTGATTTAATTGCATGGGAGCACTTGTCCCTTAATTGTTTTCCTGAGCTACACCAACACCTGATTGATAGTCAGCCGACTAACCCTAGGAAGCTTGCTGAAGAGGCGGACCGCTGGGTCAGCACCAGGGTCCACAAGGGTCAAGTGGGAGACTCCGCCAAGGGTGGGCAGGGTCCCCAGCAGAAGAGTGGGGGGAGAATTACTTTCCAGGGTCAGTGCTGGTCTCAAAGATGCAGCACTGGATTCTCTCCTGATAACAGGTGAGTGAATCGGAATTCGTAGTTCGACTGATTTTAGAGGAATAATTGTACATTTCAAAAATGGACACTTAGAAACTTTTCTGGTGAAGACCACACAATGGATTCCTATGGAAGGAAATACAAGTTACTGGTAAGTAGGCTTAGAATTACTTTTCAGGGTCAGTGCTGGGCTAAAAGATGCAGCACTGGGTTCTCTCCTGATAACAGGTGAGTAAATCGGAATTCATAGTTCGGTTGATTTTAGAGGAATATTTGTATGTTTCAAAAATGTACACTTAGAAACTTTTCTGCTGAAAACGACACAATGGATTCCTATGGAAGGAAATACAAGTTACTGGTAAGTATGCTTAGAATTACTTTTCAGGGTCAGTGATGGGCTAACAGATGCAGCACTGGGTTCTCTCCTGATAACAGGTGAGTAAATCGGAATTCGTAGTTCTGCTGATTTTAGAGGAATATTTGAACTTTTCAAAAATGGACACTTAGAAATTCTTCTTCTGAAAACCACACAATGGATTCCTATGGAAGGAAATACAAGTTACTGGTAAGTACGCTTATAATTACTTTTCAGGGTCAGTGCTGGGCTAACAGATGCAGCACTGGGTTCTCTCCTGATAACAGGTAAGTATATCGGAATTCATATTTCAACTGAATTTCGAGGAATATTTGTACGTTTCAAAAATGGACACTTAGAAACTTTTCTGGTGAAAACCACTCAACGGATTCCTATGGAAGGAAATACAAGTTACTGGTAAGTAGGCTTAGAATTACTTTTCAGGGTCAGTGCTGGGCTAACAGATGCAGCACTGGGTTCTCTCCTGATAACAGGTGAGTAAATCGGAATTTGTAGTTCGGCTGATTTAAGAGGAATATTTGTAAGTTTCAAAAATGGCCACTTAGAAACATTTCTGGTGAAAACCACACAATGGATTCCTATGGAAGGAAAGGCAAGTTACTGGTAAGTACTCTTAGAAATACTTTCAAGGGTCAGTGCTGGGCTAAAAGATGCAGCACTGGGTTATCTCCTGATAACAGGTGAGTAAATCGGAATTCATAGTTCGACTGATTTTCGAGGAATATTTGTACGTTTCAAAAATGGACACTTAGAAACATTTCTGGTGAAAACCACACAATGGATTCCTATGGAAGGAAATACAAGTTACTGGTAAGTACACTTAAAATTACTTTTCAGGGTCAGTGCTGGGCTAACAGATGCAGCCCTGGGTTCTCTCCTGATAACAGGTGAGTAAATTGGAATTCGTAGTTCGACTGATTTAAGAGGAATATTTGTAATTTTCAAAAATGGACACTTAGAAACTTTTCTGCTGAAAACCACAAGACGCATTTCTATGGAAGGACATACAAGTTACTGGTAAGTACGCTTAGAAATACTTTCCAGGGTCAGTGCTGGTCTAAAAGATGCAGCACTGGGTTCTCTCCTGATAACAGGTGAGTAAATCGGAATTCGTAGTTCGGCTGATTTTAGAGGAATATTTGAACTTTTCAAAAGTGGACACTTAGAAATTCTTCTGCTGAAAACCACACAATGGATTCCTATGGAAGGAAATACAAGTTACTGGTAAGTACGCTTAGAATTACTTTTCAGGGTCAGTGCTGGGCTAACAGATGCAGCACTGGGTTCTCTCCTGATAACAGGTGAGTAAATCGGAATTCGTAGTTCGGCTGATTCAAGAGGAATATTTATAAGTTTCAAAAATGGCCACTTAGAAACTTTTCTGCTGAAAACCACACAATGCATTTCTATGGAAGGAAATAAAAGTTACTGGTAAGTACGCTTAGAACTACTTTCCAGGGTCGGTGCTTGTCTCAAAGATGCAGCACTGGGTTCTCTCCTGATAACAGGTGAGTGAATCGGAATAAGTAGTTCGACTGATTTTAGAGGAATATTTGTACATTTCAAAAATGGACACTTAGAAACTTTTCTGGTGAATACCACACAATGGATTCCTATGGAAGGAAATGCAAGTTACTGGTAAGTACTCTTACAAATAGTTTCCAGTGTCAGTGCTGGGCTAAAAGATGCAGCACTGGGTTATCTCCTGATAACAGGTGAGTAAATCGGAATTCATAGTTCGACTGATTTTCGAGGAATATTTGTACGTTTCAAAAATGGACACTTAGAAACTTTCCTGGTGAAGACCACACAATGGATTCCTATGGAAGGAAATACAAGTTACTGGTAAGTACGCTTAGAATTACTTTTCAGGGTCACTGCTGGTCTAAAAGATGCAGCACTGGGTTCTCTCCTGATAACAGGTGAGTAAATCGGAATTCGTAGTTCGACTGATTTAAGAGGAATATTTGTACATTTTAAAAATGGACACAGAAACTTTTCTGCTGAAAATTCTGCTGTAAACCACACAATGCATTTTTATGGAAGGAAATACAAGTTACTGGTAAGTACGCTTAGAATTACCTTCCAGGGTCAGTGCTGGGCTAAGAGATGCAGCAATGGGTTCTCTCCTGATAACAGGTGAGTAAATCGGAATTCGTAGTTCTGCTGATTTTAGAGGAATATTTGTAGGTTTCAAAAATGGACACTTAGAAACTCTTCAAGGGAAAACCACACTATGGATTCCTAAGGAAGGAAATACAAGTTCCTGGTAAGTACACTTAGAATTACTTTTCAGGGTCAGTGCTGGGCTAAAAGATGCAGCACTGGGTTCTCTCCTGAGAACAGGTGAGTAAATCGGAATTTGTAGTTCGGCTGATTTTAGAGGAATATTTGTACGTTTCAAAAATGGACACAGAAACTTTTCAAGGGAAAATCACACAATGGATTCCTATTTAAGGAAATACAAGTTACTGGTAAGTACGCTTAGATTTACTTTCCATTGTCAGTGCTGGTCTAAAAGATGCAGCACTGTGATCTCTCCTGATAACAGGTGAGTATATCGGAATTCGTAGTTCGACTGATTTTAGAGGAACATTTGCACATTTCAAGAATAGACACTTAGAAACGTTTCTGGTGAAGACCACACAATGGATTCCTATGGAAGGAAATACAAGTTACTGGTAAGTATGCTTAGAATTACTTTTCAGGGTCAGTGCTGGGCTATCAGATGCAGCACTGGGTTCTCTCCTGATAACAGGTGAGTAAATCGGAATTCATAGTTCGACTGATTTTCAAGGAATATTTGTAAGTTTCAAAAATGGACACTTAGAAACTCTTCTGCTGAAAACCACACAATGGATTCCTATAGAAGGAAATACAAGTTACTGGTAAGTAGGCTTAGAATTACTTTTCAGGGTCAGTGCTGGGCTAACAGATGCAGCACTGGGTTCTCTCCTGATAACAGGTGAGTAAATCGGAATTCGTAGTTCGGCTGATTTTAGAGGAATATTTGTACTTTTCAAAAATGGACACTTAGAAACTATAATGCTGAAAACCACACAATGGATGTGTATGGAAGGAAATACAAGTTACTGGTAAGTACGCTTAGAATTACTGTCCAGGGTCAGTGCTGGTCTAACAGATGCAGCACTGGGTTCTCTCCTGAGAACAGGTGAGTAAATCGGAATTTGTAGTTCGACTGATTTTTGAGGAATATTTGTACATTTCAAAAATGGACACTTAGAAACTTTTCTGGTGAAGACCACAAAATGGATTCCTATGGAAGGAAATACAAGTTACTGGTAAGTACACTTAAATTTACTTTTCAGGGTCAGTGCTGGGCTAACAGATGCAGCCCTGGCTTCTCTCCTGATAACAGGTGAGTAAATCGGAATTCGTACTTCGGCTGATTTTAGAGGAATGTTTGTACGTTTTAAAAATATACACTTAGAAACTATAATGCTGAAAACCACACAATGGATTCCTATGGAAGGAAATACAAGTTACTGATAAGTACGCTTAGAATTACATTTCAGGGTCAGTGCTGCTCTAAAAGATGCAGCACTGGGTTCTCTCCTGATAATAGGTGAGTTAATCGGAATTCGTAGTTAGACTGGTTTTAGAGGAATATTTGTACGTTTCAAAAATGGCCACTTAGAAACTTTTCTGCTGAAAACCACACGATGCATTTCTATGGAAGGAAATACAAGTTACTGGTAAGTACGGTTAGAATTACTTTCCAGGGTCAGTGCTGGTCTAAAAGATGCAGCACTGGGTTGTCTCCTGATAACAGGTGAGTAAATCGGAATTTCGTAGTTCGACTGATTTTAGAGGAATATTTGTACATTTCAAAAATGGACACTTAGAAACTTTTCTGGTGAAGACCACAAAATGGATTCCTATGGAAGGAAATACAATTTACTGGTAAGTACGCTTAGAATTACTTTTCAGGGTCAGTGCTGGGCTAAAAGATGCAGCACTGGGTTCTCTCCTGATAACAGGTGAGTAAATTGGAATTCGTAGTTCGACTGATTTTAGAGGAATATTTGTACATTTCAAAAATGGACACTTAGAAACTTTTCTGCTGAAAACCACACAATGCATTTTTATGGAAGGAAATACAAGTTACTGGTAAGTACGCTTAGAATTACCTTCCAGGGTCAGTGCTGGGCTAAAAGATGCAGCACTGGGTTCTCTCCTGATAACAGGTGAGTAAATCGGAATTCGTAGTTATGCTGGTTTTAGCGGAATTTTTGTACGTTTTAAAAATGGACACAGAAAATTTTCAAGGGAAAACCACACAATGGATTCCTATGGAAGGAAATACAAGTTACTGGTAAGTACGCTTAGATTTACTTTCCATTGTCAGTGCTGGTCTAAAAGATGCAGCACTGGGATCTCTCCTGATAACAGGTGAGTATATCGGAATTCGTAGTTCGATTGATTTTAGAGGAATATTTGTACATTTCAAAAATAGACACTTAGAAAGTTTTCTGGTGAAGACCACACAATGGATTCCTATGGAAGGAAATACAAGTTACTGGTAAGTACGCTTAGAATTACTTTTCAGGGTCAGTGCTGGGCTAACAGATGCAGCACTGGGTTCTCTCCTGATAACAGGTGATTAAATCGGAATTCATAGTTCGACTGATTTTCGAGGAATATTTGTACGTTTCAAAAATAGACACTTAGAAACTTTTCTGCTGAAAACCACACAATGCATTTCTATGGAAGGAAATACAAGTTACTGGTAAGTAGGCTTAGAATTACTGTTCAGGGTCAGTGCTGGGCTAACAGATGCAGCACTGGGTTCTCTCCTGATAACAGGTGAGTTAATCAGAATTCGTAGTTCGACTGTTTTTAGATTAATATTTGTACGTTTCAAAAATGGACACTTAGAAACTTTTCTGCTGAAAACCACACAATGGATTCCTATGGAAGGAAATACAAGTTACTGGTAAGTACGCTTAGAATTACTTTTCCGGGTCAGTGCTGGTCTAAAAGATGCAGCACTCGGTTCTCTTCTGATGATAAGTGAGTAAATCAGAATTCGTAGTTCGACTGATTTTAGAGGAATATTTGTACATTTCAAAAATGGACACTTAGAAACTCTTCTGCTGAAAACCACACAATGTATTCCTATGGAAGGAGTTACAAGTTACTGGTAAGTACACTTAGAATTACTTTTCAGTGTCAGTGCTGGGCTAACAGATGCAGCACTGGGTTCTCTCCTGATAACAGGTGAGTAAATCGGAATTCATAGTTCGACTGATTTTCAAGGAAGATTTGTAAGTTTCAAAAATGGACACTTAGAAACTCTTCTGCTGAAAACCACACAATGGATTCCTAAGGAAGGAAATACAAGTTCCTGGTAAATACGCTTAGAATTACTTTTCAGGGTCACTGCTGGGCTAACAGATGCAGCACTGGGTTCTCTCCTGATAACAGGTGAGTAAATCGGAATTCATAGTTCGACTGATTTTCAAGGAAGATTTGTAAGTTTCAAAAATGGACACTTAGAAACTCTTCTGCTGAAAACCACACAATGGATTCCTAAGGAAGGAAATACAAGTTCCTGGTAAATACGCTTAGAATTACTTTTCAGGGTCACTGCTGGGCTAACAGATGCAGCACTGGGTTCTCTCCTGATATCAGGTGAGTAAATTGGAATTCGTAGTTCAGCTGATATAAGAGGAATATTTGTAAGTTTCAAAAATGGCCACTTAGAAACTATACTGGTGAAAACCACACAATGGATTCCTATGGAAGGAAATACAAGTTACTGGTAAGTATGCTTAGAATTACTTTTCAGGGTCAGTGCTGGGCTAACAGATGCAGCACTGGGTTCTCTCCTGATAACAGGTGAGTAAATCGGAATTCATAGTTCGACTGATTTTCAAGGAAGATTTGTAAGTTTCAAAAATGGACACTTAGAAACTCTTCTGCTGAAAACCACACAATGGATTCCTAAGGAAGGAAATACAAGTTCCTGGTAAATACGCTTAGAATTACTTTTCAGGGTCACTGCTGGGCTAACAGATGCAGCACTGGGTTCTCTCCTGATATCAGGTGAGTAAATTGGAATTCGTAGTTCAGCTGATATAAGAGGAATATTTGTAAGTTTCAAAAATGGCCACTTAGAAACTTTTCTGCTGAAAACCACACAATGCATTTCTATGGAAGGAAATACAAGTTACTGGTAAGTACGCTTAGAATTACTTTCCAGGGTCAGTGCTGGTCTCAAAGATGCATGCCTGGGTTCTCTCCTTATAACAGGTGAGTAAATCGGAATTCATAGTTCGGTTGATTTTAGAGGAATATTTGTATGTTTCAAAAATGTACACTTAGAAACGTTTCTGCTGAAAACCACACAATGGATTCCTATGGAAGGAAATACAAGTTACTGGTAAGTATGCTTAGAATTACTTTTCAGGGTCAGTGATGGGCTAACAGATGCAGCACTGGGTTCTCTCCTGATAACAGGTGAGTAAATCGGAATTCATAGTTCGACTGATTTTCGAGGAATATTTGTACGTTTCAAAAATGGACACTTAGAAACTTTTCTGGTGAAAACCACACAACGGATTCCTATGGAAGGAAATACAAGTTACTGGTAAGTAGGCTTAGAATTACTTTTCAGGGTCAGTGCTGGGCTAACAGATGCAGCACTGGGTTCTCTCCTGATAACAGGTGAGTAAATCGGAATTTCTAGTTCGGCTGATTTAAGAGGAATATTTGTAAGTTTCAAAAATGGCCACTTAGAACCTTTTCTGCTGAAAACCACACGATGCATTTCTATAGAAGGAAATAGAAGTTACTGGTAAGTACGCTTAGAATTACTTTCCAGGGTCAGTGCTGGTCTAAAAGATGCAGCACTGGGTTCTCTCCTGATAACAGGTGAGTAAATCGGAATTCGTAGTTCGACTGATTTTAGAGGAATATTTGTACATTTCAAAAATGGACACTTAGAAACTTTTCTGGTGAAGACCACAAAAAGGATTCCTATGGAAGGAAATACAAGTTACTGGTAAGTACGCTTAGAATTACCTTCCAGGGTCAGTGCTTGGCTAAAAGATGCAGCACTGGGTTATCTCCTGATAACAGGTGAGTAAATGGGAGTTCGTAGTTTGGCTGATTTTAGAGAAATATTTGTATGTTTCAAAAATGGACACTTAGAAACTTTTCTGCTGTAAACCACACAATGCATTTTTATGGAAGGAAATACAAGTTACTGGTAAGTACGCTTAGAATTACCTTCCAGGGTCAGTGCTGGTCTAAGAGATGCAGCACTGGGTTCTCTCCTGATAACAGGTGAGTAAATCGGAATTCGTAGTTCTGCTGATTTTAGAGGAATATTTGTAGGTTTCAAAAATGGACTCTTAGAAACTCTTCAAGGGAAAACCACACTATGGATTCCTAAGGAAGGAAATACAAGTTACTGGTAAGTACACTTAGAATTACTTTTCAGGGTCAGTGCTGGGCTAAAAGATGCAGCACTGGGTTCTCTCCTGATAACAAGTGAGTAAATCGGAATTTGTAGTTCGGCTGATTTTAGAGGAATATTTGTACGTTTCAAAAATGGACACAGAAACTTTTCAAGGGAAAACCACACAATGGATTCCTATGGAAGGAAATACAAGTTACTGGTAAGTACGCTTAGATTTACTTTCCATTGTCAGTGCTGGTCTAAAAGATGCAGCACTGTGATCTCTCCTGATAACAGGTGAGTATATCGGAATTCGTAGTTCGACTGATTTTAGAGGAACATTTGAACATTTCAAGAATAGACACTTAGAAACTTTTCTGGTGAAGACCACACAATGGATTCCTATGGAAGGAAATACAAGTTACTGGTAAGTACGCTTAGAATTACTTTTCAGGGTCAGTGCTGGGCTAACAGATGCAGCACTGGGTTCTCTCCTGATAACAGGTGAGTAAATCGGAATTCATAGTTCGACTGATTTTCAAGGAATATTTGTAAGTTTCAAAAATGGACACTTAGAAACTCTTCTGCTGAAAATCACACAATGGATTCCTATGGAAGGAAATACAAGTTACTGGTGAGTAGGCTTAGAATTACTTTTCAGGGTCAGTGCTGGGCTAACAGATGCAGCACTGGGTTCTCTCCTGATAACAGGTGAGTAAATCGGAATTCGTAGTTCGGCTGATTTTAGAGGAACATTTGTACTTTTCAAAAATGGACACTTAGAAACTTTTCTGCTGAAAACCACACAATGCATTTGTATGGAAGGAAATACAAGTTACTGGTAAGTACGCTTAGAATTACTGTCCAGGGTCAGTGCTGGTCTAAAAGATGCAGCACTGGGTTCTCTCCTGAGAACAGGTGAGTAAATCGGAATTCGTAGTTCGACTGATTTTAGAGGAATATTTGTACATTTCAAAAATGGACACTTAGAAACTTTTCTGGTGAAGACCACAAAACGGATTCCTATGGAAAGGAATACAAGTTACTGGTAAGTACACTTAGAAATACTTTTCAGGGTCAGTGCTGGACTAACAGATGCAGCCCTGGCTTCTCTCCTGATAACAGGTGAGTAAATCGGAATTCGTACTTCGGGCTGATTTTAGAGGAATATTTGTACGTTTCACAAATATACACTTAGAAACTATAATGCTGAAAACCACACAATGGATTCCTATGGAAGGAAATACAAGTTACTGATAAGTACGCTTAGAATTACATTTCAGGGTCAGTGCTGCTCTAAAAGATGCAGCAGTGGGTTCTCTCCTGATAACAGGTGAGTAAATCGGAATTCGTAGTTCGACTGATTTTAGAGGAATATTTGTACATTTCAAAAATGGACACTTAGAAACTTTTCTGGTGAAGACCACAAAATGGATTCCTATGGAAGGAAATACAAGTTACTGGTAAGTACGCTTAGAATTACTTTTCAGGGTCAGTGCTGGGCTAAAAGATGCAGCACTGGGTTCTCTCCTGATAACAGGTGAGTAAATTGGAATTCGTAGTTCGACTGATTTTAGAGGAATATTTGTACATTTCAAAAATAGACACTTAGAAACTTTTCTACTGAAAACCACACAATGCATGTTGATGGAAGGAAATGCAAGTTACTGGTAAGTACGCTTAGAATTACCTTCCAGGGTCAGTGCTGGGCTAAAAGATGCAGCACTGGGTTCTCTCCTGATAACAGGTGAGTAAATCGGAATTCGTAGTTCTGCTGGTTTTAGAGGAATTTTTGTACGTTTTAAAAATGGACACAGAAAATTTTCAAGGGAAAACCACACAATGGATTCCTATGGAAGGAAATACAAGTTACTGGTAAGTACGCTTAGATTTACTTTCCATTGTCAGTGCTGGTCTAAAAGATGCAGCACTGGGATCTCTCCTGATAACAGGTGAGTATATCGGAATTCGTAGTTCGATTGATTTTAGAGGAATATATGTACATTTCAAAAATAGACACTTAGAAACTTTTCTGGTGAAGACCACACAATGGATTCCTATGGAAGGAAATACAAGTTACTGTTAAGTACGCTTAGAATTACTTTTCAGGGTCAGTGCTGGGCTAACAGATGCAGCACTGGGTTCTCTCCTGATAACAGGTGAGTAAATCGGAATTCATAGTTCGACTGATTTTCGAGGAATATTTGTACGTTTCAAAAATAGACACTTAGAAACTTTTCTGCTGAAAACAACACAATGGATTCCTATGGAAGGAAATACAAGTTACTGGTAAGTACGCTTAGAATTACTTTTCAGGGTCAGTGCTGGGCTAAAAGATGCAGCACTGGGTTCTCTCCTGATAACAGGTGAGTAAATTGGAATTCGTAGTTCGACTGATTTTAGAGGAATATTTGTACATTTCAAAAATAGACACTTAGAAACTTTTCTACTGAAAACCACACAATGCATGTTGATGGAAGGAAATGCAAGTTACTGGTAAGTACGCTTAGAATTACCTTCCAGGGTCAGTGCTGGGCTAAAAGATGCAGCACTGGGTTCTCTCCTGATAACAGGTGAGTAAATCGGAATTCGTAGTTCTGCTGGTTTTAGAGGAATTTTTGTACGTTTTAAAAATGGACACAGAAAATTTTCAAGGGAAAACCACACAATGGATTCCTATGGAAGGAAATACAAGTTACTGGTAAGTACGCTTAGATTTACTTTCCATTGTCAGTGCTGGTCTAAAAGATGCAGCACTGGGATCTCTCCTGATAACAGGTGAGTATATCGGAATTCGTAGTTCGATTGATTTTAGAGGAATATATGTACATTTCAAAAATAGACACTTAGAAACTTTTCTGGTGAAGACCACACAATGGATTCCTATGGAAGGAAATACAAGTTACTGTTAAGTACGCTTAGAATTACTTTTCAGGGTCAGTGCTGGGCTAACAGATGCAGCACTGGGTTCTCTCCTGATAACAGGTGAGTAAATCGGAATTCATAGTTCGACTGATTTTCGAGGAATATTTGTACGTTTCAAAAATAGACACTTAGAAACTTTTCTGCTGAAAACCACACGATGTATTTCTATGGAAGGAAATACAAGTTACTGGTAAGTAGGCTTAGAATTACTGTCCAGGGTCAGTGCTGGGCTAACAGATGCAGCACTGGGTTCTCTCCTGATAACAGGTGAGTTAATCGGAATTCGTAGTTCGACTGTTTTTAGATGAATATTTGTACGTTTCAAAAATGGACACTTAGAATCTTTTCTGGTGAAAACCACACAACGGATTCCTATGGAAGGAAATACAAGTTACTGGTAAGTAGGCTTAGAATTACTTTTCAGGGTCAGTGCTGGGCTAACAGATGCAGCACTGGGTTCTCTCCTGATAACAGGTGAGTAAATCAGAATTTCTAGTTCGGCTGATTTAAGAGGAATATTTGTAAGTTTCAAAAATGGCCACTTAGAAACTTTTCTGCTGAAAACCACACAATGCATTTCTATGGAAGGAAATAGAAGTTACTGGTAAGTGCGCTTAGAATTACTTTCCAGGGTCAGTGCTGGTCTAAAAGATGCAGCACTGGGTTCTCTCCTGATAACAGGTGAGTAAATCGGAATTCGTAGTTCGACTGATTTTAGAGGAATATTTGTACATTTCAAAAATGGACACTTAGAAACTTTTCTGGTGAAGACCACAAAATGGATTCCTATGGAAAGAAATACAAGTTACTGGTAAGTACACTTAGAAATACTTTTCAGGGTCAGTGCTGGGCTAACAGATGCAGCCCTGGCTTCTCTCCTGATAACAGGTGAGTAAATCGGAATTCGTACTTCGGCTGATTTTAGAGGAATATTTGTACGTTTCAAAAATATACACTTAGAAACTATAATGCTGAAAACCACACAATGGATTCCTATGGAAGGAAATACAAGTTACTGATAAGTACGCTTAGAATTACATTTCAGGGTCAGTGCTGCTCTAAAAGATGCAGCACTGGGTTCTCTCCTGATAACAGGTGAGTTAATCGGAATTCGTAGTTCGACTGGTTTTAGAGGAATATTTGTACGTTTCAAAAAAGGCCACTTAGAAACTTTTCTGCTGAAAACCACACGATGCATTTCTATGGAAGGAAATACAAGTTACTGGTAAGTACGCTTAGAATTACTTTCCAGGGTCAGTGCTGGTCTAAAAGATGCAGCACTGGGTTCTCTCCTGATAACAGGTGAGTAAATCGGAATTCGTAGTTCGACTGATTTTAGAGGAATATTTGTACATTTCAAAAATGGACACTTAGAAACTTTTCTGGTGAAGACCACAAAATGGATTCCTATGGAAGGAAATACAAGTTACTGGTAAGTACGCTTAGAATTACTTTTCAGGGTCAGTGCTGGGCTAAAAGATGCAGCACTGGGTTCTCTCCTGATAATAGGTGAGTAAATTGGAATTCGTAGTTCGACTGATTTTAGAGGAATATTTGTACATTTCAAAAATGGACACTTAGAAACTTTTCTACTGAAAACCACACAATGCATGTTGATGGAAGGAAATGCAAGTTACTGGTAAGTACGCTTAGAATTACCTTCCAGGGTCAGTGCTGGGCTAAAAGATGCAGCACTGGGTTCTCTCCTGATAACAGGTGAGTAAATCGGAATTCGTAGTTCTGCTGGTTTTAGAGGAATTTTTGTATGTTTTAAAAATGGACACAGAAAATTTTCAAGGGAAAACCACACAATGGATTCCTACGGAAGGAAATACAAGTTACTGGTAAGTACGCTTAGATTTACTTTCCATTGTCAGTGCTGGTCTAAAAGATGCAGCACTGGGATCTCTCCTGATAACAGGTGAGTATATCGGAATTCGTAGTTCGATTGATTTTAGAGGAATATATGTACATTTCAAAAATAGACACTTAGAAACTTTTCTGGTGAAGACCACACAATGGATTCCTATGGAAGGAAATACAAGTTACTGTTAAGTATGCTTAGAATTACTTTTCAGGGTCAGTGCTGGGCTAACAGATGCAGCACTGGGTTCTCTCCTGATAACAGGTGAGTAAATCGGAATTCATAATTCGACTGATTTTCGAGGAATATTTGTACGTTTCAAAAATAGACACTTAGAAACTTTTCTGCTGAAAACCACACGATGCATTTCTATGGAAGGAAATACAAGTTACTGGTAAGTAGGCTTAGAATTACTGTCCAGGGTCAGTGCTGGGCTAAAAGATGCAGCACTGGGTTCTCTCCTGATAATAGGTGAGTAAATCGGAATTCGTAGTTCGACTGATTTTAGAGGAATATTTGTACATTTCAAAAATGGACACTTAGAAACTCTTCTGCTGAAAACCACACAATGTATTCCTATGGAAGGAGTTACAAGTTACTGGTAAGTACACTTAGAATTACTTTTCAGGGTCAGTGCTGGGCTAACAGATGCAGCACTGGGATCTCTCCTGATAACAGGTGAGTATATCGGAATTCGTAGTTCCATTGATTTTAGAGGAATATTTGTACATTTCAAAAATAGACACTTAGAAACTTTTCTGGTGAAGACCACACAATGGATTCCTATGGAAGGAAATACAAGTTACTGGTAAGTACTCTTAGAATTTCTTTCCAGGGTCAGAGCTGGTCTAAAAGATGCAGCACTGGGTTCTCTCCTGATACAGGTGAGTAAATCGGAATTCGTAGTTCGGCTGATTTTAGAGGAATATTTGAACTTTTCAAAAATGGACACTTAGAAATTCTTCTGCTGAAAACCACACAATGGATTCCTATGGAAGGAAATACAAATTACTGGTAAGTACGCTTAGAATTTTTTTTTAGGGTCAGTGCTGGGCTAACAGATGCAGCACTGGGTTCTCTCCTGATAACAGGTGAGTAAATCGAAATTCGTAGTTCGGCTGATTTCAGAGGAATATTTGTACATTTCAAAAATGGACACTTAGAAACTCTTCTGCTGAAAACCACACAATGTATTCCTATGGAAGGAGTTACAAGTTACTGGTAAGTACACTTAGAATTACTTTTCAGGGTCAGTGCTGGGCTAACAGATGCAGCACTGGGATCTCTCCTGATAACAGGTGAGTATATCGGAATTCGTAGTTCGATTGATTTTAGAGGAATATTTGTACATTTCAAAAATAGACACTTAGAAACTTTTCTGGTGAAAACCACACAATGGATTCCTATGGAAGGAAATACAAGTTACTGGTAAGTACGCTTAGAATTACTTTCCAGGGTCAGTGCTGGGCTAAAAGATGCAGCACTGGGTTCTCTCCTGATAACAGGTGAGTAAATCAGAATTCGTAGTTTGGCTGATTTTAGAGAAATATTTGTACGTTTCGAAAATGGAAACTTAGAAACTTTTCTGCTGAAAACCACACAATGCATTTTTATGGAAGGAAATACAAGTTACTAGTAAGTACACTTAGAATTACTTTTCAGGGTCAGTGCTGGGCTAAAAGATGCAGCACTGGGTCCTCTCCTGATAACAGGTGAGTAAATCGGAATTTGTAGTTCGGCTGATTTTAGAGGAATATTTGTACGTTTAAAAAATGGACACAGAAACTTTTCAAGGGAAAACCACACAATGGATTCCTATGGAAGGAAATACAAGTTACTGGTAAGTACGCTTAGATTTACTTTCCATTGTCAGTGCTGGTCTAAAAGATGCAGCACTGGGATCTCTCCTGATAACAGGTGAGTATATCGGAATTCGTAGTTCGACTGATTTTAGAGGAATATTTGTACATTTCAAAAATGGCCACTTAGAAACTTTTCTGCTGAAAACCACACGATGCATTTCTATGGAAGGAAATACAAGTTACTGGTAAGTACGCTTAGAATTACTTTCCAGGGTCAGTGCTGGTCTAAAAGATGCAGCACTGGGTTCTCTCCTGATGATAGGTGAGTAAATCGGAATTCGTAGTTCGACTGATTTTAGAGGAATATTTGTACATTTCAAAAATGGACACTTAGAAACTCTTCTGCTGAAAACCACACAATGGATTCCTATGGAAGGAGTTACAAGTTACTGGTAAGTACACTTAGAATTACTTTTCAGGGTCAGTGTTGGGCTAACAGATGCAGCACTGGGTTCTCTCCTGATAACAGGTGAGTAAATCGGAATTCGTAATTCGGCTGATTTTAGAGGAATATTTGTACATTTCAAAAATGGACACTTAGAAACTCTTCTGCTGAAAACCACACAATGGATTTGTATGGAAGGAAATACAAGTTACTGGTAAGTACGCTTAGAATTACTGTCCAGGGTCAGTGCTGGTCTAACAGATGCAGCACTGGGTTCTCTCCTGAGAACAGGTGAGTAAATCGGAATTCGTAGTTCGACTGATTTTTGAGGAATATTTGTACATTTCAAAAATGGACACTTAGAAACTTTTCTGGTGAAGACCACAAAATGGATTCCTATGGAAGGAAATACAAGTTACTGGTAAGTACACTTAAATTCACTTTTCAGGGTCAGTGCTGGGCTAACAGATGCAGCCCTGGCTTCTCTCCTGATAACAGGTGAGTAAATCGGAATTCGTACTTCGGCTGATTTTAGAGGAATGTTTGTACGTTTTAAAAATATACACTTAGAAACTATAATGCTGAAAACCACACAATGGATTCCTATGGAAGGAAATACAAGTTACTGATAAGTACGCTTAGAATTACATTTCAGGGTCAGTGCTGCTCTAAAAGATGCAGCACTGGGTTCTCTCCTGATAACAGGTGAGTAAATCGGAATTCGTAGTTCGACTGATTTTAGAGGAATATTTGTACATTTCAAAAATGGACACTTAGAAACTTTTCTGGTGAAGACCACAAAATGGATTCCTATGGAAGGAAATACAATTTACTGGTAAGTACGCTTAGAATTACTTTTCAGGGTCAGTGCTGGGCTAAAAGATGCAGCACTGGGTTCTCTCCTGATAACAGGTGAGTAAATTGGAATTCGTAGTTCGACTGATTTTAGAGGAATATTTGTACATTTCAAAAATGGACACTTAGAAACTTTTCTGCTGAAAACCACACAATGCATTTTTATGGAAGGAAATACAAGTTACTGGTAAGTACGCTTAGAATTACCTTCCAGGGTCAGTGCTGGGCTAAAAGATGCAGCACTGGGTTCTCTCCTGATAACAGGTGAGTAAATTGGAATTCGTAGTTCTGCTGGTTTTAGCGGAATTTTTGTACGTTTTAAAAATGGACACAGAAAATTTTCAAGGGAAAACCACACAATGGATTCCTATGGAAGGAAATACAAGTTACTGGTAAGTACGCTTAGATTTACTTTCCATTGTCAGTGCTGGTCTAAAAGATGCAGCACTGGGATCTCTCCTGATAACAGGTGAGTATATCGGAATTCGTAGTTCGATTGATTTTAGAGGAATATTTGTACATTTCAAAAATAGACACTTAGAAAGTTTTCTGGTGAAGACCACACAATGGATTCCTATGGAAGGAAATACAAGTTACTGGTAAGTACGCTTAGAATTACTTTTCAGGGTCAGTGCTGGGCTAACAGATGCAGCACTGGGTTCTCTCCTGATAACAGGTGAGTAAATCGGAATTCATAGTTCGACTGATTTTCGAGGAATATTTGTACGTTTCAAAAATAGACACTTAGAAATTCTTCTGCTGAAAACCACACAATGGATTCCTATGGAAGGAAATACAAATTACTGGTAAGTACGCGTAGAATTTTTTTTCAGGGTCAGTGCTGGGCTAACAGATGCAGCACTGGGTTCTCTCCTGATAACAGGTGAGTAAATCGGAATTCGTAGTTCGGCTGATTTTAGAGGAATATTTGTACATTTCAAAAATGTACACTTAGAAACTTTTCTGGTGAAAACCACACAATGGATTCCTATGGAAGGAAATACAAGTTACTGGTAAGTACGCTTAGAATGACTTTCCAGGGTCAGTGCTGGGCTAAAAGATGCAGCACTGGGTTCTCTCCTGATAACAGGTGAGTAAATCGGAATTCGTAGTTTGGCTGATTTTAGAGAAATATTTGTACGTTTCGAAAATGGAAACTTAGAAACTTTTCTGCTGAAAACCACACAATGCATTTTTATGGAAGGAAATACAAGTTACTAGTAAGTACACTTAGAATTACTTTTCAGGGTCAGTGCTGGGCTAAAAGATGCAGCACTGGGTCCTCTCCTGATAACACTTGAGTAAATCGGAATTTGTAGTTCGGCTGATTTTAGAGGAATATTTGTACGTTTAAAAAATGGACACAGAAACTTTTCAAGGGAAAACCACACAATGGATTCCTATGGAAGGAAATACAAGTTACTGGTAAGTACGCTTAGATTTACTTTCCATTGTCAGTGCTGGTCTAAAAGATGCAGCACTGGGATCTCTCCTGATAACAGGTGAGTATATCGGAATTCGTAGTTCGACTGATTTTAGAGGAATATTTGTACATTTCAAAAATGGCCACTTAGAAACTTTTCTGCTGAAAACCACACGATGCATTTCTATGGAAGGAAATACAAGTTACTGGTAAGTACGCTTAGAATTACTTTCCAGGGTCAGTGCTGGTCTAAAAGATGCAGCACTGGGTTCTCTCCTGATGATAGGTGAGTAAATCGGAATTCGTAGTTCGACTGATTTTAGAGGAATATTTGTACATTTCAAAAATGGACACTTAGAAACTCTTCTGCTGAAAACCACACAATGGATTCCTATGGAAGGAGTTACAAGTTACTGGTAAGTACACTTAGAATTACTTTTCAGGGTCAGTGTTGGGCTAACAGATGCAGCACTGGGTTCTCTCCTGATAACAGGTGAGTAAATCGGAATTCGTAATTCGACTGATTTTAGAGGAATACTTGTACATTTCAAAAATGGACACTTAGAAACTCTTCTGCTGAAAACCACACAATGGATTTGTATGGAAGGAAATACAAGTTACTGGTAAGTACGCTTAGAATTACTGTCCAGGGTCAGTGCTGGTCTAACAGATGCAGCACTGGGTTCTCTCCTGAGAACAGGTGAGTAAATCGGAATTCGTAGTTCGACTGATTTTTGAGGAATATTTGTACATTTCAAAAATGGACACTTAGAAACTTTTCTGGTGAAGACCACAAAATGGATTCCTATGGAAGGAAATACAAGTTACTGGTAAGTACACTTAAATTCACTTTTCAGGGTCAGTGCTGGGCTAACAGATGCAGCACTGGGTTCTCTCCTGATAACAGGTGAGTTAATCGGAATTCGTAGTTAGACCGGTTTTAGAGGAATATTTGTACGTTTCAAAAATGGCCACTTAGAAACTTTTCTGCTGAAAACCACACGATGCATTTCTATGGAAGGAAATACAAGTTCCTGGTAAATACGCTTAGAATTACTTTTCAGGGTCAGTGCTGGTCTAAAAGATGCAGCACTGGGTTCTCTCCTGATAACAGGTGAGTAAATCGGAATTCGTAGTTCGACTAATTTTAGAGGAATATTTGTACATTTCAAAAATGGACACTTAGAAACTTTTCTGGTGAAGACCACAAAATGGATTCCTATGGAAGGAAATACAATTTACTGGTAAGTACACTTAGAATTACTTTTCAGGGTCAGTGCTGGGCTAAAAGATGCAGCACTGGGTTCTCTCCTGATAACAGGTGAGTAAATTGGAATTCGTAGTTCGACTGATTTTAGAGGAATATTTGTACATTTCAAAAATGGACACTTAGAAACTTTTCTGCTGAAAACCACACAATGGATTCCTAAGAAAGGAAATACAAGTTACTGGTAAGTATGCTTAGAATTACTTTTCAGGGTCAGTGATGGGCTAACAGATGCAGCACTGGGTTCTCTCCTGATAACAGGTGAGTAAATCGGAATTCATAGTTCGACTGATTTTCGAGGAATATTTGTACGTTTCAAAAATGGACACTTAGAAACTTTTCTGGTGAAAACCACACAACGGATTCCTATGGAAGGAAATACAAGTTACTGGTAAGTAGGCTTAGAATTACTTTTCAGGGTCAGTGCTGGGCTAACAGATGCAGCACTGGGTTCTCTCCTGATAACAGGTGAGTAAATCGGAATTTGTAGTTCGGCTGATTTAAGAGGAATATTTGTAAGTTTCAAAAATGGCCACTTAGAAACTTTTCTGCTGAAAACCACACGATGCATTTCTATGGAAGGAAATAGAAGTTACTGGTAAGTACACTTAGAATTACTTTCCAGGGTCAGTGCTGGTCTAAAAGATGCAGCACTGGGTTCTCTCCTGATAACAGGTGAGTAAATCGGAATTCATAGTTCGACTGATTTTAGAGGAATATTTGTACATTTCAAAAATGGACAATTAGAAACTTTTCTGGTGAAGACCACAAAAAGGATTCCTATGGAAGGAAATACAAGTTACTGGTAAGTACGCTTAGAATTACCTTCCAGGGTCAGTGCTTGGCTAAAAGATGCAGCACTGGGTTATCTCCTGATAACAGGTGGGTAAATCGGAGTTCGTAGTTTGGCTGATTTTAGAGAAATATTTGTATGTTTCAAAAATGGACACTTAGAAACTTTTCTGCTGTAAACCACACAATGCATTTTTATGGAAGGAAATACAAGTTACTGGTAAGTACGCTTAGAATTACCTTCCAGGGTCAGTGCTGGCTAAGAGATGCAGCACTGGGTTCTCTCCTGATAACAGGTGAGTAAATCGGAATTCGTAGTTCTGCTGATTTTAGAGGAATATTTGTAGGTTTCAAAAATGGACACTTAGAAACTCTTCAAGGGAAAACCACACTATGGATTCCTAAGGAGGGAAATACAAGTTACTGGTAAGTACACTTAGAATTACTTTTCAGGGTCAGTGCTGGGCTAAAAGATGCAGCACTGGGTTCTCTCCTGATAACAGGTGAGTAAATCGGAATTTGTAGTTCGGCTGATTTTAGAGGAATATTTGTACGTTTCAAAAATGGACACAGAAACTTTTCAAGGGAAAACCACACAATGGATTCTTATGGAAGGAAATACAAGTTACTGGTAAGTACGCTTAGATTTACTTTCCATTGTCAGTGCCGGTCTAAAAGATGCAGCACTGTGATCTCTCCTGATAACAGGTGAGTATATCGGAATTCGTAGTTCGACTGATTTTAGAGGAACATTTGCACATTTCAAGAATAGACACTTAGAAACTTTTCTGGTGAAGACCACACAATGGATTCCTATGGAAGGAAATACAAGTTACTGGTAAGTACGCTTAGAATTACTTTTCACGGTCAGTGCTGGGCTAACAGATGCAGCACTGGGTTCTCTCCTGATAACAGGTGAGTAAATCGGAATTCATAGTTCGACTGATTTTCAAGGAATATTTGTAAGTTTCAAAAATGGACACTTAGAAACTCTTCTGCTGAAAACCACACAATGGATTCCTATGGAAGGAAACACAAGTTACTGGTGAGTAGGCTTAGAATTACTTTTCAGGGTCAGTGCTGGGCTAACAGATGCAGCACTGAGTTCTCTCCTGATAACAGGTGAGTAAATCGGAATTCGTAGTTTGGCTGATTTTAGAGGAATATTTGTACTTTTCAAAAATGGACACTTAGAAACTTTTCTGCTGAAAACCACACAATGCATTTGTATGGAAGGAAATACAAGTTACTGGTAAGTACGCTTAGAATTACTGTCCAGGGTCAGTGCTGGTCTAAAAGATGCAGCACTGGGTTCTCTCCTGAGAACAGGTGAGTAAATCGGAATTCGTAGTTCGACTGATTTTAGAGGAATATTTGTACATTTCAAAAATGGACACTTAGAAACTTTTCTGGTGAAGACCACAAAATGGATTCCTATGGAAAGAAATACAAGTTACTGGTAAGTACACTTAGAAATACTTTTCAGGGTCAGTGCTGGGCTAACAGATGCAGCCCTGGCTTCTCTCCTGATAACAGGTGAGTAAATCGGAATTCGTACTTCGGCTGATTTTAGAGGAATATTTGTACGTTTCAAAAATATACACTTAGAAACTATAATGCTGAAAACCACACAATGGATTCCTATGGAAGGAAATACAAGTTACTGATAAGTACGCTTAGAATTACATTTCAGGGTCAGTGCTGCTCTAAAAGATGCAGCACTGGGTTCTCTCCTGATAACAGGTGAGTTAATCGGAATTCGTAGTTCGACGGGTTTTAGAGGAATATTTGTACGTTTCAAAAATGGCCACTTAGAAACTTTTCTGCTGAAAACCACACGATGCATTTCTATGGAAGGAAATACAAGTTACTGGTAAGTATGCTTAGAATTACTTTCCAGGGTCAGTGCTGGTCTAAAAGATGCAGCACTGGGTTCTCTCCTGATAACAGGTGAGTAAATCGGAATTCGTAGTTCGACTGATTTTAGAGGAATATTTGTACATTTCAAAAATGGACACTTAGAAACTTTTCTGGTGAAGACCACAAAATGGATTCCTATGGAAGGAAATACAAGTTACTGGTAAGTACGCTTAGAATTACTTTTCAGGGTCAGTGCTGGGCTAAAAGATGCAGCACTGGGTTCTCTCCTGATAACAGGTGAGTAAATTGGAATTCGTAGTTCGACTGATTTTAGAGGAATATTTGTACATTTCAAAAATGGACACTTAGAAACTTTTGTGCTGAAAACCACACAATGCATGTTTATGGAAGGAAATGCAAGTTACTGGTAAGTACGCTTAGAATTACCTTCCAGGGTCAGTGCTGGGCTAAAAGATGCAGCACTGGGTTCTCTCCTGATAACAGGTGAGTAAATCGGAATTCGTAGTTCTGCTGGTTTTAGAGGAATTTTTGTACGTTTTAAAAATGGACACAGAAAATTTTCAAGGGAAAACCACACAATGGATTCCTATGGAAGGAAATACAAGTTACTGGTAAGTACGCTTAGATTTACTTTCCATTTTCAGTGCTGGTCTAAAAGATGCAGCACTGGGATCTCTCCTGATAACAGGTGAGTATATCGGAATTCGTAGTTCGATTGATTTTAGAGGAATATATGTACATTTCAAAAATAGACACTTAGAAACTTTTCTGGTGAAGACCACACAATGGATTCCTATGGAAGGAAATACAAGTTACTGTTAAGTACGCTTAGAATTACTTTTCAGGGTCAGTGCTGGGCTAACAGATGCAGCACTGGGTTCTCTCCTGATAACAGGTGAGTAAATCGGAATTCATAGTTCGACTGATTTTCGAGGAATATTTGTACGTTTCAAAAATAGACACTTAGAAACTTTTCTGCTGAAAACCACACGATGCATTTCTATGGAAGGAAATACAAGTTACTGGTAAGTACGCTTAGAATTACTGTCCAGGGTCAGTGCTGGGCTAACAGATGCAGCACTGGGTTCTCTCCTGATAACAGGTGAGTTAATCGGAATTCGTAGTTCGACTGTTTTTAGATGAATATTTGTACGTTTCAAAAATGGACACTTAGAAACTTTTCTGCTGAAAACCACACAATGGATTCCTATGGAAGGAAATACAAGTTACTGGTAAGTAGGCTTAGAATTACTTTTCCGGGTCAGTGCTGGTCTAAAAGATGCAGCACCGGGTTCTCTTCTGATGATAGGTGAGTAAATTGGAATTCGTAGTTCGACTGATTTTAGAGGAATATTTGTACATTTCAAAAATGGACACTTAGAAACTCTTCTGCTGAAAACCACACAATGTATTCCTATGGAAGGAGTTACAAGTTACTGGTAAGTACACTTAGAATTACTTTTCAGGGTCAGTGCTGGGCTAACAGATGCAGCACTGGGATCTCTCCTGATAACAGGTGAGTATATCGGAATTCGTAGTTCGATTGATTTTAGAGGAATATTTGTACATTTCAAAAATAGACACTTAGAAACTTTTCAGGTGAAGACCACACAATGGATTCCTCTTGAAGGAAATACAAGTTACTGTTAAGTACGCTTAGAATTACTTTTCAGGGTCAGTGCTGGGCTAAAAGATGCAGCACTGGGTTCTCTCCTGATAACAGGTGAATAAATCGGAATTCATAGTTCGACTGATTTTCGAGGAATATTTGTACATTTCAAAAATGGACACTTAGAAACTTTTCTGGTGAAGACCACACAATGGATTCCTATGGAAGGAAATACAAGTTACTGGTAAGTACTCTTAGAATTTCTTTCCAGGGTCAGAGCTGGTCTAAAAGATGCAGCACTGGGTTCTCTCCTGATAACAGGTGAGTAAATCGGAATTCGTAGTTTGGCTGATTTTAGAGGAATATTTGTACGTTTCAAAAATGGACACTTAGAAACTTTTCTGCTGAAAACCACACAATGGATTCCTATGGAAGGAAATACAAGTTACTGGTAAGTACGCTTAGATTTACTTTCCATTTTCAGTGCTGGTCTAAAAGATGCAGCACTGGGATCTCTCCTGATAACAGGTGAGTATATCGGAATTCGTAGTTCGATTGATTTTAGAGGAATATATGTACATTTCAAAAATAGACACTTAGAAACTTTTCTGGTGAAGACCACACAATGGATTCCTATGGAAGGAAATACAAGTTACTGTTAAGTACGCTTAGAATTACTTTTCAGGGTCAGTGCTGGGCTAACAGATGCAGCACTGGGTTCTCTCCTGATAACAGGTGAGTAAATCGGAATTCATAGTTCGACTGATTTTCGAGGAATATTTGTACGTTTCAAAAATAGACACTTAGAAACTTTTCTGCTGAAAACCACACGATGCATTTCTATGGAAGGAAATACAAGTTACTGGTAAGTACGCTTAGAATTACTGTCCAGGGTCAGTGCTGGGCTAACAGATGCAGCACTGGGTTCTCTCCTGATAACAGGTGAGTTAATCGGAATTCGTAGTTCGACTGTTTTTAGATGAATATTTGTACGTTTCATAAATGGACACTTAGAAACTTTTCTGCTGAAAACCACACAATGGATTCCTATGGAAGGAAATACAAGTTACTGGTAAGTAGGCTTAGAATTACTTTTCCGGGTCAGTGCTGGTCTAAAAGATGCAGCACCGGGTTCTCTTCTGATGATAGGTGAGTAAATTGGAATTCGTAGTTCGACTGATTTTAGAGGAATATTTGTACATTTCAAAAATGGACACTTAGAAACTCTTCTGCTGAAAACCACACAATGTATTCCTATGGAAGGAGTTACAAGTTACTGGTAAGTACACTTAGAATTACTTTTCAGGGTCAGTGCTGGGCTAACAGATGCAGCACTGGGATCTCTCCTGATAACAGGTGAGTATATCGGAATTCGTAGTTCGATTGATTTTAGAGGAATATTTGTACATTTCAAAAATAGACACTTAGAAACTTTTCTGGTGAAGACCACACAATGGATTCCTCTTGAAGGAAATACAAGTTACTGTTAAGTACGCTTAGAATTACTTTTCAGGGTCAGTGCTGGGCTAAAAGATGCAGCACTGGGTTCTCTCCTGATAACAGGTGAATAAATCGGAATTCATAGTTCGACTGATTTTCGAGGAATATTTGTACATTTCAAAAATGGACACTTAGAAACTTTTCAGGTGAAGACCACACAATGGATTCCTCTTGAAGGAAATACAAGTTACTGTTAAGTACGCTTAGAATTACTTTTCAGGGTCAGTGCTGGGCTAAAAGATGCAGCACTGGGTTCTCTCCTGATAACAGGTGAATAAATCGGAATTCATAGTTCGACTGATTTTCGAGGAATATTTGTACATTTCAAAAATGGACACTTAGAAACTTTTCTGGTGAAGACCACACAATGGATTCCTATGGAAGGAAATACAAGTTACTGGTAAGTACTCTTAGAATTTCTTTCCAGGGTCAGAGCTGGTCTAAAAGATGCAGCACTGGGTTCTCTCCTGATAACAGGTGAGTAAATCGGAATTCGTAGTTTGGCTGATTTTAGAGGAATATTTGTACGTTTCAAAAATGGACACTTAGAAACTTTTCTGCTGAAAACCACACAATGGATTCCTATGGAAGGAAATACAAGTTACTGGTAAGTACGCTTAGATTTACTTTCCATTTTCAGTGCTGGTCTAAAAGATGCAGCACTGGGATCTCTCCTGATAACAGGTGAGTATATCGGAATTCGTAGTTCGATTGATTTTAGAGGAATATATGTACATTTCAAAAATAGACACTTAGAAACTTTTCTGGTGAAGACCACACAATGGATTCCTATGGAAGGAAATACAAGTTACTGTTAAGTACGCTTAGAATTACTTTTCAGGGTCAGTGCTGGGCTAACAGATGCAGCACTGGGTTCTCTCCTGATAACAGGTGAGTAAATCGGAATTCATAGTTCGACTGATTTTCGAGGAATATTTGTACGTTTCAAAAATAGACACTTAGAAACTTTTCTGCTGAAAACCACACGATGCATTTCTATGGAAGGAAATACAAGTTACTGGTAAGTACGCTTAGAATTACTGTCCAGGGTCAGTGCTGGGCTAACAGATGCAGCACTGGGTTCTCTCCTGATAACAGGTGAGTTAATCGGAATTCGTAGTTCGACTGTTTTTAGATGAATATTTGTACGTTTCATAAATGGACACTTAGAAACTTTTCTGCTGAAAACCACACAATGGATTCCTATGGAAGGAAATACAAGTTACTGGTAAGTAGGCTTAGAATTACTTTTCCGGGTCAGTGCTGGTCTAAAAGATGCAGCACCGGGTTCTCTTCTGATGATAGGTGAGTAAATTGGAATTCGTAGTTCGACTGATTTTAGAGGAATATTTGTACATTTCAAAAATGGACACTTAGAAACTCTTCTGCTGAAAACCACACAATGTATTCCTATGGAAGGAGTTACAAGTTACTGGTAAGTACACTTAGAATTACTTTTCAGGGTCAGTGCTGGGCTAACAGATGCAGCACTGGGATCTCTCCTGATAACAGGTGAGTATATCGGAATTCGTAGTTCGATTGATTTTAAAGGAATATTTGTACATTTCAAAAATAGACACTTAGAAACTTTTCTGGTGAAGACCACACAATGGATTCCTCTTGAAGGAAATACAAGTTACTGTTAAGTACGCTTAGAATTACTTTTCAGGGTCAGTGCTGGGCTAAAAGATGCAGCACTGGGTTCTCTCCTGATAACAGGTGAATAAATCGGAATTCATAGTTCGACTGATTTTCGAGGAATATTTGTACATTTCAAAAATGGACACTTAGAAACTTTTCTGGTGAAGACCACACAATGGATTCCTATGGAAGGAAATACAAGTTACTGGTAAGTACTCTTAGAATTTCTTTCCAGGGTCAGAGCTGGTCTAAAAGATGCAGCACTGGGTTCTCTACTGATAACAGGTGAGTAAATCGGAATTCGTAGTTTGGCTGATTTTAGAGGAATATTTGTACGTTTCAAAAATGGACACTTAGAAACTTTTCTGCTGAAAACCACACAATGGATTCCTATGGAAGGAAATACAAGTTACTGATAAGTACGCTTAGAATTACTTTCCAGGGTCAGTGCTGGTCTAAAAGATGCAGCACTGGGTTCTCTCCTGATAACAGGTGAGTAAATCGGAATTCTTAGTTCGGCTGATTTAAGAGGAATATTTGTACGTTTCAAAAATGGCCACTTAGAAACTTTTTTGCTGAAAACCACATGATTCATTTCTATGGAAGGAAATCCAAGTTACTGATAAGTACGCTTAGAATTACTTTCCAGGGTCAGTGCTGGTCTAAAAGATGCAGCACTGGGTTCTCTCCTGATAACAGGTGAGTAAATCGGAATTCATAGTTCGACTCATTTTCGAGGAATATTTGTACGTTTCAAAAATGGACACTTAGAAACTATACTGGTGAAAACCACACAATGGATTCCTATGGAAGGAAATACAAGTTACTGGTAAGTATGCTTAGAATTACTTTTCAGGGTCAGTGCTGGGCTAACAGATGCAGCCCTGAGTTCTCTCCTGATAACAGGTGAGTAAATCGGAATTCGTAGTTCGACTGATTTTATAGGAATATTGGTATGTTTCAAAAATGGACACTTAGAAATTCTTCTGATGAAAACCACACAATGGATTCCTAAGGAAGGAAATACAAGTTCCTGGTAAATACGCTTAGAATTACTTTTCAGGGTCAGTGCTGGGCTAACAGATGCAGTACTGGGTTCTCTCCTGATATCAGGTGAGTAAATTGGAATTCGTAGTTCAGCTGATATAAGAGGAATATTTGTAAGTTTCAAAAATGGCCACTTAGAAACTTTTCTGCTGAAAACCACACAATGCATTTCTATGGAAGGAAATACAAGTTACTGGTAAGTACGCTTAGAATTACTTTCCAGGGTCAGTGGTGGTCTAAAAGATGCAGCACTGGGTTCTCTCCTGATACAGGTGAGTAAATCGGAATTCGTAGTTCGGCTGATTTTAGAGGAATATTTGAACTTTTCAAAAATGGACACTTAGAAATTCTTCTGCTGAAAACCACACAATGGATTCCTATGGAAGGAAATACAAATTACTGGTAAGTACGCTTAGAATTTTTTTTCAGGGTCAGTGCTGGGCTAACAGATGCAGCACTGGGTTCTCTCCTGATAACAGGTGAGTAAATCGGAATTCGTAGTTCGGCTGATTTTAGAGGAATATTTGTACATTTCAAAAATGTACACTTAGAAACTTTTCTGGTGAAAACCACACAATGGATTCCTATGGAAGGAAATACAAGTTACTGGTAAGTACGCTTAGAATTACTTTCCAGGGTCAGTGCTGGGCTAAAAGATGCAGCACTGGGTTCTCTCCTGATAACAGGTGAGTAAATCGGAATTCATAGTTCGACTGATTTTCAAGGAATATTTGTACGTTTCAAAAATGGACACTTAGAAACTTTTCTGGTGAAAACCACACAATGCATTTTTATGGAAGGAAATACAAGTTACTAGTAAGTACACTTAGAATTACTTTTCAGGGTCAGTGCTGGGCTAAAAGATGCAGCACTGGGTCCTCTCCTGATAACAGGTGAGTAAATCGAAATTTGTAGTTCGGCTGATTTTAGAGGAATATTTGTACGTTTAAAAAATGGACACAGAAACTTTTCAAGGGAAAACCACACAATGGATTCCTATGGAAGGAAATACAAGTTACTGGTAAGTACGCTTATATTTACTTTCCATTGTCAGTGCTGGTCTAAAAGATGCAGCACTGGGATCTCTCCTGATAACAGGTGAGTATATCGGAATTCGTAGTTCGACTGATTTTAGAGGAATATTTGTACATTTCAAAAATGGCCACTTAGAAACTTTTCTGCTGAAAACCACACGATGCATTTCTATGGAAGGAAATACAAGTTACTGGTACGTACGCTTAGAATTACTTTCCAGGGTCAGTGCTGGTCTAAAAGATGCAGCACTGGGTTCTCTCCTGATAACAGGTGAGTAAATCGGAATTCATAGTTCGACTGATTTTAGAGGAATATTTGTACATTTCAAAAATGGACAATTAGAAACTTTTCTGGTGAAGACCACAAAAAGGATTCCTATGGAAGGAAATACAAGTTACTGGTAAGTACGCTTAGAATTACCTTCCAGGGTCAGTGCTTGGCTAAAAGATGCAGCACTGGGTTATCTCCTGATAACAGGTGGGTAAATCGGAGTTCGTAGTTTGGCTGATTTTAGAGAAATATTTGTATGTTTCAAAAATGGACACTTAGAAACTTTTCTGCTGTAAACCACACAATGCATTTTTATGGAAGGAAATACAAGTTACTGGCAAGTACGCTTAGAATTACCTTCCAGGGTCAGTGCTGGCTAAGAGATGCAGCACTGGGTTCTCTCCTGATAACAGGTGAGTAAATCGGAATTCGTAGTTCTGCTGATTTTAGAGGAATATTTGTAGGTTTCAAAAATGGACACTTAGAAACTCTTCAAGGGAAAACCACACTATGGATTCCTAAGGAGGGAAATACAAGTTACTGGTAAGTACACTTAGAATTACTTTTCAGGGTCAGTGCTGGGCTAAAAGATGCAGCACTGGGTTCTCTCCTGATAACAGGTGAGTAAATCGGAATTTGTAGTTCGGCTGATTTTAGAGGAATATTTGTACGTTTCAAAAATGGACACAGAAACTTTTCAAGGGAAAACCACACAATGGATTCTTATGGAAGGAAATACAAGTTACTGGTAAGTACGCTTAGATTTACTTTCCATTGTCAGTGCCGGTCTAAAAGATGCAGCACTGTGATCTCTCCTGATAACAGGTGAGTATATCGGAATTCGTAGTTCGACTGATTTTAGAGGAACATTTGCACATTTCAAGAATAGACACTTAGAAACTTTTCTGGTGAAGACCACACAATGGATTCCTATGGAAGGAAATACAAGTTACTGGTAAGTACGCTTAGAATTACTTTTCACGGTCAGTGCTGGGCTAACAGATGCAGCACTGGGTTCTCTCCTGATAACAGGTGAGTAAATCAGAATTCATAGTTCGACTGATTTTCAAGGAATATTTGTAAGTTTCAAAAATGGACACTTAGAAACTCTTCTGCTGAAAACCACACAATGGATTCCTATGGAAGGAAACACAAGTTACTGGTGAGTAGGCTTAGAATTACTTTTCAGGGTCAGTGCTGGGCTAACAGATGCAGCACTGAGTTCTCTCCTGATAACAGGTGAGTAAATCGGAATTCGTAGTTCGGCTGATTTTAGAGGAATATTTGTACTTTTCAAAAATGGACACTTAGAAACTTTTCTGCTGAAAACCACACAATGCATTTGTATGGAAGGAAATACAAGTTACTGGTAAGTACGCTTAGAATTACTGTCCAGGGTCAGTGCTGGTCTAAAAGATGCAGCACTGGGTTCTCTCCTGAGAACAGGTGAGTAAATCGGAATTCGTAGTTCGACTGATTTTAGAGGAATATTTGTACATTTCAAAAATGGACACTTAGAAACTTTTCTGGTGAAGACCACAAAATGGATTCCTATGGAAAGAAATACAAGTTACTGGTAAGTACACTTAGAAATACTTTTCAGGGTCAGTGCTGGGCTAACAGATGCAGCCCTGGCTTCTCTCCTGATAACAGGTGAGTAAATCGGAATTCGTACTTCGGCTGATTTTAGAGGAATATTTGTACGTTTCAAAAATATACACTTAGAAACTATAATGCTGAAAACCACACAATGGATTCCTATGGAAGGAAATACAAGTTACTGATAAGTACGCTTAGAATTACATTTCAGGGTCAGTGCTGCTCTAAAAGATGCAGCACTGGGTTCTCTCCTGATAACAGGTGAGTTAATCGGAATTCGTAGTTCGACGGGTTTTAGAGGAATATTTGTACGTTTCAAAAATGGCCACTTAGAAACTTTTCTGCTGAAAACCACACGATGCATTTCTATGGAAGGAAATACAAGTTACTGGTAAGTATGCTTAGAATTACTTTCCAGGGTCAGTGCTGGTCTAAAAGATGCAGCACTGGGTTCTCTCCTGATAACAGGTGAGTAAATCGGAATTCGTAGTTCGACTGATTTTAGAGGAATATTTGTACATTTCAAAAATGGACACTTAGAAACTTTTCTGGTGAAGACCACAAAATGGATTCCTATGGAAGGAAATACAAGTTACTGGTAAGTACGCTTAGAATTACTTTTCAGGGTCAGTGCTGGGCTAAAAGATGCAGCACTGGGTTCTCTCCTGATAACAGGTGAGTAAATTGGAATTCGTAGTTCGACTGATTTTAGAGGAATATTTGTACATTTCAAAAATGGACACTTAGAAACTTTTCTGCTGAAAACCACACAATGCATGTTTATGGAAGGAAATGCAAGTTACTGGTAAGTACGCTTAGAATTACCTTCCAGGGTCAGTGCTGGGCTAAAAGATGCAGCACTGGGTTCTCTCCTGATAACAGGTGAGTAAATCGGAATTCGTAGTTCTGCTGGTTTTAGAGGAATTTTTGTACGTTTTAAAAATGGACACAGAAAATTTTCAAGGGAAAACCACACAATGGATTCCTATGGAAGGAAATACAAGTTACTGGTAAGTACGCTTAGATTTACTTTCCATTTTCAGTGCTGGTCTAAAAGATGCAGCACTGGGATCTCTCCTGATAACAGGTGAGTATATCGGAATTCGTAGTTCGATTGATTTTAGAGGAATATATGTACATTTCAAAAATAGACACTTAGAAACTTTTCTGGTGAAGACCACACAATGGATTCCTATGGAAGGAAATACAAGTTACTGTTAAGTACGCTTAGAATTACTTTTCAGGGTCAGTGCTGGGCTAACAGATGCAGCACTGGGTTCTCTCCTGATAACAGGTGAGTAAATCGGAATTCATAGTTCGACTGATTTTCGAGGAATATTTGTACGTTTCAAAAATAGACACTTAGAAACTTTTCTGCTGAAAACCACACGATGCATTTCTATGGAAGGAAATACAAGTTACTGGTAAGTACGCTTAGAATTACTGTCCAGGGTCAGTGCTGGGCTAACAGATGCAGCACTGGGTTCTCTCCTGATAACAGGTGAGTTAATCGGAATTCGTAGTTCGACTGTTTTTAGATGAATATTTGTACGTTTCAAAAATGGACACTTAGAAACTTTTCTGCTGAAAACCACACAATGGATTCCTATGGAAGGAAATACAAGTTACTGGTAAGTAGGCTTAGAATTACTTTTCCGGGTCAGTGCTGGTCTAAAAGATGCAGCACCGGGTTCTCTTCTGATGATAGGTGAGTAAATTGGAATTCGTAGTTCGACTGATTTTAGAGGAATATTTGTACATTTCAAAAATGGACACTTAGAAACTCTTCTGCTGAAAACCACACAATGTATTCCTATGGAAGGAGTTACAAGTTACTGGTAAGTACACTTAGAATTACTTTTCAGGGTCAGTGCTGGGCTAACAGATGCAGCACTGGGATCTCTCCTGATAACAGGTGAGTATATCGGAATTCGTAGTTCGATTGATTTTAGAGGAATATTTGTACATTTCAAAAATAGACACTTAGAAACTTTTCAGGTGAAGACCACACAATGGATTCCTCTTGAAGGAAATACAAGTTACTGTTAAGTACGCTTAGAATTACTTTTCAGGGTCAGTGCTGGGCTAAAAGATGCAGCACTGGGTTCTCTCCTGATAACAGGTGAATAAATCGGAATTCATAGTTCGACTGATTTTCGAGGAATATTTGTACATTTCAAAAATGGACACTTAGAAACTTTTCTGGTGAAGACCACACAATGGATTCCTATGGAAGGAAATACAAGTTACTGGTAAGTACTCTTAGAATTTCTTTCCAGGGTCAGAGCTGGTCTAAAAGATGCAGCACTGGGTTCTCTCCTGATAACAGGTGAGTAAATCGGAATTCGTAGTTTGGCTGATTTTAGAGGAATATTTGTACGTTTCAAAAATGGACACTTAGAAACTTTTCTGCTGAAAACCACACAATGGATTCCTATGGAAGGAAATACAAGTTACTGGTAAGTACGCTTAGATTTACTTTCCATTTTCAGTGCTGGTCTAAAAGATGCAGCACTGGGATCTCTCCTGATAACAGGTGAGTATATCGGAATTCGTAGTTCGATTGATTTTAGAGGAATATATGTACATTTCAAAAATAGACACTTAGAAACTTTTCTGGTGAAGACCACACAATGGATTCCTATGGAAGGAAATACAAGTTACTGTTAAGTACGCTTAGAATTACTTTTCAGGGTCAGTGCTGGGCTAACAGATGCAGCACTGGGTTCTCTCCTGATAACAGGTGAGTAAATCGGAATTCATAGTTCGACTGATTTTCGAGGAATATTTGTACGTTTCAAAAATAGACACTTAGAAACTTTTCTGCTGAAAACCACACGATGCATTTCTATGGAAGGAAATACAAGTTACTGGTAAGTACGCTTAGAATTACTTTTCAGGGTCAGTGCTGGGCTAAAAGATGCAGCACTGGGTTCTCTCCTGATAACAGGTGAATAAATCGGAATTCATAGTTCGACTGATTTTCGAGGAATATTTGTACATTTCAAAAATGGACACTTAGAAACTTTTCTGGTGAAGACCACACAATGGATTCCTATGGAAGGAAATACAAGTTACTGGTAAGTACTCTTAGAATTTCTTTCCAGGGTCAGAGCTGGTCTAAAAGATGCAGCACTGGGTTCTCTCCTGATAACAGGTGAGTAAATCGGAATTCGTAGTTTGGCTGATTTTAGAGGAATATTTGTACGTTTCAAAAATGGACACTTAGAAACTTTTCTGCTGAAAACCACACAATGGATTCCTATGGAAGGAAATACAAGTTACTGATAAGTACGCTTAGAATTACTTTCCAGGGTCAGTGCTGGTCTAAAAGATGCAGCACTGGGTTCTCTCCTGATAACAGGTGAGTAAATCGGAATTCTTAGTTCGGCTGATTTAAGAGGAATATTTGTACGTTTCAAAAATGGCCACTTAGAAACTTTTCTGCTGAAAACCACATGATTCATTTCTATGGAAGGAAATACAAGTTACTGATAAGTACGCTTAGAATTACTTTCCAGGGTCAGTGCTGGTCTAAAAGATGCAGCACTGGGTTCTCTCCTGATAACAGGTGAGTAAATCGGAATTCATAGTTCGACTCATTTTCGAGGAATATTTGTACGTTTCAAAAATGGACACTTAGAAACTATACTGGTGAAAACCACACAATGGATTCCTATGGAAGGAAATACAAGTTACTGGTAAGTATGCTTAGAATTACTTTTCAGGGTCAGTGCTGGGCTAACAGATGCAGCCCTGAGTTCTCTCCTGATAACAGGTGAGTAAATCGGAATTCGTAGTTCGACTGATTTTATAGGAATATTGGTATGTTTCAAAAATGGACACTTAGAAATTCTTCTGATGAAAACCACACAATGGATTCCTAAGGAAGGAAATACAAGTTCCTGGTAAATACGCTTAGAATTACTTTTCAGGGTCAGTGCTGGGCTAACAGATGCAGTACTGGTTTCTCTCCTGATATCAGGTGAGTAAATTGGAATTCGTAGTTCAGCTGATATAAGAGGAATATTTGTAAGTTTCAAAAATGGCCACTTAGAAACTTTTCTGCTGAAAACCACACAATGCATTTCAATGGAAGGAAATACAAGTTACTGGTAAGTACGCTTAGAATTACTTTCCAGGGTCAGTGGTGGTCTAAAAGATGCAGCACTGGGTTCTCTCCTGATACAGGTGAGTAAATCGGAATTCGTAGTTCGGCTGATTTTAGAGGAATATTTGAACTTTTCAAAAATGGACACTTAGAAATTCTTCTGCTGAAAACCACACAATGGATTCCTATGGAAGGAAATACAAATTACTGGTAAGTACGCTTAGAATTTTTTTTCAGGGTCAGTGCTGGGCTAACAGATGCAGCACTGGGTTCTCTCCTGATAACAGGTGAGTAAATCGGAATTCGTAGTTCGGCTGATTTTAGAGGAATATTTGTACATTTCAAAAATGTACACTTAGAAACTTTTCTGGTGAAAACCACACAATGGATTCCTATGGAAGGAAATACAAGTTACTGGTAAGTACGCTTAGAATTACTTTCCAGGGTCAGCGCTGGGCTAAAAGATGCAGCACTGGGTTCTCTCCTGATAACAGGTGAGTAAATCGGAATTCATAGTTCGACTGATTTTCAAGGAATATTTGTACGTTTCAAAAATGGACACTTAGAAACTTTTCTGGTGAAAACCACACAATGCATTTTTATGGAAGGAAATACAAGTTACTAGTAAGTACACTTAGAATTACTTTTCAGGGTCAGTGCTGGGCTAAAAGATGCAGCACTGGGTCCTCTCCTGATAACAGGTGAGTAAATCGAAATTTGTAGTTCGGCTGATTTTAGAGGAATATTTGTACGTTTAAAAAATGGACACAGAAACTTTTCAAGGGAAAACCACACAATGGATTCCTATGGAAGGAAATACAAGTTACTGGTAAGTACGCTTATATTTACTTTCCATTGTCAGTGCTGGTCTAAAAGATGCAGCACTGGGATCTCTCCTGATAACAGGTGAGTATATCGGAATTCGTAGTTCGACTGATTTTAGAGGAATATTTGTACATTTCAAAAATGGCCACTGAGAAACTTTTCTGCTGAAAACCACACGATGCATTTCTATGGAAGGAAATACATGTTACTGGTAAGTACGCTTAGAATTACTTTCCAGGGTCAGTGCTGGTCTAAAAGATGCAGCACTGGGTTCTCTCCTGATGATAGGTGAGTAAATCGGAATTCGTAGTTCGACTGATTTTAGAGGAATATTTGTACATTTCAAAAATGGACACTTAGAAACTCTTCTGCTGAAAACCACACAATGGATTCCTATGGAAGGAGTTACAAGTTACTGGTAAGTACACTTAGAATTACTTTTCAGGGTCAGTATTGGGCTAACAGATGCAGCACTGGGTTCTCTCCTGATAACAGGTGAGTAAATCGGAATTCGTAGTTCGGCTGATTTTAGAGGAATATTTGTACTTTTCAAAAATGGACACTTAGAAACTATAATGCTGAAAACCACACAATGGATTTGTATGGAAGGAAATACAAGTTACTGGTAAGTACGCTTAGAATTACTGTCCAGGGTCAGTGCTGGTCTAACAGATGCAGCACTGGGTTCTCTCCTGAGAACAGGTGAGTAAATCGGAATTCGTAGTTCGACTGATTTTTGAGGAATATTTGTACATTTCAAAAATGGACACTTAGAAACTTTTCTGGTGAAGACCACAAAATGGATTCCTATGGAAGGAAATACAAGTTACTGGTAAGTACACTTAAATTCACTTTTCAGGGTCAGTGCTGGGCTAACAGATGCAGCCCTAGCTTCTCTCCTGATAACAGGTGAGTAAATCGGAATTCGTACTTCGGCTGATTTTAGAGGAATGTTTGTACGTTTTAAAAATATACACTTAGAAACTATAATGCTGAAAACCACACAATGGATTCCTATGGAAGGAAATACAAGTTACTGATAAGTACGCTTAGAATTACATTTCAGGGTCAGTGCTGCTCTAAAAGACGCAGCACTGGGTTCTCTCCTGATAACAGGTGAGTTAATCGGAATTCGTAGTTAGACTGGTTTTAGAGGAATATTTGTACGTTTCAAAAATGGCCACTTAGAAACTTTTCTGCTGAAAACCACACGATGCATTTCTATGGAAGGAAATACAAGTTACTGGTAAGTACGGTTAGAATTACTTTCCAGGGTCAGTGCTGGTCTAAAAGTTGCAGCACTGGGTTCTCTCCTGATAACAGGTGAGTAAATCGGAATTCGTAGTTCGACTGATTTTAGAGGAATATTTGTACATTTCAAAAATGGACACTTAGAAACTTTTCTGGTGAAGACCACAAAATGGATTCCTATGGAAGGAAATACAATTTACTGGTAAGTACGCTTAGAATTACCTTCCAGGGTCAGTGCTGGGCTAAAAGATGCAGCACTGGGTTCTCTCCTGATAACAGGTGAGTAAATCGGAATTCGTAGTTGATTTTAGAGGAATATTTGTACATTTCAAAAATGGACACTTAGAAACTTTTCTGCTGAAAACCACACAATGCATTTTTATGGAAGGAAATACAAGTTACTGGTAAGTACGCTTAGAATTACCTTCCAGGGTCAGTGCTGGGCTAAAAGATGCAGCACTGGGTTCTCTCCTGATAACAGGTGAATAAATCGGAATTCGTAGTTCTGCTGGTTTTAGCGGAATTTTTGTACGTTTTAAAAATGGACACAGAAAATTTTCAAGGGAAAACCACACAATGGATTCCTATGGAAGGAAATACAAGTTACTGGTAAGTACGCTTAGATTTACTTTCCATTGTCAGTGCCGGTCTAAAAGATGCAGCACTGGGATCTCTCCTGATAACAGGTGAGTATATCGGAATTCGTAGTTCGATTGATTTTAGAGGAATATTTGTACATTTCAAAAATAGACACTTAGAAAGTTTTCTGGTGAAGACCACACAATGGATTCCTATGGAAGGAAATACAAGTTACTGGTAAGTACGCTTAGAATTACTTTTCAGGGTCAGTGCTGGGCTAACAGATGCAGCACTGGGTTCTCTCCTGATAACAGGTGAGTAAATCGGAATTCATAGTTCGACTGATTTTCGAGGAATATTTGTACGTTTCAAAAATAGACACTTAGAAACTTTTCTGCTGAAAACCACCCAATGCATTTCTATGGAAGGAAATACAAGTTACTGGTAAGTAGGCTTAGAATTACTGTCCAGGGTCAGTGCTGGGCTAACAGATGCAGCACTGGGTTCTCTCCTGATAACAGGTGAGTTAATCAGAATTCGTAGTTCGACTGTTTTTGATGAATATTTGTACGTTTCAAAAATGGACACTTAGAAACTTTTCTGCTGAAAACCACACAATGGATTCCTATGGAAGGAAATACAAGTTACTGGTAAGTACGCTTAGAATTACTTTTCCGGGTCAGTGCTGGTCTAAAAGATGCAGCACTGGGTTCTCTTCTGATGATAAGTGAGTAAATCAGAATTCGTAGTTCGACTGATTTTAGAGGAATATTTGTACATTTCAAAAATGGACACTTAGAAACTCTTCTGCTGAAAACCACACAATGTATTCCTATGGAAGGAGTTACAAGTTACTGGTAAGTACACTTAGAATTACTTTTCAGTGTCAGTGCTGGGCTAACAGATGCAGCACTGGGTTCTCTCCTGATAACAGGTGAGTAAATTTGAATTCTTAGTTCGGCTGATTCAAGAGGAATATTTGTACGTTTCAAAAATGGCCACTTAGAAACTTTTCTGTTGAAAACCACATGATTCATTTCTATGGAAGGAAATACAAGTTACTGGTAAGTACGCTTAGAATTGCTTTCCAGGGTCAGTGCTGGTCTAAAAGATGCAGCACTGGGTTCTCTCCTGATAACAGGTGAGTAAATCGGAAATCATAGTTCGACTCATTTTTGAGGAATATTTGTACGTTTCAAAAATGGACACTTAGAAACTATACTGGTGAAAACCACACAATGGATTCCTATGGAAGGAAATACAAGTTACTGGTAAGTACGCTTAGAATTACTTTTCAGGGTCAGTGCTGGGCTAACAGATGCAGCACTGGGTTCTCTCCTGATATCAGGTGAGTAAATTGGAATTCGTAGTTCAGCTGATATAAGAGGAATATTTGTAAGTTTCAAAAATGGCCACTTAGAAACTTTTCTGCTGAAAACCACACAATGCATTTCTATGGAAGGAAATACAAGTTACTGGTAAGTACGCTTAGAATTACTTTCCAGGGTCAGTGCTGGTCTAAAAGATGCAGCACTGGGTTCTCTCCTGATACAGGTGAGTAAATCGGAATTCGTAGTTCGGCTGATTTTAGAGGAATATTTGAACTTTTCAAAAATGGACACTTAGAAATTCTTCTGCTGAAAACCACACAATGGATTCCTATGGAAGGAAATACAAATTACTGGTAAGTACGCTTAGAATTTTTTTTCAGGGTCAGTGCTGGGCTAACAGATGCAGCACTGGGTTCTCTCCTGATAACAGGTGAGTAAATCGGAATTCGTAGTTCGGCTGATTTTAGAGGAATATTTGTACTATTTCAAAAATGTACACTTAGAAACTTTTCTGGTGAAAACCACACAATGGATTCCTATGGAAGGAAATACAAGTTACTGTTAAGTACGCTTAGAATTACTTTCCAGGGTCAGTGCTGGGCTAAAAGATGCAGCACTGGGTTCTCTCCTGATAACAAGTGAGTAAATCGGAATTCGTAGTTTGGCTGATTTTAGAGAAATATTTGTACGTTTCGAAAATGGAAACTTAGAAACTTTTCTGCTGAAAACCACACAATGCATTTTTATGGAAGGAAATACAAGTTACTAGTAAGTACACTTAGAATTACTTTTCAGGGTCAGTGCTGGGCTAAAAGATGCAGCACTGGGTCCTCTCCTGATAACAGGTGAGTAAATCGGAATTTGTAGTTCGGCTGATTTTAGAGGAATATTTGTACGTTTAAAAAATGGACACAGAAACTTTTCAAGGGAAAACCACACAATGGATTCCTATGGAAGGAAATACAAGTTACTGGTAAGTACGCTTAGATTTACTTTCCATTGTCAGTGCTGGTCTAAAAGATGCAGCACTGGGATCTCTCCTGATAACAGGTGAGTATATCGGAATTCGTAGTTCGACTGATTTTAGAGGAATATTTGTACATTTCAAAAATGGCCACTTAGAAACTTTTCTGCTGAAAACCACACGATGTATTTCTATGGAAGGAAATACAAGTTACTGGTAAGTACGCTTAGAATTACTTTCCAGGGTCAGTGCTGGTCTAAAAGATGCAGCACTGGGTTCTCTCCTGATGATAGGTGAGTAAATCGGAATTCGTAGTTCGACTGATTTTAGAGGAATATTTGTACATTTCAAAAATGGACACTTAGAAACTCTTCTGCTGAAAACCACACAATGGATTCCTATGGAAGGAGTTACAAGTTACTGGTAAGTACACTTAGAATTACTTTTCAGGGTCAGTGTTGGGCTAACAGATGCAGCACTGGGTTCTCTCCTGATAACAGGTGAGTAAATCGGAATTCGTAGTTCGGCTGATTTTAGAGGAATATTTGTACTTTTCAAAAATGGACACTTAGAAACTATAATGCTGAAAACCACACAATGGATTTGTATGGAAGGAAATACAAGTTACTGGTAAGTACGCTTAGAATTACTGTCCAGGGTCAGTGCTGGTCTAACAGATGCAGCACTGGGTTCTCTCCTGAGAACAGGTGAGTAAATCGGAATTCGTAGTTCGACTGATTTTTTAAGGAATATTTGTACATTTCAAAAATGGACACTTAGAAACTTTTCTGGTGAAGACCACAAAATGGATTCCTATGGAAGGAAATACAAGTTACTGGTAAGTACACTTAAATTCACTTTTCAGGGTCAGTGCTGGGCTAACAGATGCAGCCCTGGCTTCTCTCCTGATAACAGGTGAGTAAATCGGAATTCGTACTTCGGCTGATTTTAGAGGAATGTTTGTACGTTTTAAAAATATACACTTAGAAACTATAATGCTGAAAACCACACAATGGATTCCTATGGAAGGAAATACAAGTTACTGATAAGTACGCTTAGAATTACATTTCAGGGTCAGTGCTGCTCTAAAAGATGCAGCACTGGGTTCTCTCCTGATAACAGGTGAGTTAATCGGAATTCGTAGTTAGACTGGTTTTAGAGGAATATTTGTAAGTTTCAAAAATGGCCACTTAGAAACTTTTCTGCTGAAAACCACACGATGCATTTCTATGGAAGGAAATACAAGTTACTGGTAATTACGGTTAGAATTACTTTCCAGGGTCAGTGCTGGTCTAAAAGATGCAGCACTGGGTTCTCTCCTGATAACAGGTGAGTAAATCGGAATTCGTAGTTCGACTGATTTTAGAGGAATATTTGTACATTTCAAAAATGGACACTTAGAAACTTTTCTGGTGAAGACCACAAAATGGATTCCTATGGAAGGAAATACAATTTACTGGTAAGTACGCTTAGAATTACTTTTCAGGGTCAGTGCTGGGCTAAAAGATGCAGCACTGGGTTCTCTCCTGATAACAGGTGAGTAAATTGGAATTCGTAGTTCGACTGATTTTAGAGGAATATTTGTACATTTCAAAAATGGACACTTAGAAACTTTTCTGCTGAAAACCACACAATGCATTTTTATGGAAGGAAATACAAGTTACTGGTAAGTACGCTTAGAATTACCTTCCAGGGTCAGTGCTGGGCTAAAGGATGCAGCACTGGGTTCTCTCCTGATAACAGGTGAGTAAATCGGAATTCGTAGTTCTGCTGGTTTTAGCGGAATTTTTGTACGTTTTAAAAATGGACACAGAAAATTTTCAAGGGAAAACCACACAATGGATTCCTATGGAAGGAAATACAAGTTACTGGTAAGTACGCTTAGATTTACTTTCCATTGTCAGTGCTGGTCTAAAAGATGCAGCACTGGGATCTCTCCTGATAACAGGTGAGTATATCGGAATTCGTATTTCGATTGATTTTAGAGGAATATTTGTACATTTCAAAAATAGACACTTAGAAAGTTTTCTGGTGAAGACCACACAATGGATTCCTATGGAAGGAAATACAAGTTACTGGTAAGTACGCTTAGAATTACTTTTCAGGGTCAGTGCTGGGCTAACAGATGCAGCACTGGGTTCTCTCCTGATAACAGGGGAGTAAATCGGAATTCATAGTTCGACTGATTTTCGAGGAATATTTGTACGTTTCAAAAATAGACACTTAGAAACTTTTCTGCTGAAAACCACCCAATGCATTTCTATGGAAGGAAATACAAGTTACTGGTAAGTAGGCTTAGAATTACTGTCCAGGGTCAGTGCTGGGCTAACAGATGCAGCACTGTGTTCTCTCCTGATAACAGGTGAGTTAATCAGAATTCGTAGTTCGACTGTTTTTAGATGAATATTTGTACGTTTCAAAAATGGACACTTAGAAACTTTTCTGCTGAAAACCACACAATGGATTCCTATGGAAGGAAATACAAGTTACTGGTAAGTACGCTTAGAATTACTTTTCCGGGTCAGTGCTGGTCTAAAAGATGCAGCACTGGGTTCTCTTCTGATGATAAGTGAGTAAATCAGAATTCGTAGTTCGACTGATTTTAGAGGAATATTTGTACATTTCAAAAATGGACACTTAGAAACTCTTCTGCTGAAAACCACACAATGTACTCCTATGGAAGGAGTTACAAGTTACTGGTAAGTACACTTAGAATTACTTTTCAGTGTCAGTGCTGGGCTAACAGATGCAGCACTGGGTTCTCTCCTGATAACAGGTGAGTAAATTTGAATTCTTAGTTCGGCTGATTCAAGAGGAATATTTGTACGTTTCAAAAATGGCCACTTAGAAACTTTTCTGCTGAAAACCACATGATTCATTTCTATGGAAGGAAATACAAGTTACTGGTAAGTACGCTTAGAATTGCTTTCCAGGGTCAGTGCTGGTCTAAAAGATGCAGCACTGGGTTCTCTCCTGATAACAGGTGAGTAAATCGGAAATCATAGTTCGACTCATTTTCGAGGAATATTTGTACGTTTCAAAAATGGACACTTAGAAACTATACTGGTGAAAACCACACAATGGATTCCTATGGAAGGAAATACAAGTTACTGGTAAGTACGCTTAGAATTACTTTTCAGGGTCAGTGCTGGGCTAACAGATGCAGCACTGGGTTCTCTCCTGATAACAGGTGAGTAAATCAGAATTCATAGTTCGACTGATTTTCAAGGAAGATTTGTAAGTTTCAAAAATGGACACTTAGAAACTCTTCTGCTGAAAACCACACAATGGATTCCTAAGGAAGGAAATACAAGTTCCTGGTAAATACGCTTAGAATTACTTTTCAGGGTCACTGCTGGGCTAACAGATGCAGCACTGGGTTCTCTCCTGATATCAGGTGAGTAAATCGGATTTCGTAGTTCAGCTGATATAAGAGGAATATTTGTAAGTTTCAAAAATGGCCACTTAGAAACTTTTCTGCTGAAAACCACACAATGCATTTCTATGGAAGGAAATACAAGTTACTGGTAAGTACGCTTAGAATTACTTTCCAGGGTCAGTGCTGGTCTCAAAGATGCATGCCTGGGTTCTCTCCTGATAACAGGTGAGTAAATTGGAATTCATAGTTCGGTTGATTTTAGAGGAATATTTGTATGTTTCAAAAATGTACACTTAGAAACTTGTCTGCTGAAAACCACACAATGGATTCCTATGGAAGGAAATACAAGTTACTGGTAAGTATGCTTAGAATTACTTTTCAGGGTCAGTGATGGGCTAACAGATGCAGCACTGGGTTCTCTCCTGATAACAGGTGAGTAAATCGGAATTCATAGTTCGACTGATTTTCAAGGAATATTTGTACATTTCAAAAATGGACACTTAGAAACTTTTCTGGTGAAAACCACACAACGGATTCCTATGGAAGGAAATACAAGTTACTGGTAAGTAGGCTTAGAATTACTTTTCAGGGTCAGTGCTGGGCTAACAGATGCAGCACTGGGTTCTCTCCTGATAACAGGTGAGTAAATCGGAATTTGTAGTTCGGCTGATTTAAGAGGAATATTTGTAAGTTTCAAAAATGGCCACTTAGAAACTTTTCTGCTGAAAACCACACGATGCATTTCTATGGAAGGAAATAGAAGTTACTGGTAAGTACGCTCAGAATTACTTTCCAGGGTCAGTGCTGGTCTAAAAGATGCAGCACTGGGTTCTCTCCTGATAACAGGTGAGTAAATCGGAATTCGTAGTTCGACTGATTTTAGAGGAATATTTGTACATTTCAAAAATGGACACTTAGAAACTTTTCTGGTGAAGACCACAAAAAGGATTCCAATGGAAGGAAATACAAGTTACTGGTAAGTACGCTTAGAATTACCTTCCAGGGTCAGTGCTGGGCTAAAAGATGCAGCACTGGGTTATCTCCTGATAACAGGTGAGTAAATCGGAGTTCGTAGTTTGGCTGATTTTAGAGAAATATTTGTATGTTTCAAAAATGGACACTTAGAAACTGTTCTGCTGTAAACCACACAATGCATTTTTATGGAAGGAAATACAAGTTACTGGTAAGTACGCTTAGAATAACCTTCCAGGGTCAGTGCTGGGCTAAGAGATGCAGCACTGGGTTCTCTCCTGATAACAGGTGAGTAAATCGGAATTCGTAGTTCTGCTGATTTTAGAGGAATATTTGTAGGTTTAAAAAATGGACACTTAGAAACTCTTCAAGGGAAAACCACACTATGGATTCCTAAGGAAGGAAATACAAGTTACTGGTAAGTACACTTAGAATTACTTTTCAGGGTCAGTGCTGGGCTAAAAGATGCAGCACTGGGTTCTCTAATGATAACAGGTGAGTAAATCGGAATTTGTAGTTCGGCTGATTTTAGAGGAATATTTGTACGTTTCAAAAATGGACACAGAAACTTTTCAAGGGAAAACCACACAATGGATTCCTATGGAAGGAAATACAAGTTACTGGTAAGTACGCTTAGATTTACTTTCCATTGTCAGTGCTGGTCTAAAAGATGCAGCACTGTGATCTCTCCTGATAACAGGTGAGTATATCGGAATTCGTAGTTCGACTGATTTTAGAGTAACATTTGCACATTTCAAGAATAGACACTTAGAAACTTTTCTGGTGAAGACCACACAATGGATTCCTATGGAAGGAAATACAAGTTACTGGTAAGTACGCTTAGAATTACCTTTCAGGGTCAGTGCTGGGCTAACAGATGCAGCACTGGGTTCTCTCCTGATAACAGGTGAGTAAATCGGAATTCATAGTTCGACTGATTTTCAAGGAATATTTGTAAGTTTCAAAAATGGACACTTAGAAACTCTTCTGCTGAAAACCACACAATGGATTCCTATGGAAGGAAATACAAGTTACTGGTAAGTAGGCTTAGAATTACTTTTTAGGGTCAGTGCTGGGCTAACAGATGCAGCACTGGGTTCTCTCCTGATAACAGGTGAGTAAATCGGAATTCGTAGTTCGGCTGATTTTAGAGGAATATTTGTACATTTCAAAAATGGACACTTAGAAACTTTTCTGGTGAAGACCACAAAATGGATTCCTATGGAAAGAAATAGAAGTTACTGGTAAGTACACTTAGAAATACTTTTCAGGGTCAGTGCTGGGCTAACAGATGCAGCCCTGGCTTCTCTCCTGATAACAGGTGAGTAAATCGGAATTCGTACTTCGGCTGATTTTAGAGGAATGTTTGTACGTTTTAAAAATATACACTTAGAAACTATAATGCTGAAAACCACACAATGAATTCCTATGGAAGGAAATACAAGTTACTGATAAGTACGCTTAGAATTACATTTCAGGGTCAGTGCTGCTCTAAAAGATGCAGCACTGGGTTCTCTCCTGATAACAGGTGAGTTAATCGGAATTCGTAGTTAGACTGGTTTTAGAGGAATATTTGTACGTTTCAAAAATGGCCACTTAGAAACTTTTCTGCTGAAAACCACACGATGCATTTCTATGGAAGGAAATACAAGTTACTGGTAAGTACGGTTAGAATTACTTTCCAGAGTCAGTGCTTGTCTAAAAGATGCAGCACTGGGTTCTCTCCTGATAACAGGTGAGTAAATCGGAATTTGTAGTTCGACTGATTTTAGAGGAATATTTGTACATTTCAAAAATGGACACTTAGAAACTTTTCTGGTGAAGACCACAAAATGGATTCCTATGGAAGGAAATACAATTTACTGGTAAGTACGCTTAGAATTACTTTTCAGGGTCAGTGCTGGGCTAAAAGATGCAGCACTGGGTTCTCTCCTGATAACAGGTGAGTAAATTGGAATTCGTAGTTCGACTGATTTTAGAGGAATATTTGTACATTTCAAAAATGGACACTTAGAAACTTTTCTGCTGAAAACCACACAATGCATTTTTATTGAAGGAAATACAAGTTACTGGTAAGTACGCTTAGAATTACCTTCCAGGGTCAGTGCTGGGCTAAAAGATGCAGCACTGGGTTCTCTACTGATAACAGGTGAGTAAATCGGAATTCGTAGTTCTGCTGGTTTTAGCGGAATTTTTGTACGTTTTAAAAATGGACAGAAAATTTTCAAGGGAAAACCACACAATGGATTCCTATGGAAGGAAATACAAGTTACTGGTAAGTACGCTTAGAATTACTTTTCAGGGTCAGTGCTGGGCTAACAGATGCAGCACTGGGTTCTCTCCTGATAACAGGTGAGTAAATCGGAATTCATAGTTCGACTGATTTTCGAGGAATATTTGTACGTTTCAAAAATAGACACTTAGAAACTTTTCTGCTGAAAACCACACAATGCATTTCTATGGAAGGAAATACAAGTTACTGGTAAGTAGGCTTAGAATTACTGTCCAGGGTCAGTGCTGGGCTAACAGATGCAGCACTGGGTTCTCTCCTGATAACAGGTGAGTTAATCAGAATTCGTAGTTCGACTGTTTTTAGATGAATATTTGTACGTTTCAAAAATGGACACTTAGAAACTTTTCTGCTGAAAACCACACAATGGATTCCTATGGAAGGAAATACAAGTTACTGGTAAGTACGCTTAGAATTACTTTTCCGGGTCAGTGCTGGTCTAAAAGATGCAGCACTGGGTTCTCTTCTGATGATAAGTGAGTAAATCAGAATTCGTAGTTCGACTGATTTTAGAGGAATATTTGTACATTTCAAAAATGGACACTTAGAAACTCTTCTGCTGAAAACCACACAATGTATTCCTATGGAAGGAGTTACAAGTTACTGGTAAGTACAGTTAGAATTACTTTTCAGTGTCAGTGCTGGGCTAACAGATGCAGCACTGGGTTCTCTCCTGATAACAGGTGAGTAAATTTGAATTCTTAGTTCGGCTGATTCAAGAGGAATATTTGTACGTTTCAAAAATGGCCACTTAGAAACTTTTCTGCTGAAAACCACATGATTCATTTCTATGGAAGGAAATACGAGTTACTGGTAAGTACGCTTAGAATTGCTTTCCAGGGTCAGTGCTGGTCTAAAAGATGCAGCACTGGGTTCTCTCCTGATAACAGGTGAGTAAATCGGAAATCATAGTTCGACTCATTTTCGAGGAATATTTGTACGTTTCAAAAATGGACACTTAGAAACTATACTGGTGAAAACCACACAATGGATTCCTATGGAAGGAAATACAAGTTACTAGTAAGTATGCTTAGAATTACTTTTCAGGGTCAGTGCTGGGCTAACAGATGCAGCACTGGGTTCTCTCCTGATAACAGGTGAGTAAATCGGAATTCATAGTTCGACTGATTTTCAAGGAAGATTTGTAAGTTTCAAAAATGGACACTTAGAAACTCTTCTGCTGAAAACCACACAATGGATTCCTAAGGAAGGAAATACAAGTTCCTGGTAAATACGCTTAGAATTACTTTTCAGGGCCACTGCTGGGCTAACAGATGCAGCACTGGGTTCTCTCCTGATATCAGGTGAGTAAATTGGAATTCGTGGTACAGCTGATATAAGAGGAATATTTGTAAGTTTAAAAAATGGCCACTTAGAAACTTTTCTGCTGAAAACCACACAATGCATTTCTATGGAAGGAAATACAAGTTACTGGTAAGTACGCTTAGAATTACTTTCCAGGGTCAGTGCTGGTCTCAAAGATGCATGCCTGGGTTCTCTCCTGATAACAGGTGAGTAAATCGGAATTCATAGTTCGGTTGATTTTAGAGGAATATTTGTATGTTTCAAAAATGTACACTTAGAAACTTTTCTGCTGAAAACCACACAATGGATTCCTATGGAAGGAAATACAAGTTACTGGTAAGTATGCTTAGAATTGCTTTTCAGGGTCAGTGATGGGCTAACAGATGCAGCACTGGGTTCTCTCCTGATAACAGGTGAGTAAATCGGAATTCGTAGTTCGACTGATTTTCGAGGAATATTTGTACGTTTCAAAAATGGACACTTAGAAACTTTTCTGGTGAAAACCACACAACGGATTCCTATGGAAGGAAATACAAGTTACTGGTAAGTAGGCTTAGAATTACTTTTCAGGGTCAGTGCTGGGCTAACAGATGCAGCACTGGGTTATCTCCTGATAACAGGTGAGTAAATCGGAATTTGTAGTTCGGCTGATTTAAGAGGAATATTTGTAAGTTTCAAAAATGGCCACTTAGAAACTTTTCTGCTGAAAACCACACGATGCATTTCTATGGAAGGAAATAGAAGTTACTGGTAAGTACGCTAAGAATTACTTTCCAGGGTCAGTGCTGGTCTAAAAGATGCAGCACTGGGTTCTCTCCTGATAACAGGTGAGTAAATCGGAATTCGTAGTTCGACTGATTTTAGAGGAATATTTGTACATTTCAAAAATGGACACTTAGAAACTTTTCTGGTGAAGACCACAAAAAGGATTCCTATGGAAGGAAATACAAGTTACTGGTAAGTACGCTTAGAATTACCTTCCAGGGTCAGTGCTGGGCTAAAAGATGCAGCACTGGGTTATCTCCTGATAACAGGTGAGTAAATCGGAGTTCGTAGTTTGGCTGATTTTAGAGAAATATTTGTATGTTTCAAAAATGGACACTTAGAAACTTTTCTGCTGTAAACCACACAATGAATTTTTATGGAAGGAAATACAAGTTACTGGTAAGTACGCTTAGAATTACCTTCCAGGGTCAGTGTTGGGCTAAGAGATGCAGCACTGGGTTCTCTCCTGATAACAGGTGAGTAAATCGGAATTCGTAGTTCTGCTGATTTTAGAGGAATATTTGTAGGTTTCAAAAATGGACACTTAGAAACTCTTCAAGGGAAAACCACACTATGGATTCCTAAGGAAGGAAATACAAGTTACTGGTAAGTACACTTAGAATTACTTTTCAGGGTCAGTGCTGGGCTAAAAGATGCAGCACTGGGTTCTCTCCTGATAACAGGTGAGTAAATCGGAATTTGTAGTTCGGCTGATTTTAGAGGAATATTTGTACGTTTCAAAAATGGACACAGAAACTTTTCAAGGGAAAACCACACAATGGATTCCTATGGAAGGAAATACAAGTTACTGGTAAGTACGCTTAGATTTACTTTCCATTGTCAGTGCTGGTCTAAAAGATGCAGCACTGTGATCTCTCCTGATAACAGGTGAGTATATCGGAATTCGTAGTTCGACTGATTTTAGAGTAACATTTGCACATTTCAAGAATAGACACTTAGAAACTTTTCTGGTGAAGACCACGCAATGGATTCCTATGGAAGGAAATACAAGTTACTGGTAAGTACGCTTAGAATTACTTTTCAGGGTCAGTGCTGGGCTAACAGATGCAGCACTGGGTTCTCTCCTGATAACAGGTGAGTAAATCGGAATTCATAGTTCGACTGATTTTCAAGGAATATTTGTAAGTTTCAAAAATGGACACTTAGAAACTCTTCTGCTGAAAACCACACAATGGATTCCTATGGAAGGAAATACAAGTTACTGGTAAGTAGGCTTAGAATTACTTTTCAGGGTCAGTGCTGGGCTAACAGATGCAGCACTGGGTTCTCTCCTGATAACAGGTGAGTAAATCGGAATTCGTAGTTCGGCTGATTTTAGAGGAATATTTGTACTTTTCAAAAATGGACACTTAGAAACTTTTCTGCTGAAAACCACACAATGCATTTGTATGGAAGGAAATACAAGTTACTGGTAAGTACGCTTAGAATTACTGTCCAGGGGCAGTGCTGGTCTAAAAGATGCAGCACTGGGTTCTCTCCTGAGAACAGGTGAGTAAATCGGAATTCGTAGTTCGACTGATTTTAGAGGAATATTTGTACATTTCAAAAATGGACACTTAGAAACTTTTCTGGTGAAGACCACAAAATGGATTCCTATGGAAAGAAATACAAGTTACTGGTAAGTACACTTAGAAATACTTTTCAGGGTCAGTGCTGGGCTAACAGATGCTGCCCTGGCTTCTCTCCTGATAACAGGTGAGTAAATCGGAATTCGTACTTCGGCTGATTTTAGAGGAATATTTGTACGTTTCAAAAATATACACTTAGAAACTATAATGCTGAAAACCACACAATGGATTCCTATGGAAGGAAATACAAGTTACTGATAAGTACGCTTAGAATTACATTTCAGGGTCAGTGCTGCTCTAAAAGATGCAGCACTGGGTTCTCTCCTGATAACAGGTGAGTTAATCGGAATTCGTAGTTCGACTGGTTTTAGAGTAATATTTGTACGTTTCAAAAATGGCCACTTAGAAACTTTTCTGCTGAAAACCACACGATGCATTTCTATGGAAGGAAATACAAGTTACTGGTAAGTACGCTTAGAATTACTTTCCAGGGTCAGTGCTGGTCTAAAAGATGCAGCACTGGGTTCTCTCCTGATAACAGGTGAGTAAATAGGAATTGGTAGTTCGACTGATTTTAGAGGAATATTTGTACATTTCAAAAATGGACACTTAGAAACTTTTCTGGTGAAGACCACAAAATGGATTCCTATGGAAGGAAATACAAGTTACTGGTAAGTATGCTTAGAATTACTTTTCAGGGTCAGTGCTGGGCTAAAAGATGCAGCACTGGGTTCTCTCCTGATAACAGGTGAGTAAATTGGAATTCGTAGTTCGACTGATTTTAGAGGAATATTTGTACATTTCAAAAATGGACACTTAGAAACTTTTCTGCTGAAAACCACACAATGCATGTTTATGGAAGGAAATGCAAGTTACTGGTAAGTACGCTTAGAATTACCTTCCAGGGTCAGTGCTGGGCTAAAAGATGCAGCACTGGGTTCTCTCCTGATAACAGGTGAGTAAATCGGAATTCGTAGTTCTGCTGGTTTTAGAGGAATTTTTGTACATTTTAAAAATGGACACAGAAAATTTTCAAGGGAAAACCACACAATGGATTCCTATGGAAGGAAATACAAGTTACTGGTAAGTACGCTTAGATTTACTTTCCATTGTCAGTGCTGGTCTAAAAGATGCAGCACTGGGATCTCTCCTGATAACAGGTGAGTATATCGGAATTCGTAGTTCGATTGATTTTAGAGGAATATTTGTACATTTCAAGGATAGACACTTAGAAACTTTTCTGGTGAAGACCACACAATGGATTCCTATGGAGGGAAATACAAGTTACTGTTAAGTACGCTTAGAATTACTTTTCAGGGTCAGTGCTGGGCTAACAGATGCAGCACTGGGTTCTCTCCTGATAACAGGTTAGTAAATCGGAATTCATAGTTCGACTGATTTTCGAGGAATATTTGTACGTTTCAAAAATAGACACTTAGAAACTTTTCTGCTGAAAACCACACGATGCATTTCTATGGAAGGAAATACAAGTTACTGGTAAGTAGGCTTAGAATTACTGTCCAGGGTCAGTGCTGGGCTAACAGATGCAGCACTGGGTTCTCTCCTGATAACAGGTGAGTTAATCGGAATTCGTAGTTCGACTGTTTTTAGATGAATATTTGTACGTTTCAAAAATGGACACTTAGAAACTTTTCTGCTGAAAACCACACAATGGATTCCTATGGAAGGAAATACAAGTTACTGGTAAGTACGCTTAGAATTACTTTTCCGGGTCAGTGCTGGTCTAAAAGATGCAGCACTGGGTTCTCTCCTGATAACAGGTGAGTAAATCGGAATTCATAGTTCGACTCATTTTCGAGGAATATTTGTACGTTTCAAAAATGGACACTTAGAAACTATACTGGTGAAAACCACACAATGGATTCCTATGGAAGGAAATACAAGTTACTGGTAAGTATGCTTAGAATTACTTTTCAGGGTCAGTGCTGGGCTAACAGATGCAGCACTGAGTTCTCTCCTGATAACAGGTGAGTAAATCGGAATTCGTAGTTCGACTGATTTTATAGGAATATTGGTATGTTTCAAAAATGGACACTTAGAAATTCTTCTGATGAAAACCACACAATGGATTCCTAAGGAAGGAAATACAAGTTCCTGGTAAATACGCTTAGAATTACTTTTCAGGGTCAGTGCTGGGCTAACAGATGCAGCACTGGGTTCTCTCCTGATATCAGGTGAGTAAATTGGAATTCGTAGTTCAGCTGATATAAGAGGAATATTTGTAAGTTTCAAAAATGGCCACTTAGAAACTTTTCTGCTGAAAACCACACAATGCATTTCTATGGAAGGAAATACAAGTTACTGGTAAGTACACTTAGAATTACTTTCCAGGGTCAGTGCTGGTCTAAAAGATGCAGCACTGGGTTCTCTCCTGATACAGGTGAGTAAATCGGAATTCGTAGTTCGGCTGATTTTAGAGGAATATTTGAACTTTTCAAAAATGGACACTTAGAAATTCTTCTGCTGAAAACCACACAATGGATTCCTATGGAAGGAAATACAAATTACTGGTAAGTACGCTTAGAATTTTTTTTCAGGGTCAGTGCTGGGCTAACAGATGCAGCACTGGGTTCTCTCCTGATAACAGGTGAGTAAATCGGAATTCGTAGTTCGGCTGATTTTAGAGGAATATTTGTACATTTCAAAAATGTACACTTAGAAACTTTTCTGGTGAAAACCACACAATGGATTCCTATGGAAGGAAATACAAGTTACTGGTAAGTACGCTTAGAATTACTTTCCAGGGTCAGTGCTGGGCTAAAAGATGCAGCACTGGGTTCTCTCCTGATAACAGGTGATTAAATCGGAATTCGTAGTTTGGCTGATTTTAGAGAAATATTTGTACGTTTCGAAAATGGAAACTTAGAAACTTTTCTGCTGAAAACCACACAATGCATTTTTATGGAAGGAAATACAAGTTACTAGTAAGTACACTTAGAATTACTTTTCAGGGTCAGTGCTGGGCTAAAAGATGCAGCACTGGGTCCTCTCCTGATAACAGGTGAGTAAATCGGAATTTGTAGTTCGGCTGATTTTAGAGGAATATTTGTACGTTTAAAAAATGGACACAGAAACTTTTCAAGGGAAAACCACACAATGGATTCCTATGGAAGGAAATACAAGTTACTGGTAAGTACGCTTAGATTTACTTTCCATTGTCAGTGCTGGTCTAAAAGATGCAGCAGTGGGATCTCTCCTGATAACAGGTGAGTATATCGGAATTCGTAGTTCGACTGATTTTAGAGGAATATTTGTACATTTCAAAAATGGCCACTTAGAAACTTTTCTGCTGAAAACCACACGATGCATTTCTATGGAAGGAAATACAAGTTACTGGTAAGTACGCTTAGAATTACTTTCCAGGGTCAGTGCTGGTCTAAAAGATGCAGCACTGGGTTCTCTCCTGATAACAGGTGAGTAAATCGGAATTCGTAGTTCGACTGATTTTAGAGGAATATTTGTACATTTCAAAAATGGACACTTAGAAACTTTTTTGGTGAAGACCACAAAATGGATTCCTATGGAAGGAAATACAAGTTACTGGTAAGTACGCTTAGAATTACTTTTCAGGGTCAGTGCTGGGCTAACAGATGCAGCACTGGGTTCTCTCCTGATAACAGGTGAGTAAATCGGAATTCATAGTTCGACTGATTTTCGAGGAATATTTGTACGTTTCAAAAATAGACACTTAGAAACTTTTCTGCTGAAAACCACACGATGCATTTCTATGGAAGGAAATACAAGTTACTGGTAAGTAGGCTTAGAATTACTGTCCAGGGTCAGTGCTGGGCTAACAGATGCAGCACTGGGTTCTCTCCTGATAACAGGTGAGTTAATCGGAATTCGTAGTTCGACTGTTTTTAGATGAATATTTGTACGTTTCAAAAATGGACACTTAGAAACTTTTCTGCTGAAAACCACACAATGGATTCCTATGGAAGGAAATACAAGTTACTGGTAAGTACGCTTAGAATTACTTTTCCGGGTCAGTGCTGGTCTAAAAGATGCAGCACTGGGTTCTCTCCTGATAACAGGTGAGTAAATCGGAATTCATAGTTCGACTCATTTTCGAGGAATATTTGTACGTTTCAAAAATGGACACTTAGAAACTATACTGGTGAAAACCACACAATGGATTCCTATGGAAGGAAATACAAGTTACTGGTAAGTATGCTTAGAATTACTTTTCAGGGTCAGTGCTGGGCTAACAGATGCAGCACTGAGTTCTCTCCTGATAACAGGTGAGTAAATCGGAATTCGTAGTTCGACTGATTTTATAGGAATATTGGTATGTTTCAAAAATGGACACTTAGAAATTCTTCTGATGAAAACCACACAATGGATTCCTAAGGAAGGAAATACAAGTTCCTGGTAAATACGCTTAGAATTACTTTTCAGGGTCAGTGCTGGGCTAACAGATGCAGCACTGGGTTCTCTCCTGATATCAGGTGAGTAAATTGGAATTCGTAGTTCAGCTGATATAAGAGGAATATTTGTAAGTTTCAAAAATGGCCACTTAGAAACTTTTCTGCTGAAAACCACACAATGCATTTCTATGGAAGGAAATACAAGTTACTGGTAAGTACACTTAGAATTACTTTCCAGGGTCAGTGCTGGTCTAAAAGATGCAGCACTGGGTTCTCTCCTGATACAGGTGAGTAAATCGGAATTCGTAGTTCGGCTGATTTTAGAGGAATATTTGAACTTTTCAAAAATGGACACTTAGAAATTCTTCTGCTGAAAACCACACAATGGATTCCTATGGAAGGAAATACAAATTACTGGTAAGTACGCTTAGAATTTTTTTTCAGGGTCAGTGCTGGGCTAACAGATGCAGCACTGGGTTCTCTCCTGATAACAGGTGAGTAAATCGGAATTCGTAGTTCGGCTGATTTTAGAGGAATATTTGTACATTTCAAAAATGTACACTTAGAAACTTTTCTGGTGAAAACCACACAATGGATTCCTATGGAAGGAAATACAAGTTACTGGTAAGTACGCTTAGAATTACTTTCCAGGGTCAGTGCTGGGCTAAAAGATGCAGCACTGGGTTCTCTCCTGATAACAGGTGATTAAATCGGAATTCGTAGTTTGGCTGATTTTAGAGAAATATTTGTACGTTTCGAAAATGGAAACTTAGAAACTTTTCTGCTGAAAACCACACAATGCATTTTTATGGAAGGAAATACAAGTTACTAGTAAGTACACTTAGAATTACTTTTCAGGGTCAGTGCTGGGCTAAAAGATGCAGCACTGGGTCCTCTCCTGATAACAGGTGAGTAAATCGGAATTTGTAGTTCGGCTGATTTTAGAGGAATATTTGTACGTTTAAAAAATGGACACAGAAACTTTTCAAGGGAAAACCACACAATGGATTCCTATGGAAGGAAATACAAGTTACTGGTAAGTACGCTTAGATTTACTTTCCATTGTCAGTGCTGGTCTAAAAGATGCAGCAGTGGGATCTCTCCTGATAACAGGTGAGTATATCGGAATTCGTAGTTCGACTGATTTTAGAGGAATATTTGTACATTTCAAAAATGGCCACTTAGAAACTTTTCTGCTGAAAACCACACGATGCATTTCTATGGAAGGAAATACAAGTTACTGGTAAGTACGCTTAGAATTACTTTCCAGGGTCAGTGCTGGTCTAAAAGATGCAGCACTGGGTTCTCTCCTGATAACAGGTGAGTAAATCGGAATTCGTAGTTCGACTGATTTTAGAGGAATATTTGTACATTTCAAAAATGGACACTTAGAAACTTTTTTGGTGAAGACCACAAAATGGATTCCTATGGAAGGAAATACAAGTTACTGGTAAGTACGCTTAGAATTACTTTTCAGGGTCAGTGCTGGGCTAACAGATGCAGCACTGGGTTCTCTCCTGATAACAGGTGAGTAAATCGGAATTCATAGTTCGACTGATTTTCGAGGAATATTTGTACGTTTCAAAAATAGACACTTAGAAACTTTTCTGCTGAAAACCACACGATGCATTTCTATGGAAGGAAATACAAGTTACTGGTAAGTAGGCTTAGAATTACTGTCCAGGGTCAGTGCTGGGCTAACAGATGCAGCACTGGGTTCTCTCCTGATAACAGGTGAGTTAATCGGAATTCGTAGTTCGACTGTTTTTAGATGAATATTTGTACGTTTCAAAAATGGACACTTAGAAACTTTTCTGCTGAAAACCACACAATGGATTCCTATGGAAGGAAATACAAGTTACTGGTAAGTACGCTTAGAATTACTTTTCCGGGTCAGTGCTGGTCTAAAAGATGCAGCACTGGGTTCTCTCCTGATAACAGGTGAGTAAATCGGAATTCATAGTTCGACTCATTTTCGAGGAATATTTGTACGTTTCAAAAATGGACACTTAGAAACTATACTGGTGAAAACCACACAATGGATTCCTATGGAAGGAAATACAAGTTACTGGTAAGTATGCTTAGAATTACTTTTCAGGGTCAGTGCTGGGCTAACAGATGCAGCACTGAGTTCTCTCCTGATAACAGGTGAGTAAATCGGAATTCGTAGTTCGACTGATTTTATAGGAATATTGGTATGTTTCAAAAATGGACACTTAGAAATTCTTCTGATGAAAACCACACAATGGATTCCTAAGGAAGGAAATACAAGTTCCTGGTAAATACGCTTAGAATTACTTTTCAGGGTCAGTGCTGGGCTAACAGATGCAGCACTGGGTTCTCTCCTGATATCAGGTGAGTAAATTGGAATTCGTAGTTCAGCTGATATAAGAGGAATATTTGTAAGTTTCAAAAATGGCCACTTAGAAACTTTTCTGCTGAAAACCACACAATGCATTTCTATGGAAGGAAATACAAGTTACTGGTAAGTACACTTAGAATTACTTTCCAGGGTCAGTGCTGGTCTAAAAGATGCAGCACTGGGTTCTCTCCTGATACAGGTGAGTAAATCGGAATTCGTAGTTCGGCTGATTTTAGAGGAATATTTGAACTTTTCAAAAATGGACACTTAGAAATTCTTCTGCTGAAAACCACACAATGGATTCCTATGGAAGGAAATACAAATTACTGGTAAGTACGCTTAGAATTTTTTTTCAGGGTCAGTGCTGGGCTAACAGATGCAGCACTGGGTTCTCTCCTGATAACAGGTGAGTAAATCGGAATTCGTAGTTCGGCTGATTTTAGAGGAATATTTGTACATTTCAAAAATGTACACTTAGAAACTTTTCTGGTGAAAACCACACAATGGATTCCTATGGAAGGAAATACAAGTTACTGGTAAGTACGCTTAGAATTACTTTCCAGGGTCAGTGCTGGGCTAAAAGATGCAGCACTGGGTTCTCTCCTGATAACAGGTGAGTAAATCGGAATTCGTAGTTTGGCTGATTTTAGAGAAATATTTGTACGTTTCGAAAATGGAAACTTAGAAACTTTTCTGCTGAAAACCACACAATGCATTTTTATGGAAGGAAATACAAGTTACTAGTAAGTACACTTAGAATTACTTTTCAGGGTCAGTGCTGGGCTAAAAGATGCAGCACTGGGTCCTCTCCTGATAACAGGTGAGTAAATCGGAATTTGTAGTTCGGCTGATTTTAGAGGAATATTTGTACGTTTAAAAAATGGACACAGAAACTTTTCAAGGGAAAACCACACAATGGATTCCTATGGAAGGAAATACAAGTTACTGGTAAGTACGCTTAGATTTACTTTCCATTGTCAGTGCTGGTCTAAAAGATGCAGCAGTGGGATCTCTCCTGATAACAGGTGAGTATATCGGAATTCGTAGTTCGACTGATTTTAGAGGAATATTTGTACATTTCAAAAATGGCCACTTAGAAACTTTTCTGCTGAAAACCACACGATGCATTTCTATGGAAGGAAATACAAGTTACTGGTAAGTACGCTTAGAATTACTTTCCAGGGTCAGTGCTGGTCTAAAAGATGCAGCACTGGGTTCTCTCCTGATAACAGGTGAGTAAATCGGAATTCGTAGTTCGACTGATTTTAGAGGAATATTTGTACATTTCAAAAATGGACACTTAGAAACTTTTTTGGTGAAGACCACAAAATGGATTCCTATGGAAGGAAATACAAGTTACTGGTAAGTACGCTTAGAATTACTTTTCAGGGTCAGTGCTGGGCTAACAGATGCAGCACTGGGTTCTCTCCTGATAACAGGTGAGTAAATCGGAATTCATAGTTCGACTGATTTTCGAGGAATATTTGTACGTTTCAAAAATAGACACTTAGAAACTTTTCTGCTGAAAACCACACGATGCATTTCTATGGAAGGAAATACAAGTTACTGGTAAGTAGGCTTAGAATTACTGTCCAGGGTCAGTGCTGGGCTAACAGATGCAGCACTGGGTTCTCTCCTGATAACAGGTGAGTTAATCGGAATTCGTAGTTCGACTGTTTTTAGATGAATATTTGTACGTTTCAAAAATGGACACTTAGAAACTTTTCTGCTGAAAACCACACAATGGATTCCTTTGGAAGGAAATACAAGTTACTGGTAAGTACGCTTAGAATTACTTTTCCGGGTCAGTGCTGGTCTAAAAGATGAAGCACTGGGTTCTCTTCTGATGATAGGTGAGTAAATCGGAATTCGTAGTTCGACTGATTTTAGAGGAATATTTGTACATTTCAAAAATGGACACTTAGAAACTCTTCTGCTGAAAACCACACAATGGATTCCTATGGAAGGAGTTACAAGTTACTGGTAAGTACACTTAGAATTACTTTTCAGGGTCAGTGCTGGGCTAACAGATGCAGCACTGGGTTCTCTCCTGATAACAGGTGAGTAAATCGGAATTCGTAGTTCGGCTGATTTTAGAGGAATATTTGTACTTTTCAAAAATGGACACTTAGAAACTATAATGCTGAAAACCACACAATGGATTTGTATGGAAGGAAATACAAGTTACTGGTAAGTACGCTTAGAATTACTGTCCAGGGTCAGTGCTGGTCTAACAGATGCAGCACTGGGTTCTCTCCTGAGAACAGGTGAGTAAATCGGAATTCGTAGTTCGACTGATTTTTGAGGAATATTTGTACATTTCAAAAATGGACACTTAGAAACTTTTCTGGTGAAGACCACAAAATGGATTCCTATGGAAGGAAATACAAGTTACTGGTAAGTACACTTAAATTTACTTTTCAGGGTCAGTGCTGGGCTAACAGATGCAGCCCTGGCTTCTCTCCTGATAACAGGTGAGTAAATCGGAATTCGTACTTCGGCTGATTTTAGAGGAATGTTTGTACGTTTTAAAAATATACACTTAGAAACTATAATGCTGAAAACCACACAATGGATTCCTATGGAAGGAAATACAAGTTACTGATAAGTACGCTTAGAATTACATTTCAGGGTCAGTGCTGCTCTAAAAGATGCAGCACTGGGTTCTCTCCTGATAACAGGTGAGTTAATCGGAATTCGTAGTTAGACTGGTTTTAGAGGAATATTTGTAGGTTTCAAAAATGGCCACTTAGAAACTTTTCTGCTGAAAACCACACGATGCATTTCTATGGAAGGAAATACAAGTTACTGGTAAGTACGGTTAGAATTACTTTCGAGAGTCAGTGCTGGTCTAAAAGATGCAGCACTGGGTTCTCTCCTGATAACAGGTGAGTAAATCGGAATTCGTAGTTCGACTGATTTTAGAGGAATATTTGTACATTTCAAAAATGGACACTTAGAAACTTTTCTGGTGAAGACCACAAAAAGGATTCCTATGGAAGGAAATACAAGTTACTGGTAAGTACGCTTAGAATTACCTTCCAGGGTCAGTGCTGGGCTAACAGATGCAGCACTGGGTTATCTCCTGATAACAGGTGAGTAAATCGGAGTTCGTAGTTCTGCTGATTTTAGAGGAATATTTGTAGGTTTCAAAAATGGACACTTAGAAACTCTTCAAGGGAAAACCACACTATGGATTCCTAAGGAAGGAAATACAAGTTACTGGTAAGTACACTTAGAATTACTTTTCAGGGTCAGTGCTGGGCTAAAAGATGCAGCACTGGGTTCTCTCCTGATAACAGGTGAGTAAATCGGAATTTGTAGTTCGGCTGATTTTAGAGGAATATTTGTACGTTTCAAAAATGGACACAGAAACTTTTCAAGGGAAAACCACACAATGGATTCCTATGGAAGGAAATACAAGTTACTGGTAAGTACGCTTAGATTTACTTTCCATTGTCAGTGCTGGTCTAAAAGATGCAGCACTGGGTTCTCTACTGATAACAGGTGAGTAAATCGGAATTCGTAGTTCTGCTGGTTTTAGCGGAATTTTTGTACGTTTTAAAAATGGACACAGAAAATTTTCAAGGGAAAACCACACAATGGATTCCTATGGAAGGAAATACAAGTTACTGGTAAGTACGCTTAGATTTACTTTCCATTGTCAGTGCTGGTCTAAAAGATGCAGCACTGGGATCTCTCCTGATAACAGGTGAATATATCGGAATTCGTAGTTCGATTGATTTTAGAGGAATATTTGTACATTTCAAATATAGACACTTAGAAACTTTTCTGCTGAAAACCACACAATGCATTTCTATGGAAGGAAATACAAGTTACTGGTAAGTAGGCTTAGAATTACTGTCCAGGGTCAGTGCTGGGCTAACAGATGCAGCACTGGGTTCTCTCCTGATAACAGGTGAGTTAATCAGAATTCGTAGTTCGACTGTTTTTAGATGAATATTTGTACGTTTCAAAAATGGACACTTAGAAACTTTTCTGCTGAAAACCACACAATGGATTCCTATGGAAGGAAATACAAGTTACTGGTAAGTACGCTTAGAATTACTTTTCCGGGTCAGTGCTGGTCTAAAAGATGCAGCACTGGGTTCTCTTCTGATGATAAGTGAGTAAATCAGAATTCGTAGTTCGACTGATTTTAGAGGAATATTTGTACATTTCAAAAATGGACACATAGAAACTCTTCTGCTGAAAACCACACAATGTATTCCTATGGAAGGAGTTACAAGTTACTGGTAAGTACACTTAGAATTACTTTTCAGTGTCAGTGCTGGGCTAACAGATGCAGCACTGGGTTCTCTCCTGATAACAGGTGAGTAAATTTGAATTCTTAGTTCGGCTGATTCAAGAGGAATATTTGTACGTTTCAAAATTGGCCACTTAGAAACTTTTCTGCTGAAAACCACATGATTCATTTCTATGGAAGGAAATACAAGTTACTGGTAAGTACGCTTAGAATTGCTTTCCAGGGTCAGTGCTGGTCTAAAAGATGCAGCACTGGGTTCTCTCCTGATAACAGGTGAGTAAATCGGAAATCATAGTTCGACTCATTTTCGAGGAATATTTGTACGTTTCAAAAATGGACACTTAGAAACTATACTGGTGAAAACCACACAATGGATTCCTATGGAAGGAAATACAAGTTACTAGTAAGTATGCTTAGAATTACTTTTCAGGGTCAGTGCTGGGCTAACAGATGCAGCACTGGGTTCTCTCCTGATAACAGGTGAGTAAATCGGAATTCATAGTTCGACTGATTTTCAAGGAAGATTTGTAAGTTTCAAAAATGGACACTTAGAAACTCTTCTGCTGAAAACCACACAATGGATTCCTAAGGAAGGAAATACAAGTTCCTGGTAAATACGCTTAGAATTACTTTTCAGGGCCACTGCTGGGCTAACAGATGCAGCACTGGGTTCTCTCCTGATATCAGGTGAGTAAATTGGAATTCGTAGTTCAGCTGATATAAGAGGAATATTTGTAAGTTTCAAAAATGGCCACTTAGAAACTTTTCTGCCGAAAACCACACAATGCATTTCTATGGAAGGAAATACAAGTTACTGGTAAGTACGCTTAGAATTACTTTCCAGGGTCAGTGCTGGTCTCAAAGATGCATGCCTGGGTTCTCTCCTGATAACAGGTGAGTAAATCGGAATTCATAGTTCGGTTGATTTTAGAGGAATATTTGTATGTTTCAAAAATGTACACTTAGAAACTTTTCTGCTGAAAACCACACAATGGATTCCTATGGAAGGAAATACAAGTTACTGGTAAGTATGCTTAGAATTACTTTTCAGGGTCAGTGATGGGCTAACAGATGCAGCACTGGGTTCTCTCCTGATAACAGGTGAGTAAATCGGAATTCATAGTTCGACTGATTTTCGAGGAATATTTGTACGTTTCAAAAATGGACACTTAGAAACTTTTCTGGTGAAAACCACACAACGGATTCCTATGGAAGGAAATACAAGTTACTGGTAAGTAGGCTTAGAATTACTTTTCAGGGTCAGTGCTGGGCTAACAGATGCAGCACTGGGTTCTCTCCTGATAACAGGTGAGTAAATCGGAATTTGTAGTTCGGCTGATTTAAGAGGAATATTTGTAAGTTTCAAAAATGGCCACTTAGAAACTTTTCTGCTGAAAACCACACGATGCATTTCTATGGAAGGAAATAGAAGTTACTGGTAAGTACGCTTAGAATTACTTTCCAGGGTCAGTGCTGGTCTAAAAGATGCAGCACTGGGTTCTCTCCTGATAACAGGTGAGTAAATCGGAATTCGTAGTTCGACTGATTTTAGAGGAATATTTGTACATTTCAAAAATGGACACTTAGAAACTTTTCTGGTGAAGACCACAAAAAGGATTCCTATGGAAGGAAATACAAGTTACTGGTAAGTACGCTTAGAATTACCTTCCAGGGTCAGTGCTGGGCTAAAAGATGCAGCAATGGGTTATCTCCTGATAACAGGTGAGTAAATCGGAGTTCGTAGTTTGGCTGATTTTAGAGAAATATTTGTATGTTTCAAAAATGGACACTTAGAAACTTTTCTGCTGTAAACCACACAATGCATTTTTATGGAAGGAAATACAAGTTACTGGTAAGTACGCTTAGAATTACCTTCCAGGGTCAGTGCTGGGCTTAGAGATGCAGCACTGGGTTCTCTCCTGATAACAGGTGAGTAAATCGGAATTCGTAGTTCTGCTGATTTTAGAGGAATATTTGTAGGTTTCAAAAATGGACACTTAGAAACTCTTCAAGGGAAAACCACACTATGGATTCCTAAGGAAGAAAATACAAGTTACTGGTAAGTACACTTAGAATTACTTTTCAGGGTCAGTGCTGGGCTAAAAGATGCAGCACTGGGTTCTCTCCTGATAACAGGTGAGTAAATCGGAATTTGTAGTTCGGCTGATTTTAGAGGAATATTTGTACGTTTCAAAAATGGACACAGAAACTTTTCAAGGGAAAACCACACAATGGATTCCTATGGAAGGAAATACAAGTTACTGGTAAGTACGCTTAGATTTACTTTCCATTGTCAGTGCTGGTCTAAAAGATGCAGCACTGTGATCTCTCCTGATAACAGGTGAGTATATCGGAATTCGTAGTTCGGCTGATTTTAGAGGAATATTTGAACTTTTCAAAAATGGACACTTAGAAATTCTTCTGCTGAAAACCACACAATGGATTCCTATGGAAGGAAATACAAATTACTGGTAAGTACGCTTAGAATTTTTTTCAGGGTCAGTGCTGGGCTAACAGATGCAGCACTGGGTTCTCTCCTGATAACAGGTGAGTAAATCGGAATTTGTAGTTCGGCTGATTTTAGAGGAATATTTGTACATTTCAAAAATGTACACTTAGAAACTTTTCTGGTGAAAACCACACAATGGATTCCTATGGAAGGAAATACAAGTTACTGGTAAGTACGCTTAGAATTACTTTCCAGGGTCAGTGCTGGGCTAAAAGATGCAGCACTGGGTTCTCTCCTGATAACAGGTGAGTAAATCGGAATTCGTAGTTTGGCTGATTTTAGAGAAATATTTGTACGTTTCGAAAATGGAAACTTAGAAACTTTTCTGCCGAAAACCACACAATGCATTTTTATGGAAGGAAATACAAGTTACTAGTAAGTACACTTAGAATTACTTTTCAGGGTCAGTGCTGGGCTAAAAGATGCAGCACTGGGTCCTCTCCTGATAACAGGTGAGTAAATCGGAATTTGTAGTTCGGCTGATTTTAGAGGAATATTTGTACGTTTAAAAAATGGACACAGAAACTTTTCAAGGGAAAACCACACAATGGATTCCTATGGAAGGAAATACAAGTTACTGGTAAGTATGCTTAGATTTACTTTCCATTGTCAGTGCTGGTCTAAAAGATGCAGCACTGGGATCTCTCCTGATAACAGGTGAGTATATCGGAATTCGTAGTTCGACTGATTTTAGAGGAATATTTGTACATTTCAAAAATGGCCACTTAGAAACTTTTCTGCTGAAAACCACACGATGCATTTCTATGGAAGGAAATAGAAGTTACTGGTAAGTACGCTTAGAATTACTTTCCAGGGTCAGTGCTGGTCTAAAAGATGCAGCACTGGGTTCTCTCCTGATAACAGGTGAGTAAATCGGAATTCGTAGTTCGACTGATTTTAGAGGAATATTTGTACATTTCTAAAATGGACACTTAGAAACTTTTCTGGTGAAGACCACAAAAAGGATTCCTATGGAAGGAAATACAAGTTACTGGTAAGTACGCTTAGAATTACCTTCCAGGGTCAGTGCTGGGCTAAAAGATGCAGCAATGGGTTATCTCCTGATAACAGGTGAGTAAATCGGAGTTCGTAGTTTGGCTGATTTTAGAGAAATATTTGTATGTTTCAAAAATGGACACTTAGAAACTTTTCTGCTGTAAACCACACAATGCATTTTTATGGAAGGAAATACAAGTTACTGGTAAGTACGCTTAGAATTACCTTCCAGGGTCAGTGCTGGGCTTAGAGATGCAGCACTGGGTTCTCTCCTGATAACAGGTGAGTAAATCGGAATTCGTAGTTCTGCTGATTTTAGAGGAATATTTGTAGGTTTCAAAAATGGACACTTAGAAACTCTTCAAGGGAAAACCACACTATGGATTCCTAAGGAAGAAAATACAAGTTACTGGTAAGTACACTTAGAATTACTTTTCAGGGTCAGTGCTGGGCTAAAAGATGCAGCACTGGGTTCTCTCCTGATAACAGGTGAGTAAATCGGAATTTGTAGTTCGGCTGATTTTAGAGGAATATTTGTACGTTTCAAAAATGGACACAGAAACTTTTCAAGGGAAAACCACACAATGGATTCCCATGGAAGGAAATACAAGTTACTGGTAAGTACGCTTAGATTTACTTTCCATTGTCAGTGCTGGTCTAAAAGATGCAGCACTGTGATCTCTCCTGATAACAGGTGAGTATATCGGAATTCGTAGTTCGGCTGATTTTAGAGAAATATTTGTACGTTTCGAAAATGGAAACTTAGAAACTTTTCTGCCGAAAACCACACAATGCATTTTTATGGAAGGAAATACAAGTTACTAGTAAGTACACTTAGAATTACTTTTCAGGGTCAGTGCTGGGCTAAAAGATGCAGCACTGGGTCCTTTCCTGATAACAGGTGAGTAAATCGGAATTTGTAGTTCGGCTGATTTTAGAGGAATATTTGTACGTTTAAAAAATGGACACAGAAACTTTTCAAGGGAAAACCACACAATGGATTCCTATGGAAGGAAATACAAGTTACTGGTAAGTACGCTTAGATTTACTTTCCATTGTCAGTGCTGGTCTAAAAGATGCAGCACTGGGATCTCTCCTGATAACAGGTGAGTATATCGGAATTCGTAGTTCGACTGATTTTAGAGGAATATTTGTACATTTCAAAAATGGCCACTTAGAAACTTTTCTGCTGAAAACCACACGATGCATTTCTATGGAAGGAAATAGAAGTTACTGGTAAGTACGCTTAGAATTACTTTCCAGGGTCAGTGCTGGTCTAAAAGATGCAGCACTGGGTTCTCTCCTGATAACAGGTGAGTAAATCGGAATTCGTAGTTCGACTGATTTTAGAGGAATATTTGTACATTTCAAAAATGGACACTTAGAAACTTTTCTGGTGAAGACCACAAAAAGGATTCCTATGGAAGGAAATACAAGTTACTGGTAAGTACGCTTAGAATTACCTTCCAGGGTCAGTGCTGGGCTAAAAGATGCAGCAATGGGTTATCTCCTGATAACAGGTGAGTAAATCGGAGTTCGTAGTTTGGCTGATTTTAGAGAAATATTTGTATGTTTCAAAAATGGACACTTAGAAACTTTTCTGCTGTAAACCACACAATGCATTTTTATGGAAGGAAATACAAGTTACTGGTAAGTACGCTTAGAATTACCTTCCAGGGTCAGTGCTGGGCTTAGAGATGCAGCACTGGGTTCTCTCCTGATAACAGGTGAGTAAATCGGAATTCGTAGTTCTGCTGATTTTAGAGGAATATTTGTAGGTTTCAAAAATGGACACTTAGAAACTCTTCAAGGGAAAACCACACTATGGATTCCTAAGGAAGAAAATACAAGTTACTGGTAAGTACACTTAGAATTACTTTTCAGGGTCAGTGCTGGGCTAAAAGATGCAGCACTGGGTTCTCTCCTGATAACAGGTGAGTAAATCGGAATTTGTAGTTCGGCTGATTTTAGAGGAATATTTGTACGTTTCAAAAATGGACACAGAAACTTTTCAAGGGAAAACCACACAATGGATTCCTATGGAAGGAAATACAAGTTACTGGTAAGTACGCTTAGATTTACTTTCCATTGTCAGTGCTGGTCTAAAAGATGCAGCACTGTGATCTCTCCTGATAACAGGTGAGTATATCGGAATTCGTAGTTCGGCTGATTTTAGAGGAATATTTGAACTTTTCAAAAATGGACACTTAGAAATTCTTCTGCTGAAAACCACACAATGGATTCCTATGGAAGGAAATACAAATTACTGGTAAGTACGCTTAGAATTTTTTTTCAGGGTCAGTGCTGGGCTAACAGATGCAGCACTGGGTTCTCTCCTGATAACAGGTGAGTAAATCGGAATTCGTAGTTCGGCTGATTTTAGAGGAATATTTGTACATTTCAAAAATGTACACTTAGAAACTTTTCTGGTGAAAACCACACAATGGATTCCTATGGAAGGAAATACAAGTTACTGGTAAGTACGCTTAGAATTACTTTCCAGGGTCAGTGCTGGGCTAAAAGATGCAGCACTGGGTTCTCTCCTGATAACAGGTGAGTAAATCGGAATTCGTAGTTTGGCTGATTTTAGAGAAATATTTGTACGTTTCGAAAATGGAAACTTAGAAACTTTTCTGCCGAAAACCACACAATGCATTTTTATGGAAGGAAATACAAGTTACTAGTAGTACACTTAGAATTACTTTTCAGGGTCAGTGCTGGGCTAAAAGATGCAGCACTGGGTCCTATCCTGATAACAGGTGAGTAAATCGGAATTTGTAGTTCGGCTGATTTTAGAGGAATATTTGTACGTTTAAAAAATGGACACAGAAACTTTTCAAGGGAAAACCACACAATGGATTCCTATGGAAGGAAATACAAGTTACTGGTAAGTACGCTTAGATTTACTTTCCATTGTCAGTGCTGGTCTAAAAGATGCAGCACTGGGATCTCTCCTGATAACAGGTGAGTATATCGGAATTCGTAGTTCGACTGATTTTAGAGGAATATTTGTACATTTCAAAAATGGCCACTTAGAAACTTTTCTGCTGAAAACCACACGATGCATTTCTATGGAAGGAAATACAAGTTACTGGTAAGTACGCTTAGAATTACTTTCCAGGGTCAGTGCTGGTCTAAAAGATGCAGCACTGGGTTCTCTCCTGATAACAGGTGAGTAAATCGGAATTCGTAGTTCGACTGATTTTAGAGGAATATTTGTACATTTCAAAAATGGACACTTAGAAACTTTTTTGGTGAAGACCACAAAATGGATTCCTATGGAAGGAAATACAAGTTACTGGTAAGTACGCTTAGAATTACTTTTCAGGATCAGTGCTGGGCTAACAGATGCAGCACTGGGTTCTCTCCTGATAACAGGTGAGTAAATCGGAATTCATAGTTCGACTGATTTTCGAGGAATATTTGTACGTTTCAAAAATGGAAACTTAGAAACTTTTCTGCCGAAAACCACACAATGCATTTTTATGGAAGGAAATACAAGTTACTAGTAAGTACACTTAGAATTACTTTTCAGGGTCAGTGCTGGGCTAAAAGATGCAGCACTGGGTCCTCTCCTGATAACAGGTGAGTAAATCGGAATTTGTAGTTCGGCTGATTTTAGAGGAATATTTGTACGTTTAAAAAATGGACACAGAAACTTTTCAAGGGAAAACCACACAATGGATTCCTATGGAAGGAAATACAAGTTACTGGTAAGTATGCTTAGATTTACTTTCCATTGTCAGTGCTGGTCTAAAAGATGCAGCACTGGGATCTCTCCTGATAACAGGTGAGTATATCGGAATTCGTAGTTCGACTGATTTTAGAGGAATATTTGTACATTTCAAAAATGGCCACTTAGAAACTTTTCTGCTGAAAACCACACGATGCATTTCTATGGAAGGAAATAGAAGTTACTGGTAAGTACGCTTAGAATTACTTTCCAGGGTCAGTGCTGGTCTAAAAGATGCAGCACTGGGTTCTCTCCTGATAACAGGTGAGTAAATCGGAATTCGTAGTTCGACTGATTTTAGAGGAATATTTGTACATTTCAAAAATGGACACTTAGAAACTTTTCTGGTGAAGACCACAAAAAGGATTCCTATGGAAGGAAATACAAGTTACTGGTAAGTACGCTTAGAATTACCTTCCAGGGTCAGTGCTGGGCTAAAAGATGCAGCAATGGGTTATCTCCTGATAACAGGTGAGTAAATCGGAGTTCGTAGTTTGGCTGATTTTAGAGAAATATTTGTATGTTTCAAAAATGGACACTTAGAAACTTTTCTGCTGTAAACCACACAATGCATTTTTATGGAAGGAAATACAAGTTACTGGTAAGTACGCTTAGAATTACCTTCCAGGGTCAGTGCTGGGCTTAGAGATGCAGCACTGGGTTCTCTCCTGATAACAGGTGAGTAAATCGGAATTCGTAGTTCTGCTGATTTTAGAGGAATATTTGTAGGTTTCAAAAATGGACACTTAGAAACTCTTCAAGGGAAAACCACACTATGGATTCCTAAGGAAGAAAATACAAGTTACTGGTAAGTACACTTAGAATTACTTTTCAGGGACAGTGCTGGGCTAAAAGATGCAGCACTGGGTTCTCTCCTGATAACAGGTGAGTAAATCGGAATTTGTAGTTCGGCTGATTTTAGAGGAATATTTGTACGTTTCAAAAATGGACACAGAAACTTTTCAAGGGAAAACCACACAATGGATTCCTATGGAAGGAAATACAAGTTACTGGTAAGTACGCTTAGATTTACTTTCCATTGTCAGTGCTGGTCTAAAAGATGCAGCACTGTGATCTCTCCTGATAACAGGTGAGTATATCGGAATTCGTAGTTCGGCTGATTTTAGAGGAATATTTGAACTTTTCAAAAATGGACACTTAGAAATTCTTCTGCTGAAAACCACACAATGGATTCCTATGGAAGGAAATACAAATTACTGGTAAGTACGCTTAGAATTTTTTTTCAGGGTCAGTGCTGGGCTAACAGATGCAGCACTGGGTTCTCTCCTGATAACAGGTGAGTAAATCGGAATTCGTAGTTCGGCTGATTTTAGAGGAATATTTGTACATTTCAAAAATGTACACTTAGAAACTTTTCTGGTGAAAACCACACAATGGATTCCTATGGAAGGAAATACAAGTTACTGGTAAGTACGCTTAGAATTACTTTCCAGGGTCAGTGCTGGGCTAAAAGATGCAGCACTGGGTTCTCTCCTGATAACAGGTGAGTAAATCGGAATTCGTAGTTTGGCTGATTTTAGAGAAATATTTGTACGTTTCGAAAATGGAAACTTAGAAACTTTTCTGCCGAAAACCACACAATGCATTTTTATGGAAGGAAATACAAGTTACTAGTAAGTACACTTAGAATTACTTTTCAGGGTCAGTGCTGGGCTAAAAGATGCAGCACTGGGTCCTCTCCTGATAACAGGTGAGTAAATCGGAATTTGTAGTTCGGCTGATTTTAGAGGAATATTTGTACGTTTAAAAAATGGACACAGAAACTTTTCAAGGGAAAACCACACAATGGATTCCTATGGAAGGAAATACAAGTTACTGGTAAGTATGCTTAGATTTACTTTCCATTGTCAGTGCTGGTCTAAAAGATGCAGCACTGGGATCTCTCCTGATAACAGGTGAGTATATCGGAATTCGTAGTTCGACTGATTTTAGAGGAATATTTGTACATTTCAAAAATGGCCACTTAGAAACTTTTCTGCTGAAAACCACACGATGCATTTCTATGGAAGGAAATAGAAGTTACTGGTAAGTACGCTTAGAATTACTTTCCAGGGTCAGTGCTGGTCTAAAAGATGCAGCACTGGGTTCTCTCCTGATAACAGGTGAGTAAATCGGAATTCGTAGTTCGACTGATTTTAGAGGAATATTTGTACATTTCTAAAATGGACACTTAGAAACTTTTCTGGTGAAGACCACAAAAAGGATTCCTATGGAAGGAAATACAAGTTACTGGTAAGTACGCTTAGAATTACCTTCCAGGGTCAGTGCTGGGCTAAAAGATGCAGCAATGGGTTATCTCCTGATAACAGGTGAGTAAATCGGAGTTCGTAGTTTGGCTGATTTTAGAGAAATATTTGTATGTTTCAAAAATGGACACTTAGAAACTTTTCTGCTGTAAACCACACAATGCATTTTTATGGAAGGAAATACAAGTTACTGGTAAGTACGCTTAGAATTACCTTCCAGGGTCAGTGCTGGGCTTAGAGATGCAGCACTGGGTTCTCTCCTGATAACAGGTGAGTAAATCGGAATTCGTAGTTCTGCTGATTTTAGAGGAATATTTGTAGGTTTCAAAAATGGACACTTAGAAACTCTTCAAGGGAAAACCACACTATGGATTCCTAAGGAAGAAAATACAAGTTACTGGTAAGTACACTTAGAATTACTTTTCAGGGTCAGTGCTGGGCTAAAAGATGCAGCACTGGGTTCTCTCCTGATAACAGGTGAGTAAATCGGAATTTGTAGTTCGGCTGATTTTAGAGGAATATTTGTACGTTTCAAAAATGGACACAGAAACTTTTCAAGGGAAAACCACACAATGGATTCCCATGGAAGGAAATACAAGTTACTGGTAAGTACGCTTAGATTTACTTTCCATTGTCAGTGCTGGTCTAAAAGATGCAGCACTGTGATCTCTCCTGATAACAGGTGAGTATATCGGAATTCGTAGTTCGGCTGATTTTAGAGAAATATTTGTACGTTTCGAAAATGGAAACTTAGAAACTTTTCTGCCGAAAACCACACAATGCATTTTTATGGAAGGAAATACAAGTTACTAGTAAGTACACTTAGAATTACTTTTCAGGGTCAGTGCTGGGCTAAAAGATGCAGCACTGGGTCCTTTCCTGATAACAGGTGAGTAAATCGGAATTTGTAGTTCGGCTGATTTTAGAGGAATATTTGTACGTTTAAAAAATGGACACAGAAACTTTTCAAGGGAAAACCACACAATGGATTCCTATGGAAGGAAATACAAGTTACTGGTAAGTACGCTTAGATTTACTTTCCATTGTCAGTGCTGGTCTAAAAGATGCAGCACTGGGATCTCTCCTGATAACAGGTGAGTATATCGGAATTCGTAGTTCGACTGATTTTAGAGGAATATTTGTACATTTCAAAAATGGCCACTTAGAAACTTTTCTGCTGAAAACCACACGATGCATTTCTATGGAAGGAAATAGAAGTTACTGGTAAGTACGCTTAGAATTACTTTCCAGGGTCAGTGCTGGTCTAAAAGATGCAGCACTGGGTTCTCTCCTGATAACAGGTGAGTAAATCGGAATTCGTAGTTCGACTGATTTTAGAGGAATATTTGTACATTTCAAAAATGGACACTTAGAAACTTTTCTGGTGAAGACCACAAAAAGGATTCCTATGGAAGGAAATACAAGTTACTGGTAAGTACGCTTAGAATTACCTTCCAGGGTCAGTGCTGGGCTAAAAGATGCAGCAATGGGTTATCTCCTGATAACAGGTGAGTAAATCGGAGTTCGTAGTTTGGCTGATTTTAGAGAAATATTTGTATGTTTCAAAAATGGACACTTAGAAACTTTTCTGCTGTAAACCACACAATGCATTTTTATGGAAGGAAATACAAGTTACTGGTAAGTACGCTTAGAATTACCTTCCAGGGTCAGTGCTGGGCTTAGAGATGCAGCACTGGGTTCTCTCCTGATAACAGGTGAGTAAATCGGAATTCGTAGTTCTGCTGATTTTAGAGGAATATTTGTAGGTTTCAAAAATGGACACTTAGAAACTCTTCAAGGGAAAACCACACTATGGATTCCTAAGGAAGAAAATACAAGTTACTGGTAAGTACACTTAGAATTACTTTTCAGGGTCAGTGCTGGGCTAAAAGATGCAGCACTGGGTTCTCTCCTGATAACAGGTGAGTAAATCGGAATTTGTAGTTCGGCTGATTTTAGAGGAATATTTGTACGTTTCAAAAATGGACACAGAAACTTTTCAAGGGAAAACCACACAATGGATTCCTATGGAAGGAAATACAAGTTACTGGTAAGTACGCTTAGATTTACTTTCCATTGTCAGTGCTGGTCTAAAAGATGCAGCACTGTGATCTCTCCTGATAACAGGTGAGTATATCGGAATTCGTAGTTCGGCTGATTTTAGAGGAATATTTGAACTTTTCAAAAATGGACACTTAGAAATTCTTCTGCTGAAAACCACACAATGGATTCCTATGGAAGGAAATACAAATTACTGGTAAGTACGCTTAGAATTTTTTTTCAGGGTCAGTGCTGGGCTAACAGATGCAGCACTGGGTTCTCTCCTGATAACAGGTGAGTAAATCGGAATTCGTAGTTCGGCTGATTTTAGAGGAATATTTGTACATTTCAAAAATGTACACTTAGAAACTTTTCTGGTGAAAACCACACAATGGATTCCTATGGAAGGAAATACAAGTTACTGGTAAGTACGCTTAGAATTACTTTCCAGGGTCAGTGCTGGGCTAAAAGATGCAGCACTGGGTTCTCTCCTGATAACAGGTGAGTAAATCGGAATTCGTAGTTTGGCTGATTTTAGAGAAATATTTGTACGTTTCGAAAATGGAAACTTAGAAACTTTTCTGCCGAAAACCACACAATGCATTTTTATGGAAGGAAATACAAGTTACTAGTAAGTACACTTAGAATTACTTTTCAGGGTCAGTGCTGGGCTAAAAGATGCAGCACTGGGTCCTATCCTGATAACAGGTGAGTAAATCGGAATTTGTAGTTCGGCTGATTTTAGAGGAATATTTGTACGTTTAAAAAATGGACACAGAAACTTTTCAAGGGAAAACCACACAATGGATTCCTATGGAAGGAAATACAAGTTACTGGTAAGTACGCTTAGATTTACTTTCCATTGTCAGTGCTGGTCTAAAAGATGCAGCACTGGGATCTCTCCTGATAACAGGTGAGTATATCGGAATTCGTAGTTCGACTGATTTTAGAGGAATATTTGTACATTTCAAAAATGGCCACTTAGAAACTTTTCTGCTGAAAACCACACGATGCATTTCTATGGAAGGAAATACAAGTTACTGGTAAGTACGCTTAGAATTACTTTCCAGGGTCAGTGCTGGTCTAAAAGATGCAGCACTGGGTTCTCTCCTGATAACAGGTGAGTAAATCGGAATTCGTAGTTCGACTGATTTTAGAGGAATATTTGTACATTTCAAAAATGGACACTTAGAAACTTTTTTGGTGAAGACCACAAAATGGATTCCTATGGAAGGAAATACAAGTTACTGGTAAGTACGCTTAGAATTACTTTTCAGGATCAGTGCTGGGCTAACAGATGCAGCACTGGGTTCTCTCCTGATAACAGGTGAGTAAATCGGAATTCATAGTTCGACTGATTTTCGAGGAATATTTGTACGTTTCAAAAATGGAAACTTAGAAACTTTTCTGCCGAAAACCACACAATGCATTTTTATGGAAGGAAATACAAGTTACTAGTAAGTACACTTAGAATTACTTTTCAGGGTCAGTGCTGGGCTAAAAGATGCAGCACTGGGTCCTCTCCTGATAACAGGTGAGTAAATCGGAATTTGTAGTTCGGCTGATTTTAGAGGAATATTTGTACGTTTAAAAAATGGACACAGAAACTTTTCAAGGGAAAACCACACAATGGATTCCTATGGAAGGAAATACAAGTTACTGGTAAGTATGCTTAGATTTACTTTCCATTGTCAGTGCTGGTCTAAAAGATGCAGCACTGGGATCTCTCCTGATAACAGGTGAGTATATCGGAATTCGTAGTTCGACTGATTTTAGAGGAATATTTGTACATTTCAAAAATGGCCACTTAGAAACTTTTCTGCTGAAAACCACACGATGCATTTCTATGGAAGGAAATAGAAGTTACTGGTAAGTACGCTTAGAATTACTTTCCAGGGTCAGTGCTGGTCTAAAAGATGCAGCACTGGGTTCTCTCCTGATAACAGGTGAGTAAATCGGAATTCGTAGTTCGACTGATTTTAGAGGAATATTTGTACATTTCAAAAATGGACACTTAGAAACTTTTCTGGTGAAGACCACAAAAAGGATTCCTATGGAAGGAAATACAAGTTACTGGTAAGTACGCTTAGAATTACCTTCCAGGGTCAGTGCTGGGCTAAAAGATGCAGCAATGGGTTATCTCCTGATAACAGGTGAGTAAATCGGAGTTCGTAGTTTGGCTGATTTTAGAGAAATATTTGTATGTTTCAAAAATGGACACTTAGAAACTTTTCTGCTGTAAACCACACAATGCATTTTTATGGAAGGAAATACAAGTTACTGGTAAGTACGCTTAGAATTACCTTCCAGGGTCAGTGCTGGGCTTAGAGATGCAGCACTGGGTTCTCTCCTGATAACAGGTGAGTAAATCGGAATTCGTAGTTCTGCTGATTTTAGAGGAATATTTGTAGGTTTCAAAAATGGACACTTAGAAACTCTTCAAGGGAAAACCACACTATGGATTCCTAAGGAAGAAAATACAAGTTACTGGTAAGTACACTTAGAATTACTTTTCAGGGTCAGTGCTGGGCTAAAAGATGCAGCACTGGGTTCTCTCCTGATAACAGGTGAGTAAATCGGAATTTGTAGTTCGGCTGATTTTAGAGGAATATTTGTACGTTTCAAAAATGGACACAGAAACTTTTCAAGGGAAAACCACACAATGGATTCCCATGGAAGGAAATACAAGTTACTGGTAAGTACGCTTAGATTTACTTTCCATTGTCAGTGCTGGTCTAAAAGATGCAGCACTGTGATCTCTCCTGATAACAGGTGAGTATATCGGAATTCGTAGTTCGGCTGATTTTAGAGAAATATTTGTACGTTTCGAAAATGGAAACTTAGAAACTTTTCTGCCGAAAACCACACAATGCATTTTTATGGAAGGAAATACAAGTTACTAGTAAGTACACTTAGAATTACTTTTCAGGGTCAGTGCTGGGCTAAAAGATGCAGCACTGGGTCCTTTCCTGATAACAGGTGAGTAAATCGGAATTTGTAGTTCGGCTGATTTTAGAGGAATATTTGTACGTTTAAAAAATGGACACAGAAACTTTTCAAGGGAAAACCACACAATGGATTCCTATGGAAGGAAATACAAGTTACTGGTAAGTACGCTTAGATTTACTTTCCATTGTCAGTGCTGGTCTAAAAGATGCAGCACTGGGATCTCTCCTGATAACAGGTGAGTATATCGGAATTCGTAGTTCGACTGATTTTAGAGGAATATTTGTACATTTCAAAAATGGCCACTTAGAAACTTTTCTGCTGAAAACCACACGATGCATTTCTATGGAAGGAAATAGAAGTTACTGGTAAGTACGCTTAGAATTACTTTCCAGGGTCAGTGCTGGTCTAAAAGATGCAGCACTGGGTTCTCTCCTGATAACAGGTGAGTAAATCGGAATTCGTAGTTCGACTGATTTTAGAGGAATATTTGTACATTTCAAAAATGGACACTTAGAAACTTTTCTGGTGAAGACCACAAAAAGGATTCCTATGGAAGGAAATACAAGTTACTGGTAAGTACGCTTAGAATTACCTTCCAGGGTCAGTGCTGGGCTAAAAGATGCAGCAATGGGTTATCTCCTGATAACAGGTGAGTAAATCGGAGTTCGTAGTTTGGCTGATTTTAGAGAAATATTTGTATGTTTCAAAAATGGACACTTAGAAACTTTTCTGCTGTAAACCACACAATGCATTTTTATGGAAGGAAATACAAGTTACTGGTAAGTACGCTTAGAATTACCTTCCAGGGTCAGTGCTGGGCTTAGAGATGCAGCACTGGGTTCTCTCCTGATAACAGGTGAGTAAATCGGAATTCGTAGTTCTGCTGATTTTAGAGGAATATTTGTAGGTTTCAAAAATGGACACTTAGAAACTCTTCAAGGGAAAACCACACTATGGATTCCTAAGGAAGAAAATACAAGTTACTGGTAAGTACACTTAGAATTACTTTTCAGGGTCAGTGCTGGGCTAAAAGATGCAGCACTGGGTTCTCTCCTGATAACAGGTGAGTAAATCGGAATTTGTAGTTCGGCTGATTTTAGAGGAATATTTGTACGTTTCAAAAATGGACACAGAAACTTTTCAAGGGAAAACCACACAATGGATTCCTATGGAAGGAAATACAAGTTACTGGTAAGTACGCTTAGATTTACTTTCCATTGTCAGTGCTGGTCTAAAAGATGCAGCACTGTGATCTCTCCTGATAACAGGTGAGTATATCGGAATTCGTAGTTCGGCTGATTTTAGAGGAATATTTGAACTTTTCAAAAATGGACACTTAGAAATTCTTCTGCTGAAAACCACACAATGGATTCCTATGGAAGGAAATACAAATTACTGGTAAGTACGCTTAGAATTTTTTTTCAGGGTCAGTGCTGGGCTAACAGATGCAGCACTGGGTTCTCTCCTGATAACAGGTGAGTAAATCGGAATTCGTAGTTCGGCTGATTTTAGAGGAATATTTGTACATTTCAAAAATGTACACTTAGAAACTTTTCTGGTGAAAACCACACAATGGATTCCTATGGAAGGAAATACAAGTTACTGGTAAGTACGCTTAGAATTACTTTCCAGGGTCAGTGCTGGGCTAAAAGATGCAGCACTGGGTTCTCTCCTGATAACAGGTGAGTAAATCGGAATTCGTAGTTTGGCTGATTTTAGAGAAATATTTGTACGTTTCGAAAATGGAAACTTAGAAACTTTTCTGCCGAAAACCACACAATGCATTTTTATGGAAGGAAATACAAGTTACTAGTAAGTACACTTAGAATTACTTTTCAGGGTCAGTGCTGGGCTAAAAGATGCAGCACTGGGTCCTATCCTGATAACAGGTGAGTAAATCGGAATTTGTAGTTCGGCTGATTTTAGAGGAATATTTGTACGTTTAAAAAATGGACACAGAAACTTTTCAAGGGAAAACCACACAATGGATTCCTATGGAAGGAAATACAAGTTACTGGTAAGTACGCTTAGATTTACTTTCCATTGTCAGTGCTGGTCTAAAAGATGCAGCACTGGGATCTCTCCTGATAACAGGTGAGTATATCGGAATTCGTAGTTCGACTGATTTTAGAGGAATATTTGTACATTTCAAAAATGGCCACTTAGAAACTTTTCTGCTGAAAACCACACGATGCATTTCTATGGAAGGAAATACAAGTTACTGGTAAGTACGCTTAGAATTACTTTCCAGGGTCAGTGCTGGTCTAAAAGATGCAGCACTGGGTTCTCTCCTGATAACAGGTGAGTAAATCGGAATTCGTAGTTCGACTGATTTTAGAGGAATATTTGTACATTTCAAAAATGGACACTTAGAAACTTTTTTGGTGAAGACCACAAAATGGATTCCTATGGAAGGAAATACAAGTTACTGGTAAGTACGCTTAGAATTACTTTTCAGGATCAGTGCTGGGCTAACAGATGCAGCACTGGGTTCTCTCCTGATAACAGGTGAGTAAATCGGAATTCATAGTTCGACTGATTTTCGAGGAATATTTGTACGTTTCAAAAATGGAAACTTAGAAACTTTTCTGCCGAAAACCACACAATGCATTTTTATGGAAGGAAATACAAGTTACTAGTAAGTACACTTAGAATTACTTTTCAGGGTCAGTGCTGGGCTAAAAGATGCAGCACTGGGTCCTCTCCTGATAACAGGTGAGTAAATCGGAATTTGTAGTTCGGCTGATTTTAGAGGAATATTTGTACGTTTAAAAAATGGACACAGAAACTTTTCAAGGGAAAACCACACAATGGATTCCTATGGAAGGAAATACAAGTTACTGGTAAGTATGCTTAGATTTACTTTCCATTGTCAGTGCTGGTCTAAAAGATGCAGCACTGGGATCTCTCCTGATAACAGGTGAGTATATCGGAATTCGTAGTTCGACTGATTTTAGAGGAATATTTGTACATTTCAAAAATGGCCACTTAGAAACTTTTCTGCTGAAAACCACACGATGCATTTCTATGGAAGGAAATAGAAGTTACTGGTAAGTACGCTTAGAATTACTTTCCAGGGTCAGTGCTGGTCTAAAAGATGCAGCACTGGGTTCTCTCCTGATAACAGGTGAGTAAATCGGAATTCGTAGTTCGACTGATTTTAGAGGAATATTTGTACATTTCAAAAATGGACACTTAGAAACTTTTCTGGTGAAGACCACAAAAAGGATTCCTATGGAAGGAAATACAAGTTACTGGTAAGTACGCTTAGAATTACCTTCCAGGGTCAGTGCTGGGCTAAAAGATGCAGCAATGGGTTATCTCCTGATAACAGGTGAGTAAATCGGAGTTCGTAGTTTGGCTGATTTTAGAGAAATATTTGTATGTTTCAAAAATGGACACTTAGAAACTTTTCTGCTGTAAACCACACAATGCATTTTTATGGAAGGAAATACAAGTTACTGGTAAGTACGCTTAGAATTACCTTCCAGGGTCAGTGCTGGGCTTAGAGATGCAGCACTGGGTTCTCTCCTGATAACAGGTGAGTAAATCGGAATTCGTAGTTCTGCTGATTTTAGAGGAATATTTGTAGGTTTCAAAAATGGACACTTAGAAACTCTTCAAGGGAAAACCACACTATGGATTCCTAAGGAAGAAAATACAAGTTACTGGTAAGTACACTTAGAATTACTTTTCAGGGACAGTGCTGGGCTAAAAGATGCAGCACTGGGTTCTCTCCTGATAACAGGTGAGTAAATCGGAATTTGTAGTTCGGCTGATTTTAGAGGAATATTTGTACGTTTCAAAAATGGACACAGAAACTTTTCAAGGGAAAACCACACAATGGATTCCTATGGAAGGAAATACAAGTTACTGGTAAGTACGCTTAGATTTACTTTCCATTGTCAGTGCTGGTCTAAAAGATGCAGCACTGTGATCTCTCCTGATAACAGGTGAGTATATCGGAATTCGTAGTTCGGCTGATTTTAGAGGAATATTTGAACTTTTCAAAAATGGACACTTAGAAATTCTTCTGCTGAAAACCACACAATGGATTCCTATGGAAGGAAATACAAATTACTGGTAAGTACGCTTAGAATTTTTTTTCAGGGTCAGTGCTGGGCTAACAGATGCAGCACTGGGTTCTCTCCTGATAACAGGTGAGTAAATCGGAATTCGTAGTTCGGCTGATTTTAGAGGAATATTTGTACATTTCAAAAATGTACACTTAGAAACTTTTCTGGTGAAAACCACACAATGGATTCCTATGGAAGGAAATACAAGTTACTGGTAAGTACGCTTAGAATTACTTTCCAGGGTCAGTGCTGGGCTAAAAGATGCAGCACTGGGTTCTCTCCTGATAACAGGTGAGTAAATCGGAATTCGTAGTTTGGCTGATTTTAGAGAAATATTTGTACGTTTCGAAAATGGAAACTTAGAAACTTTTCTGCCGAAAACCACACAATGCATTTTTATGGAAGGAAATACAAGTTACTAGTAAGTACACTTAGAATTACTTTTCAGGGTCAGTGCTGGGCTAAAAGATGCAGCACTGGGTCCTATCCTGATAACAGGTGAGTAAATCGGAATTTGTAGTTCGGCTGATTTTAGAGGAATATTTGTACGTTTAAAAAATGGACACAGAAACTTTTCAAGGGAAAACCACACAATGGATTCCTATGGAAGGAAATACAAGTTACTGGTAAGTACGCTTAGATTTACTTTCCATTGTCAGTGCTGGTCTAAAAGATGCAGCACTGGGATCTCTCCTGATAACAGGTGAGTATATCGGAATTCGTAGTTCGACTGATTTTAGAGGAATATTTGTACATTTCAAAAATGGCCACTTAGAAACTTTTCTGCTGAAAACCACACGATGCATTTCTATGGAAGGAAACACAAGTTACTGGTAAGTACGCTTAGAATTACTTTCCAGGGTCAGTGCTGGTCTAAAAGATGCAGCACTGGGTTCTCTCCTGATAACAGGTGAGTAAATCGGAATTCGTAGTTCGACTGATTTTAGAGGAATATTTGTACATTTCAAAAATGGACACTTAGAAACTTTTTTGGTGAAGACCACAAAATGGATTCCTATGGAAGGAAATACAAGTTACTGGTAAGTACGCTTAGAATTACTTTTCAGGATCAGTGCTGGGCTAACAGATGCAGCACTGGGTTCTCTCCTGATAACAGGTGAGTAAATCGGAATTCATAGTTCGACTGATTTTCGAGGAATATTTGTACGTTTCAAAAATAGACACTTAGAAACTTTTCTGCTGAAAACCACACGATGCATTTCTATGGAAGGAAATACAAGTTACTGGTAAGTAGGCTTAGAATTACTGTCCAGGGTCAGTGCTGGGCTAACAGATGCAGCACTGGGTTCTCTCCTGATAACAGGTGAGTTAATCGGAATTCATAGTTCGACTGTTTTTAGATGAATATTTGTACGTTTCAAAAATGACACTTAGAAACTTTTCTGCTGAAAACCACACAATGGATTCCTTTGGAAGGAAATACAAGTTACTGGTAAGTACGCTTAGAATTACTTTTCCGGGTCAGTGCTGGTCTAAAAGATGAAGCACTGGGTTCTCTTCTGATGATAGGTGAGTAAATCAGAATTCGTAGTTCGACTGATTTTAGAGGAATATTTGTACATTTCAAAAATGGACACTTAGAAACTCTTCTGCTGAAAACCACACAATGGATTCCTATGGAAGGAGTTGCAAGTTACTGGTAAGTACACTTAGAATTACTTTTCAGGGTCAGTGCTGGGCTAACAGATGCAGCACTGGGTTCTCTCCTGATAACAGGTGAGTAAATCGGAATTCGTAGTTCGGCTGATTTTAGAGGAATATTTGTACTTTTCAAAAATGGACACTTAGAAACTATAATGCTGAAAACCACACAATGGATTTGTATGGAAGGAAATACAAGTTACTGGTAAGTACACTTAAATTTACTTTTCAGTGTCAGTGCTGGGCTAACAGATACAGCCCTGGCTTCTCTCCTGATAACAGGTGAGTAAATCGGAATTCGTACTTCGGCTGATTTTAGAGGAATGTTTGTACGTTTTAAAAATATACACTTAGAAACTATAATGCTGAAAACCATACAATGGATTCCTATGGAAGGAAATACAAGTTACTGATAAGTACGCTTAGAATTACATTTCAGGGTCAGTGCTGCTCTAAAAGATGCAGCACTGGGTTCTCTCCTGATAACAGGTGAGTTAATCGGAATTCGTAATGAGACTGGTTTTAGAGGAATATTTGTACGTTTCAAAAATGGCCACTTAGAAACTTTTCTGCTGAAAACCACACGATGCATTTCTATGGAAGGAAATACAAGTTACTGGTAAGTACGGTTAGAATTACTTTCCAGGGTCAGTGCTGGTCTAAAAGATGCAGCACTGGGTTCTCTCCTGATAACAGGTGAGTAAATCGGAATTCTTAGTTCGACTGATTTTAGAGGAATATTTGTACATTTCAAAAATGGACACTTAGAAACTTTTCTGGTGAAGACCACAAAATGGATTCCTATGGAAGGAAATACAATTTACTGGTAAGTACGCTTAGAATTACTTTTCAGGGTCAGTGCTGGGCTAACAGATGCAGCACTGGGTTCTCTCCTGATAACAGGTGAGTAAATTTGAATTCTTAGTTCGTCTGATTCAAGAGGAATATTTGTACGTTTCAAAAATGGCCACTTAGAAACTTTTCTGCTGAAAACCACATGATTCATTTCTATGGAAGGAAATACAAGTTACTGGTAAGTACGCTTAGAATTGCTTTCCAGGGTCAGTGCTGGTCTAAAAGATGCAGCACTGGGTTCTCTCCTGATAACAGGTGAGTAAATCGGAAATCATACTTCGACTCATTTTCGAGGAATATTTGTACGTTTCAAAAATGGACACTTAGAAACTATACTGGTGAAAACCACACAATGGATTCCTATGGAAGGAAATACAAGTTACTAGTAAGTACGCTTAGAATTACTTTTCAGGGTCAGTGCTGGGCTAACAGATGCAGCACTGGGTTCTCTCCTGATAACAGGTGAGTAAATCGGAATTCATAGTTCGACTGATTTTCAAGGAAGATTTGTAAGTTTCAAAAATGGACACTTAGAAACTCTTCTGCTGAAAACCACACAATGGATTCCTAAGGAAGGAAATACAAGTTCCTGGTAAATACGCTTAGAATTACTTTTCAGGGCCACTGCTGGGCTAACAGATGCAGCACTGGGTTCTCTCCTGATATCAGGTGAGTAAATTGGAATTCGTAGTTCAGCTGATATAAGAGGAATATTTGTAAGTTTCAAAAATGGCTACTTAGAAACTTTTCTGCTGAAAACCACACAATGCATTTCTATGGAAGGAAATACAAGTTACTGGTAAGTACGCTTAGAATTACTTTCCAGGGTCAGTGCTGGTCTCAAAGATGCATGCCTGGGTTCTCTCCTGATAACAGGTGAGTAAATCGGAATTCATAGTTCGGTTGATTTTAGAGGAATATTTGTATGTTTCAAAAATGTACACTTAGAAACTTTTCTGCTGAAAACCACACAATGGATTCCTATGGAAGGAAATACAAGTTACTGGTAAGTATGCTTAGAATTACTTTTCAGGGTCAGTGATGGGCTAACAGATGCAGCACTGGGTTCTCTCCTGATAACAGGTGAGTAAATCGGAATTCATAGTTCGACTGATTTTCGAGGAATATTTGTACGTTTCAAAAATGGACACTTAGAAACTTTTCTGGTGAAAACCACACAATTCATTTCTATGGAAGGAAATACAAGTTACTGGTAAGTACGCTTAGAATTGCTTTCCAGGGTCAGTGCTGGTCTAAAAGATGCAGCACTGGGTTCTCTCCTGATAACAGGTGAGTAAATCGGAAATCATAGTTCGACTCATTTTTGAGGAATATTTGTACGTTTCAAAAATGGACACTTAGAAACTATACTGGTGAAAACCACACAATGGATTCCTATGGAAGGAAATACAAGTTACTGGTAAGTAGGCTTAGAATTACTTTTCAGGGTCAGTGCTGGGCTAACAGATGCAGCACTGGGTTCTCTCCTGATAACAGGTGAGTAAATCGGAATTTGTAGTTCGGCTGATTTAAGAGGAATATTTGTAAGTTTCAAAAATGGCCACTTAGAAACTTTTCTGCTGAAAACCACACGATGCATTTCTATGGAAGGAAATAGAAGTTACTGGTAAGTACGCTTAGAATTACTTTCCAGGGTCAGTGCTGGTCTAAAAGATGCAGCACTGGGTTCTCTCCTGATAACAGGTGAGTAAATCGGAATTCGTAGTTCGACTGATTTTAAAGGAATATTTGTACATTTCAAAAATGGACACTTAGAAACTTTTCTGCTGTAAACCACACAATGCATTTTTATGGAAGGAAATACAAGTTACTGGTAAGTACGCTTAGAATTACCTTCCAGGGTCAGTGCTGGGCTTAGAGATGCAGCACTGGGTTCTCTCCTGATAACAGGTGAGTAAATCGGAATTTGTAGTTCGGCTGATTTTAGAGGAATATTTGTACGTTTCAAAAATGGACAGAGAAACTTTTCAAGGGAAAACCACACAATGGATTCCTATGGAAGGAAATACAAGTTACTGGTAAGTACGCTTAGATTTACTTTCCATTGTCAGTGCTGGTCTAAAAGATGCAGCACTGTGATCTCTCCTGATAACAGGTGAGTATATCGGAATTCGTAGTTCGGCTGATTTTAGAGGAATATTTGAACTTTTCAAAAATGGACACTTAGAAATTCTTCTGCTGAAAACCACACAATGGATTCCTATGGAAGGAAATACAAATTACTGGTAAGTACGCTTAGAATTTTTTTTCAGGGTCAGTGCTGGGCTAACAGATGCAGCACTGGGTTCTCTCCTGATAACAGGTGAGTAAATCGGAATTCGTAGTTCGGCTGATTTTAGAGGAATATTTGTACATTTCAAAAATGTACACTGAGAAACTTTTCTGGTGAAAACCACACAATGGATTCCTATGGAAGGAAATACAAGTTACTGGTAAGTACGCTTAGAATTACTTTCCAGGGTCAGTGCTGGGCTAAAAGATGCAGCACTGGGTTCTCTCCTGATAACAGGTGAGTAAATCGGAATTCGTAGTTTGGCTGATTTTAGAGAAATATTTGTACATTTCGAAAATGGAAACTTAGAAACTTTTCTGCTGAAAACCACACAATGCATTTTTATGGAAGGAAATACAAGTTACTAGTAAGTACACTTAGAATTACTTTTCAGGGTCAGTGCTGGGCTAAAAGATGCAGCACTGGGTCCTCTCCTGATAACAGGTGAGTAAATCGGAATTTGTAGTTCGGCTGATTTTAGAGGAATATTTGTACGTTTAAAAAATGGACACAGAAACTTTTCAAGGGAAAACCACACAATGGATTCCTATGGAAGGAAATACAAGTTACTGGTAAGTACGCTTAGATTTACTTTCCATTGTCAGTGCTGGTCTAAAAGATGCAGCACTGGGATCTCTCCTGATAACAGGTGAGTATATCGGAATTCGTAGTTCGACTGATTTTAGAGGAATATTTGTACATTTCAAAAATGGCCACTTAGAAACTTTTCTGCTGAAAACCACACGATGCATTTCTATGGAAGGAAATACAAGTTACTGGTAAGTACGCTTAGAATTACTTTCCAGGGTCAGTGCTGGTCTAAAAGATGCAGCACTGGGTTCTCTCCTGATAACAGGTGAGTAAATCGGAATTCGTAGTTCGACTGATTTTAGAGGAATATTTGTACATTTCAAAAATGGACACTTAGAAACTTTTTTGGTGAAGACCACTAAATGGATTCCTATGGAAGGAAATACAAGTTACTGGTAAGTACGCTTAGAATTACTTTTCAGGGTCAGTGCTGGGCTAACAGATGCAGCACTGGGTTCTCTCCTGATAACAGGTGAGTAAATCGGAATTCATAGTTCGACTGATTTTCGAGGAATATTTGTACGTTTCAAAAATAGACACTTAGAAACTTTTCTGCTGAAAACCACACGATGCATTTCTATCGAAGGAAATACAAGTTACTGGTAAGTAGGCTTAGAATTACTGTCCAGGGTCAGTGCTGGGCTAACAGATGCAGCACTGGGTTCTCTCCTGATAACAGGTGAGTTAATCGGAATTCGTAGTTCGACTGTTTTTAGATGAATATTTGTACGTTTCAAAAATGGACACTTAGCAACTTTTCTGCTGAAAACCACACAATGGATTCCTTTGGAAGGAAATACAAGTTACTGGTAAGTACGCTTAGAATTACTTTTCCGGGTCAGTGCTGGTCTAAAAGATGAAGCACTGGGTTCTCTTCTGATGATAGGTGAGTAAATCGGAATTCGTAGTTCGGCTGATTTTAGAGGAATATTTGAACTTTTCAAAAATGGACACTTAGAAATTCTTCTGCTGAAAACCACACAATGGATTCCTATGGAAGGAAATACAAATTACTGGTAAGTATGCTTAGAATTTTTTTTCAGGGTCAGTGCTGGGCTAACAGATGCAGCACTGGGTTCTCTCCTGATAACAGGTGAGTAAATCGGAATTCGTAGTTCGGCTGATTTTAGAGGAATATTTGTACATTTCAAAAATGTGCACTTAGAAACTTTTCTGGTGAAAACCACACAATGGATTCCTATGGAAGGAAATACAAGTTACTGGTAAGTACGCTTAGAATTACTTTCCAGGGTCAGTGCTGGGCTAAAGATGCAGCACTGGGTTCTCTCCTGATAACAGGTGAGTAAATCGGAATTCGTAGTTTGGCTGATTTTAGAGAAATATTTGTACGTTTCGAAAATGGAAACTTAGAAACTTTTCTGCTGAAAACCACACAATGCATTTTTATGGAAGGAAATACAAGTTACTAGTAAGTACACTTAGAATTACTTTTCAGGGTCAGTGCTGGGCTAAAAGATGCAGCACTGGGTCCTCTCCTGATAACAGGTGAGTAAATCGGAATTTGTAGTTCGGCTGATTTTAGAGGAATATTTGTACGTTTAAAAAATGGACACAGAAACTTTTCAAGGGAAAACCACACAATGGATTCCTATGGAAGGAAATACAAGTTACTGGTAAGTACGCTTAGATTTACTTTCCATTGTCAGTGCTGGTCTAAAAGATGCAGCACTGGGATCTCTCCTGATAACAGGTGAGTATATCGGAATTCGTAGTTCGACTGATTTTAGAGGAATATTTGTACATTTCAAAAATGGCCACTTAGAAACTTTTCTGCTGAAAACCACACGATGCATTTCTATGGAAGGAAATACAAGTTACTGGTAAGTAGGCTTAGAATTACTGTCCAGGGTCAGTGCTGGGCTAACAGATGCAGCACTGGGTTCTCTCCTGATAACAGGTGAGTTAATCGGAATTCGTAGTTCGACTGTTTTTAGATGAATATTTGTACGTTTCAAAAATGGACACTTAGAAACTTTTCTGCTGAAAACCACACAATGGATTCCTTTGGAAGGAAATACAAGTTACTGGTAAGTACGCTTAGAATTACTTTTCCGGGTCAGTGCTGGTCTAAAAGATGAAGCACTGGGTTCTCTTCTGATGATAGGTGAGTAAATCGGAATTCGTAGTTCGACTGATTTTAGAGGAATATTTGTACATTTCAAAAATGGACACTTAGAAACTCTTCTGCTGAAAACCACACAATGGATTCCTATGGAAGGAGTTACAAGTTACTGGTAAGTACACTTAGAATTACTTTTCAGGGTCAGTGCTGGGCTAACAGATGCAGCACTGGGTTCTCTCCTGATAACAGGTGAGTAAATCGGAATTCTTAGTTCGGCTGATTTAAGAGGAATATTTGTACGTTTCAAAAATGGCCACTTAGAAACTTTTCTGCTGAAAACCACATGATTCATTTATATGGAAGGAAATACAAGTTACTGGTAAGTACGCTTAGAATTACTTTCCAGGGTCAGTGCTGGGCTAACAGATGCAGCACTGGGTTCTCTCCTGATAACAGGTGAGTTAATCGGAATTCGTAGTTCGACTGTTTTTAGATGAATATTTGTACGTTTCAAAAATGGACACTTAGAAACTCTTCTGCTGAAAACCACACAATTGATTCCTATGGAAGGAGTTACAAGTTACTGATAACTACACTTAGAATTACTTTTCAGGGTCAGTGCTGGGCTAACAGATGCAGCACTGGGTTCTCTCCTGATAACAGGTTAGTAAATCGGAATTCTTAGTTCGGCTGATTTAAGAGGAATATTTGTACGTTTCAAAAATGGCCACTTAGAAACTTTTCTGCTGAAAACCACATGATTCATTTCTATGGAAGGAAATACAAGTTACTGGTAAGTACGCTTAGAATTACTTTTCAGGGTCAGTGCTGGGCTAACAGATGCAGCCCTGGGTTCTCTCCTGATAACAGGTGAGTAAATCGGAATTCGTAGTTCGACTGATTTTATAGGAATATTGGTATGTTTAAAAAATGGACACTTAGAAATTCTTCTGATGAAAACCACACAATGGATTCCTAAGGAAGGAAATACAAGTTCCTGGTAAATACGCTTAGAAATACTTTTCAGGGTCAGTGCTGGGCTAACAGATGCAGCACTGGGTTCTCTCCTGATATCAGGTGAGTAAATTGGAATTCGTAGTTCAGCTGATATAAGAGGAATATTTGTAAGTTTCAAAAATGGCCACTTAGAAACTTTTCTGCTGAAAACCACACAATGCGTTTCTATGGAAGGAAATACAAGTTACTGGTAAGTACGCTTAGAATTACTTTCCAGGGTCAGTGCTGGTCTAAAAGATGCAGCACTGGGTTCTCTCCTGATACAGGTGAGTAAATCGGAATTCGTAGTTCGGCTGATTTTAGAGGAATATTTGAACTTTTCAAAAATGGACACTTAGAAATTCTTCTGCTGAAAACCACACAATGGATTCCTATGGAAGGAAATACAAATTACTGGTAAGTACGCTTAGAATTTTTTTTCAGGGTCAGTGCTGGGCTAACAGATGCAGCACTGGGTTCTCTCCTGATAACAGGTTAGTAAATCGGAATTCGTAGTTTGGCTGATTTTAGAGGAATATTTGTACATTTCAAAAATGTGCACTTAGAAACTTTTCTGGTGAAAACCACACAATGGATTCCTATGGAAGGAAATACAAGTTACTGGTAAGTACGCTTAGAATTACTTTCCAGGGTCAGTGCTGGGCTAAAAGATGCAGCACTGGGTTCTCTCCTGATAACAGGTGAGTAAATCAGAATTCGTAGTTTGGCTGATTTTAGAGAAATATTTGTACGTTTCGAAAATGGAAACTTAGAAACTTTTCTGCTGAAAACCACACAATGCATTTTTATGGAAGGAAATACAAGTTACTAGTAGGTACACTTAGAATTACTTTTCAGGGTCAGTGCTGGGCTAAAAGATGCAGCACTGGGTCCTCTCCTGATAACAGGTGAGTAAATCGGAATTTGTAGTTCGGCTTATTTTAGAGGAATATTTGTACGTTTAAAAAATGGACACAGAAACTTTTCAAGGGAAAACCACACAGTGGATTCCTATGGAAGGAAATACAAGTTACTGGTAAGTACGCTTAGATTTACTTTCCATTGTCAGTGCTGGTCTAAAAGATGCAGCACTGGGATCTCTCCTGATAACAGGTGAGTATATCGGAATTCGTAGTTCGACTGATTTTAGAGGAATATTTGTACATTTCAAAAATGGCCACTTAGAAACTTTTCTGCTGAAAACCACACGATGCATTTCTATGGAAGGAAATACAAGTTACTGGTAAGTACGCTTAGAATTACTTTCCAGGGTCAGTGCTGGTCTAAAAGATGCAGCACTGGGTTCTCTCCTGATAACAGGTGAGTAAATCGGAATTCGTAGTTCGAAAGATTTTAGAGGAATATTTGTACATTTCAAAAATGGACACTTAGAAACTTTTTTGGTGAAGACCACAAAATGGATTCCTATGGAAGGAAATACAAGTTACTGGTAAGTACGCTTAGAATTACTTTTCAGGGTCAGTGCTGGGCTAACAGATGCAGCACTGGGTTCTCTCCTGATAACAGGTGAGTAAATCGGAATTCATAGTTCGACTGATTTTCGAGGAATATTTGTACGTTTCAAAAATAGACACTTAGAAACTTTTCTGCTGAAAACCACACGATGCATTTCTATGGAAGGAAATACAAGTTACTGGTAAGTAGGCTTAGAATTACTGTCCAGGGTCAGTGCTGGGCTAACAGATGCAGCACTGGGTTCTCTCCTGATAACAGGTGAGTTAATCGGAATTCGTAGTTCGACTGTTTTTAGATGAATATTTGTACGTTTCAAAAATGGACACTTAGAAACTTTTCTGCTGAAAACCACACAATGGATTCCTTTGGAAGGAAATACAAGTTACTGGTAAGTACGCTTAGAATTACTTTTCCGGGTCAGTGCTGGTCTAAAAGATGAAGCACTGGGTTCTCTTCTGATGATAGGTGAGTAAATCGGAATTCGTAGTTCGACTGATTTTAGAGGAATATTTGTACATTTCAAAAATGGACACTTAGAAACTCTTCTGCTGAAAACCACACAATGGATTCCTATGGAAGGAGTTACAAGTTACTGGTAAGCACACTTAGAATTACTTTTCAGGGTCAGTGCTGGGCTAACAGATGCAGCACTGGGTTCTCTCCTGATAACAGGTGAGTAAATCGGAATTCTTAGTTCGGCTGATTTAAGAGGAATATTTGTACGTTTCAAAAATGGCCACTTAGAAACTTTTCTGCTAAAAACCACATGATTCATTTCTATGGAAGGGAATACAAGTTACTGGTAAGTACGCTTAGAATTACTTTCCAGGGTCAGTGCTGGGCTAACAGATGCAGCACTGGGTTCTCTCCTGATAACAGGTGAGTTAATCGGAATTCGTAGTTCGACTGTTTTTAGATGAATATTTGTACGTTTCAAAAATGGACACTTAGAAACTTTTCTGCTGAAAACCACACAATGGATTCCTATGGAAGGAAATACAAGTTACTGGTAAGTGCGCTTAGAATTACTTTTTCGGGTCAGTGCTGGTCTAAAAGATGCAGCACTGGGTTCTCTTCTGATGATAGGTGAGTAAATCGGAATTCGTAGTTCGACTGATTTTAGAGGAATATTTGTACATTTCAAAAATGGACACTTAGAAACTCTTCTGCTGAAAACCACACAATTGATTCCTATGGAAGGAGTTACAAGTTACTGGTAACTACACTTAGAATTACTTTTCAGGGTCAGTGCTGGGCTAACAGATGCAGCACTGGGTTCTCTCCTGATAACAGGTGAGTAAATCGGAATTCTTAGTTCGGCTGATTTAAGAGGAATATTTGTACATTTCAAAAATGGCCACTTAGAAACTTTTCTGCTGAAAACCACATGATTCATTTCTATGGAAGGAAATACAAGTTACTGGTAAGTACGCTTAGAATTACTTACCAGGGTCAGTGCTGGTCTAAAAGATGCAGCACTGGGTTCTCTCCTGATAACAGGTGAGTAAATCGGAATTCATAGTTCGACTCATTTTCGAGGAATATTTGTACGTTTCAAAAATGGACACTTAGAAACTATACTGGTGAAAACCACACAATGGATTCCTATGGAAGGAAATACAAGTTACTGGTAAGTACGCTTAGAATTACTTTTCAGGGTCAGTGCTGGGCTAACAGATGCAGCCCTGGGTTCTCTCCTGATAACAGGTGAGTAAATCGGAATTCGTAGTTCGACTGATTTTATAGGAATATTGGTATGTTTAAAAAATGGACACTTAGAAATTCTTCTGCTGAAAACCACACAATGGATACCTAAGGAAGGAAATACACGTTACTGGTAAGTACGCTTAGAATTACTTTCCAGGGTCAGTGCTGGTCTAAAAGATGCAGCACTGGGTTCTCTCCTGATAACAGGTGAGTAAATCGGAATTCGTAGTTCGGCTGATTTTAGAGGAATATTTGAACTTTTCAAAAATGGACACTTAGAAACTTTTCTGCTGAAAACCACACAATGGATTCCTATGGAAGGAAATACAAGTTACTGGTAAGTATGCTTAGAATTACTTTTCAGGGTCAGTGATGGGCTAACAGATGCAGCACTGGGACCTCTCCTGATAACAGGTGAGTATATCAGAATTCGTAGTTCGACTGATTTTAGAGGAATATTTGTACGTTTCAAAAATGGACACTAAGAAACTTTTCTGCTGAAAACCACACAATGCATTTCTATAGAAGGAAATACAAGTTCCTGGTAAGTACACTTAGAATTACTTTTCAGGGTCAGTGCTGGGCTAACAGATGCAGCACTGGGATCTCTCCTGATAACAGGTGAGTAAATCGGAATTCGTTGTTCGACTGATTTTAGAGGAATATTTGTACGTTTCAAAAATGGACACTAAGAAACTTTTCTGCTGAAAACCACACAATGCATTTCTATGGAAGGAAATACAAGTTCCTGATAAGTACACTTAGAATTACTTTTCAGGGTCAGTGCTGGGCTAACAGATGCAGCACTGGGATCTCTCCTGATAACAGGTGAGTAAATCGGAATTCGTTGTTTGGCTGATTTTAGAGGAATATTTGTACGTTTCAAAAATGGACACTTAGAAACTTTTCAAGGACAAACCACACAATGGATTCCTATGAAAGGAAATACAAGTTACTAGTAAGTACTCTTAGAATTACTTTTCAGGGTCAGTGCTGGGCTAAAAGATGCAGCACTGGGTTCTCTCCTGATAACAGGTGAGTAAATTGGAATTCATAGATCGGCTGATTTTAGAGGAATATTTGTACGTTTCAAAAATGGACACTTAGAAACTTTTCTGTTGAAAACCACACAATGGATTCCTATTGAAGGAAATACAAGTTACTAGTAAGTACTCTTAGAATTACTTTTCAGGGTCAGTGCTGGGCTAAAAGATGCAGCACTGGGTTCTCTCCTGATAACAGGTGAGTAAATTGGAATTCATAGTTCGACTGATTTTCGAGGAATATTTGAACGTTACAAAAATGGACATTTAGAAACTTTTCAAGGGAAAACCACACAATGGATTCCTATGGAAGGAAATACAAGTTACTGGTAAGTACTCTTAGAATTACTTTTCAGGGTCAGTGCTGGGCTAAAAGATGCAGCACTGGGTTCTCTCCTGATAACAGGTGAGTAAATTGGAATTCATAGATCGGCTGATTTTAGAGGAATATTTGTACGTTTCAAAAATGGACACTTAGAAACTTTTCTGTTGAAAACCACACAATGGATTCCTATTGAAGGAAATACAAGTTACTAGTAAGTACTCTTAGAATTACTTTTCAGGGTCAGTGCTGGGCTAAAAGATGCAGCACTGGGTTCTCTCCTGATAACAGGTGAGTAATTTGGAATTCATAGTTCGACTGATTTTCGAGGAATATTTGAACGTTACAAAAATGGACATTTAGAAACTTTTCAAGGGAAAACCACACAATGGATTCCTATGGAAGGAAATACAAGTTACTGGTAAGTATGCTTAGAATTACTTTTCAGGGTCAGTGCTGGGCTAAAAGATGCAGCACTGGGTTCTCTCCTGATAGCAGGTGAGTAAATCGGAATTCGTAGTTCGGCTGATTTTAGAGGAATATTTGTACGTTTCAAAAATGGACAGTTAGAAACTTTTCTGTTGAAAACCACACAATGGATTCCTATGGAAGGAAATACAAGTTACTTGTAAGTACTCTTTGAAATACTTTCCAGTGTCAGTGCTGGGATAACAGATGCATCCCTGGGTTCTTTCCTGATAACAGGTGAGTAAATCGGAATTCGTTGTTCGACTAATTTTAGAGGAATATTTGTATGTTTCAAAAATGTACACTTAGAAACTTTTCTGCTGAAAACCACACAATGGATTCCTAAGGAAGGAAATACAAGTTACTGGTAAGTATGCTTCGAATTACTTTTCAGAGTCAGTGCTGGGCTAACAGATGCAGCACTGGGTTCTCTCCTGATAACAGGTGAGTAAATCGGAATTCGTAGTTCGGCTGATTTTAGAGGAATATTTGTACGTTTCAAAAATGGACACTTAGAAACTTTTCTGGTGAAGACCACACAATGGATTCCTGAGGAAGGAAATACAAGTTACTGGTAAGTACTCTTAGAATTACTTTCCAGGGTCAATGCTGGGATAAAAGATGCAGCACTGGGTTCTCTCCGGATAACAGGTGAGTAAATCGGAATTCATAGTTCGGCTGATTTTAGAGGAATATTTGTACGTTTCAAAAATGGACACTTAGAAACTTTTCAAGGGAAAACCACACAATGGATTCCTATGAAAGGAAATACAAGTTACTGGTAAGTACGCTTAGAATTACTTGTCAGGGTCAGTGCTGGGCTAAAAGGTGCAGCACTGGGTTCTCTCCTGATAACAGGTGAGTAAATCGGAATTCATAGTTCGACTGATTTTCGAGGAATATTTGTACGTTTCAAAAGTGTACACTTAGAAACTTTTCTGCTGAAAACCACACAATGCATTTCTATGGAAGGAAATACAAGTTACTGGTAAGTACGCTTAGAATTACTTTCCAGGGTCAGTGCTGGTCTAAAAGATGCAGCACTGGGTTCTCTCCTGATAACAGGTGAGTATATCGGAATTCGTCGTTCGACTAATTTTAGAGGAATATTTGTACGTTTCAAAAATGTACACTTAGAAACTTTTCTGCTGAAAACCACACAATGGATTCCTATGGAAGGAAATACAAGTTACTGGTAAGTATGCTTAGAATTACTTTTCAGGGTCAGTGCTGGGCTAACAGATGCAGCACTGGGTTCTCTCCTGATAACAGGTGAGTAAATCGGAATTCGTAGTTCGGCTGATTTTAGAGGAATATTTGTACGTTTCAAAAATGGACACTTAGAAACTTTTCTGGTGAAGACCACACAATGGATTCCTGAGGAAGGAAATACAAGTTACTGGTAAGTACTCTTAGAATTACTTTCCAGGGTCAATGCTGGGATAAAAGATGCAGACCTGGGTTCTCTCCGGATAACAGGTGAGTAAATCGGAATTCGTAGTTAGGCTGATTTTAGAGGAATAGTTGTACGTTTCAAAAATGGACACTTAGAAACTTTTCTGTTGAAAACCACACAATGGATTCCTATGGAAGGAAATACAAGTTACTGGTAAATTCACTTAGAATTACTTTTCACGGTCAGTACTGGGCTAAAAGATGCAGCACTGGGTTCTCTCCTGATAACAGGTGAGTAAATCGGAATTCATAGTTCGACTGATTTTAGAGGAATATTTGTACGTTTCAAAAATGGACACTTAGAAACTTTTCAAGGGAAAACCACACAATGGATTCCTATGAAAGGAAATACAAGTTACTGGTAAGTACGCTTAGAATTACTTGTCAGGGTTAGTGCTGGGCTAAAAGATGCAGCACTGGGTTCTCTCCTGATAACAGGTGAGTAAATCGGAATTCATAGTTCAGCTGATTTTCGAGGAATATTTGTACGTTTCAAAAATGGACACTTAGAAACTTTTCTGGTGAAAATCACACAATGGATTCCTATGGAAGGAAATACAAGTTACTGGTAAGTACTCTTAGAATTACTTTCCAGGGTCAGTGCTGGGCTAAAAGATGCAGCACTGGGTTCTCTCCTGATAACAGGTGAGTAAATCGGATTTCATAATTCGACTGATTTTTGAGGAATAATTGTACGTTTCAAAAATGGACACTTAGAAACTTTTCTGGTGAAAACCACACAATGGATTCCTATGGAAGGAAATACAAGTTACTGGTAAGTACACTTAGAATTACTTTTCAGGGTCAGTGCTGGGCTAAAAGATGCAGCACTGGGTTCTATCCTGATAACAGGTGAGTAAATCGGAATTCGTAGTTAGGCTGATTTTAGAGGAATAGTTGTACGTTTCAAAAATGGACACTTAGAAACTTTTCTGTTGAAAACCACACAATGGATTCCTATGGAAGGAAATACAAGTTACTGGTAAATTCACTTAGAATTACTTTTCACGGTCAGTACTGGGCTAAAAGATGCAGCACTGGGTTCTCTCCTGATAACAGGTGAGTAAATCGGAATTCATAGTTCGACTGATTTTCGAGGAATATTTGTACGTTTCAAAAATGGACATTTAGAAACTTTTCAAGGGAAAACCACACAATGGATTCCTATGGAAGGAAATACAAGTTACTGGTAAGTATGCTTAGAATTACTTTTCAGGGTCAGTGCTGGGCTAAAAGATGCAGCACTGGGTTCTCTCCTGATAACAGGTGAGTAAATCGGAATTCGTAGTTCGGCTGATTTTAGAGGAATATTTGTACGTTTCAAAAATGGACAGTTTGAAACTTTTCTGTTGAAAACCACACAATGGATTCCTATAGAAGGAAATACAAGTTACTTGTAAGTACTCTTTGAAATACTTTCCAGGGTCAGTGCTGGGCTAAAAGATGCAGCACTGGGTTCTCTCCTGATGACAGGTGAGTAAATCGGAATTTATAGTTCGACTGATTTTCGAGGAATATTTGTACGTTTCAAAAATGGACATTTAGAAACTTTTCAAGGGAAAACCACACAATGGATTCCTATGGAAGGAAATACAAGTTACTGGTAAGTACGCTTAGAATTACTTTTCAGGGTCAGTGCTGGGCTAAAAGATGCAGCACTGGGTTCTCTCCTGATAACAGGTGAGTAAATCGGAATTCGTAGTTCGGCTGATTTTAGAGGAATATTTGTACGTTTCAAAAATGGACAGAAACTTTTCTGTTGAAAACCACACAATGGATTCCTATGGAAGGAAATCCAAGTTACTGGTAAGTACGCTTAGAATTACTTTTCAGGGTCAGTGCTGGGCTAACAGATGCATCCCTGGGTTCTTTCCTGATAACAGGTGAGTAAATCGGAATTCGTCGTTCGACTAATTTTAGAGGAATATTTGTACGTTTCAAAAATGTACACTTAGAAACTTTTCTGCTGAAAACCACACAATGGATTCCTATGGAAGGAAATACAAGTTACTGGTAAGTTTGCTTAGAATTACTTTTCAGGGTCAGTGCTGGGCTAACAGATGCAGCACTGGGTTCTCTCCTGATAACAGGTGAGTAAATCGGAATTCGTAGTTCGGCTGATTTTAGAGGAATATTTGTACGTTTCAAAAATGTAAACTTAGAAACTTTTCTGCTGAAAATCACACAATGGATTCCTATGGAAGGAAATACAAGTTACTGGTAAGTACACTTAGAATTACTTTTCAGGGTCAGTGCTGGGCTAAAAGATGCAGCACTGGGTTCTCTCCTGATAACAGGTGAGTAAATCGGAATTCATAGTTTGGCTGATTTTAGAGGAATATTTGTACGTTTCGAAAATGGAAACTTAGAAACTTTTCTGCTGAAAACCACACAATGCATTTTTATGGAAGGAAATACAAGTTACTAGTAAGTACACTTAGAATTACTTTTCAGGGTCAGTGCCTGGCTAAAAGATGCAGCACTGGGTCCTCTCCTGATAACAGGTGAGTAAATCGGAATTTGTAGTTCGGCTGATTTTAGAGGAATATTTGTACGTTTAAAAAATGGACACAGAAACTTTTCAAGGGAAAACCACACAATGGATTCCTATGGAAGGAAATACAAGTTACTGGTAAGTACGCTTAGATTTACTTTCCATTGTCAGTGCTGGTCTAAAAGATGCAGCACTGGGATCTCTCCTGATAACAGGTGAGTATATCGGAATTCGTAGTTCGACTGATTTTAGAGGAATATTTGTACATTTCAAAAATGGCCACTTAGAAACTTTTCTGCTGAAAACCACACGATGCATTTCTATGGAAGGAAATAGAAGTTACTGGTAAGTATGCTTAGAATTACTTTCCAGGGTCAGTGCTGGTCTAAAAGATGCAGCACTGGGTTCTCTCCTGATAACAGGTGAGTAAATCGGAATTCGTAGTTCGACTGATTTTAGAGGAATATTTGTACATTTCAAAAATGGACACTTAGAAACTTTTTTGGTGAAGACCACAAAATGGATTCCTATGGAAGGAAATACAAGTTACTGGTAAGTACGCTTAGAATTACTTTTCAGGGTCAGTGCTGGGCTAACAGATGCAGCACTGGGTTCTCTCCTGATAACAGGTGAGTAAATCGGAATTCATATTTCGACTGATTTTCGAGGAATATTTGTACGTTTCAAAAATAGACACTTAGAAACTTTTCTGCTGAAAACCACACGATGCATTTCTATGGAAGGAAATACAAGTTACTGGTAAGTAGGCTTAGAATTACTGTCCAGGGTCAGTGCTGGGCTAACAGATGCAGCACTGGGTTCTCTCCTGATAACAGGTGAGTTAATTGGAATTCGTAGTTCGACTGTTTTTAGATGAATATTTGTACGTTTCAAAAATGGACACTTAGAAACTTTTCTGCTGAAAACCACACAATGGATTCCTTTGGAAGGAAATACAAGTTACTGGTAAGTACGCTTAGAATTACTTTTCCGGGTCAGTGCTGGTCTAAAAGATGAAGCACTGGGTTCTCTTCTGATGATATGTGAGTAAATCGGAATTCGTAGTTCGACTGATTTTAGAGGAATATTTGTACATTTCAAAAATGGACACTTAGAAACTCTTCTGCTGAAAACCACACAATGGATTCCTATGGAAGGAGTTACAAGTTACTGGTAAGTACACTTAGAATTACTTTTCAGGGTCAGTGCTGGGCTAACAGATGCAGCACTGGGTTCTCTCCTGATAACAGGTGAGTAAATCGGAATTCTTAGTTCGGCTGATTTAAGAGGAATATTTGTACGTTTCAAAAATGGCCACTTAGAAACTTTTCTGCTGAAAACCACATGATTCATTTCTATGGAAGGAAATACAAGTTACTGGTAAGTACGCTTAGAATTACTTTCCAGGGTCAGTGCTGGGCTAACAGATGCAGCACTGGGTTCTCTCCTGATAACAGGTCAGTTAATCGGAATTCGTAGTTCGACTGTTTTTAGATGAATATTTGTACGTTTCAAAAATGGACACTTAGAAACTTTTCTGCTGAAAACCACACAATGGATTCCTATGGAAGGAAATACAAGTTACTGGTAAGTACGCTTAGAATTACTTTTTCGGGTCAGTGCTGGTCCAAAAGATGCAGCACTGGGTTCTTTTCTGATGATAGGTGAGTAAATCGGAATTCGTAGTTCGACTGATTTTAGAGGAATATTTGTACATTTCAAAAATGGACACTTAGAAACTCTTCTGCTGAAAACCACACAATTGCTTCCTATGGAAGGAGTTACAAGTTACTGGTAACAACACTTAGAATTACTTTTCAGGGTCAGTGCTGGGCTAACAGATGCAGCACTGGGTTCTCTCCTGATAACAGGTTAGTAAATCGGAATTCTTAGTTCGGCTGATTTAAGAGGAATATTTGTACGTTTCAAAAATGGCCACTTAGAAACTTTTCTGCTGAAAACCACATGATTCATTTCTATGGAAGGAAATACAAGTTACTGGTAAGTACGCTTAGAATTACTTTTCAGGGTCAGTGCTGGGCTAACAGATGCAGCCCTGGGTTCTCTCCTGATAACAGGTGAGTAAATCGGAATTCGTAGTTCGACTAATTTTATAGGAATATTGGTATGTTTAAAAAATGGACACTTAGAAATTCTTCTGATGAAAACCACACAATGGATTCCTAAGGAAGGAAATACAAGTTCCTGGTAAATACGCTTAGAATTACTTTTCAGGGTCAGTGCTGGGCTAACAGATGCAGCACTAGGTTCTCTCCTGATATCAGGTGAGTAAATTGGAATTCGTAGTTCAGCTGATATAAGAGGAATATTTGTAAGTTTCAAAAATGGCCACTTAGAAACTTTTCTGCTGAAAACCACACAATGCATTTCTATGGAAGGAAATACAAGTTACTGGTAAGTACGCTTAGAATTACTTTCCAGGGTCAGTGCTGGTCTAAAAGATGCAGCACTGGGTTCTATCCTGATACAGGTGAGTAAATCGGAATTCGTAGTTCGGCTGATTTTAGAGGAATATTTGAACTTTTCAAAAATGGACACTTAGAAATTCTTCTGCTGAAAACCACACAATGGATTCCTATGGAAGGAAATACAAATTACTGGTAAGTACGCTTAGAATTTTTTTTCAGGGTCAGTGCTGGGCTAACAGATGCAGCACTGGGTTCTCTCCTGATAACAGGTGAGTAAATCGGAATTCGTAGTTCGGCTGATTTTAGAGGAATATTTGTACATTTCAAAAATGTGCACTTAGAAACTTTTCTGGTGAAAACCACACAATGGATTCCTATGGAAGGAAATACAAGTTACTGGTAAGTACGCTTAGAATTACTTTCCAGGGTCAGTGCTGGGCTAAAAGATGCAGCACTGGGTTCTCTCCTGATAACAGGTGAGTAAATCGGAATTCGTAGTTTGGCTGATTTTAGAGAAATATTTGTATGTTTCGAAAATGGAAACTTAGAAACTTTTCTGCTGAAAACCACACAATGCATTTTTATGGAAGGAAATACAAGTTACTAGTAAGTACACTTAGAATTACTTTTCAGGGTCAGTGCTGGGCTAAAAGATGCAGCACTGGGTCCTCTCCTGATAACAGGTGAGTAAATCGGAATTTGTAGTTCGGCTGATTTTAGAGGAATATTTGTACGTTTAAAAAATGGACACAGAAACTTTTCAAGGGAAAACCACACAATGGATTCCTATGGAAGGAAATACAAGTTACTGGTAAGTACGCTTAGATTTACTTTCCATTGTCAGTGCTGGTCTAAAAGATGCAGCACTGGGATCTCTCCTGATAACAGGTGAGTATATCGGAATTCGTAGTTCGACTGATTTTAGAGGAATATTTGTACATTTCAAAAATGGCCACTTAGAAACTTTTCTGCTGAAAACCACACGATGCATTTCTATGGAAGGAAATACAAGTTACTGGTAAGTACGCTTAGAATTACTTTCCAGGGTCAGTGCTGGTCTAAAAGATGCAGCACTGGGTTCTCTCCTGATAACAGGTGAGTAAATCGGAATTCGTAGTCCGACTGATTTTAGAGGAATATTTGTACATTTCAAAAATGGACACTTAGAAACTTTTTTGGTGAAGACCACAAAATGGATTCCTATTGAAGGAAATACAAGTTACTGGTAAGTACGCTTAGAATTACTTTTCAGGGTCAGTGCTGGGCTAACAGATGCAGCACTGGGTTCTCTCCTGATAACAGGTGAGTAAATCAGAATTCATAGTTCGACTGATTTTCGAGGAATATTTGTACGTTTCAAAAATAGACACTTAGAAACTTTTCTGCTGAAAACCACACGATGCATTTCTATGGAAGGAAATACAAGTTACTGGTAAGTAGGCTTAGAATTACTGTCCAGGGTCAGTGCTGGGCTAACAGATGCAGCACTGGGTTCTCTCCTGATAACAGGTGAGTTAATCGGAATTCGTAGTTCGACTGTTTTTAGATGAATATTTGTACGTTTCAAAAATGGACACTTAGAAACTTTTCTGCTGAAAACCACAGAATGGATTCCTTTGGAAGGAAATACAAGTTACTGGTAAGTACGCTTAGAATTACTTTTCCGGGTCAGTGCTGGTCTAAAAGATGAAGCACTGGGTTCTCTTCTGATGATAGGTGAGTAAATCGGAATTCGTAGTTCGACTGATTTTAGAGGAATATTTGTACATTTCAAAAATGGACACTTAGAAACTCTTCTGCTGAAAACCACACAATGGATTCCTATGGAAGGAATTACAAGTTACTGGTAAGTACACTTAGAATTACTTTTCAGGGTCAGTGCTGGGCTAACAGATGCAGCACTGGGTTCTCTCCTGATAACAGGTGAGTAAATCGGAATTCTTAGTTCGGCTGATTTAAGAGGAATATTTGTACGTTTCAAAAATGGCCACTTAGAAACTTTTCTGCTGAAAACCACATGATTCATTTCTATGGAAGGAAATACAAGTTACTGGTAAGTACGCTTAGAATTACTTTCCAGGGTCAGTGCTGGGCTAACAGATGCAGCACTGGGTTCTCTCCTGATAACAGTTGAGTTAATCGGAATTCGTAGTTCGACTGTTTTTAGATGAATATTTGTACGTTTCAAAAATGGACACTTAGAAACTTTTCTGCTGAAAACCACACAATGGATTCCTATGGAAGGAAATACAAGTTACTGGTATGTACGCTTAGAATTACTTTTTCGGGTCAGTGCTGGTCTAAAAGATGCAGCACTGGGTTCTCTTCTGATGATAGGTGAGTAAATCGGAATTCGTAGTTCGACTGATTTTAGAGGAATATTTGTACATTTCAAAAATGGACACTTAGAAACTCTTCTGCTGAAAACCACACAATTGATTCCTATGGAAGGAGTTACAAGTTACTGGTAACTACACTTAGAATTACTTTTCAGGGTCAGTGCTGGGCTAACAGATGCAGCACTGGGTTCTCTCCTGATAACAGGTGAGTAAATCGGAATTCTTAGTTCGGCTGATTTAAGAGGAATATTTGTACATTTCAAAAATGGCCACTTAGAAACTTTTCTGCTGAAAACCACATGATTCATTTCTATGGAAGGAAATACAAGTTACTGGTAAGTACGCTTAGAATTACTTACCAGGGTTAGTGCTGGTCTAAAAGATGCAGCACTGGGTTCTCTCCTGATAACAGGTGAGTAAATCGGAATTCATAGTTCGACTCATTTTCGAGGAATATTTGTACGTTTCAAAAATGGACACTTAGAAACTATACTGGTGAAAACCACACAATGGATTCCTATGGAAGGAAATACAAGTTACTGGTAAGTACGCTTAGAATTACTTTTCAGGGTCAGTGCTGGGCTAACAGATGCAGCCCTGGGTTCTCTCCTGATAACAGGTGAGTAAATCGGAATTCGTAGTTCGACTGATTTTATAGGAATATTGGTATGTTTAAAAAATGGACACTTAGAAATTCTTCTGCTGAAAACCACCCAATGGATACCTAAGGAAGGAAATACAAGTTACTGGTAAGTACGCTTAGAATTACTTTCCAGGGTCAGTGCTGGTCTAAAAGATGCAGCACTGGGTTCTCTCCTGATAACAGGTGAGTAAATCGGAATTCGTAGTTCGGCTGATTTTAGAGGAATATTTGAACTTTTCATAAATGGACACTTAGAAACTTTTCTGCTGAAAACCACACAATGGATTCCTATGGAAGGAAATACAAGTTACTGGTAAGTATGCTTAGAATTACTTTTCAGGGTCAGTGATGGGCTAACAGATGCAGCACTGGGACCTCTCCTGATAACAGGTGAGTATATCGGAATTCGTAGTTCGACTGATTTTAGAGGAATATTTGTACGTTTCAAAAATGGACACTAAGAAACTTTTCTGCTGAAAACCACACAATGCATTTCTATGGAAGGAAATACAAGTTCCTGGTAAGTACACTTGGAATTACTTTTCAGGGTCAGTGCTGGGCTAACAGATGCAGCACTGGGATCTCTCCTGATAACAGGTGAGTAAATCGGAATTCGTTGTTTGGCTGATTTTAGAGGAATATTTGTACATTTCAAAAATGGACACTTAGAAACTTTTCAAGGAAAAACCACACAATGGATTCCTATGAAAGGAAATACAAGTTACTAGTAAGTACTCTTAGAATTACTTTTCAGGGTCAGTGCTGGGCTAAAAGATGCAGCACTGGGTTCTCTCCTGATAACAGGTTAGTAAATTGGAATTCATAGATCGGCTGATTTTAGAGGAATATTTGTACGTTTCAAAAATGGACACTTAGAAACTTTTCTGTTGAAAACCACACAATGGATTCCTATTGAAGGAAATACAAGTTACTAGTAAGTACTCTTAGAATTACTTTTCAGGGTCAGTGCTGGGCTAAAAGATGCAGCACTGGGTTCTCTCCTGATAACAGGTGAGTAAATTGGAATTCATAGTTCGACTGATTTTCGAGGAATATTTGAACGTTACAAAAATGGACATTTAGAAACTTTTCAAGGGAAAACCACACAATGGATTCCTATGGAAGGAAATACAAGTTACTGGTAAGTACTCTTAGAATTACTTTTCAGGGTCAGTGCTGGGCTAAAAGATGCAGCACTGGGTTCTCTCCTGATAACAGGTGAGTAAATTGGAATTCATAGATCGGCTGATTTTAGAGGAATATTTGTACGTTTCAAAAATGGACACTTAGAAACTTTTCTGTTGAAAACCACACAATGGATTCCTATTGAAGGAAATACAAGTTACTAGTAAGTACTCTTAGAATTACTTTTCAGGGTCAGTGCTGGGCTAAAAGATGCAGCACTGGGTTCTCTCCTGATAACAGGTGAGTAAATTGGAATTCATAGTTCGACTGATTTTCGAGGAATATTTGAACGTTACAAAAATGGACATTTAGAAACTTTTCAAGGGAGAACCACACAATGGATTCCTATGGAAGGAAATACAAGTTACTGGTAAGTATGCTTAGAATTACTTTTCAGGGTCAGTGCTGGGCTAAAAGATGCAGCACTGGGTTCTCTCCTGATAACAGGTGAGTAAATCGGAATTCGTAGTTCGGCTGATTTTAGAGGAATATTTGTACGTTTCAAAAATGGACAGTTAGAAACTTTTCTGTTGAAAACCACACAATGGATTCCTATGGAAGGAAATACAAGTTACTTGTAAGTACTCTTTGAAATACTTTCCAGTGTCAGTGCTGGGATAACAGATGCATCCCTGGGTTCTTTCCTGATAACAGGTGAGTAAATCGGAATTCGTCGTTCGACTAATTTTAGAGGAATATTTGTACGTTTCAAAAATGTACACTTAGAAACTTTTCTGCTGAAAACCACACAATGGATTCCTAAGGAAGGAAATACAAGTAACTGGTAAGTATGCTTAGAATTACTTTTCAGAGTCAGTGCTGGGCTAACAGATGCAGCACTGGGTTCTCTCCTGATAACAGGTGAGTAAATCGGAATTCGTAGTTCGGCTGATTTTAGAGGAATATTTGTACGTTTCAAAAATGGACACTTAGAAACTTTTCTGGTGAAGACCACACAATGGATTCCTGAGGAAGGAAATACAAGTTACTGGTAAGTACTCTTAGAATTACTTTCCAGGGTCAATGCTGGGATAAAAGATGCAGCACTGGGTTCTCTCCGGATAACAGGTGAGTAAATCGGAATTCATAGTTCGGCTGATTTTAGAGGAATATTTGTACGTTTCAAAAATGGACACTTAGAAACTTTTCAAGGGAAAACCACACAATGGATTCCTATGAAAGGAAATACAAGTTACTGGTAAGTACGCTTAGAATTACTTGTCAGGGTCAGTGCTGGGCTAAAAGATGCAGCACTGGGTTCTCTCCTGATAACAGGTGAGTAAATCGGAATTCATAGTTCAGCTGATTTTCGAGGAATATTTGTACGTTTCAAAAATGGACACTTAGAAACTTTTCTGGTGAAAATCACACAATGGATTCCTATGGAAGGAAATACAAGTTACTGGTAAGTACTCTTAGAATTACTTTCCAGAGTCAGTGCTGGGCTAAAGGATGCAGCACTGGGTTCTCTCCTGATAACAGGTGAGTAAATCGGATTTCATAATTCGACTGATTTTCGAGGAATATTTGTACGTTTCAAAAATGGACACTTAGAAACTTTTCTGGTGAAAACCACAGAATGGATTCCTATGGAAGGAAATACAAGTAACTGGTAAGTACTCTTAGAAATACTTTCCAGGGTCAGTGCTGCGCTAAAAGGTGCAGCACTGGGTTCTCTCCTGATAACAGGTGAGTAAATCGTAATTCATAGTTCGACTTATTTTCGAGGAATATATGTACGTTTCAAAAGTGTACACTTAGAAACTTTTCTGCTGAAAACCACACAATGCATTTCTATGGAAGGAAATACAAGTTACTGGTAAGTACGCTTAGAATTACTTTCCAGGGTCAGTGCTGGTCTAAAAGATGCAGCACTGGGTTCTCTCCTGATAACAGGTGAGTAAATCGGAATTCGTCGTTTGACTAATTTTAGAGGAATATTTGTACGTTTCAAAAATGTACACTTAGAAACTTTTCTGCTGAAAACCACACAATGGATTCCTATGGAAGGAAATACAAGTTACTGGTAAGTATGCTTAGAATTACTTTTCAGGGTCAGTGCTGGGCTAACAGATGCAGCACTGGGTTCTCTCCTGATAACAGGTGAGTAAATCGGAATTCGTAGTTCGGCTGATTTTAGAGGAATATTTGTACGTTTCAAAAATGGACACTTAGAAACTTTTCTGGTAAAGACCACACAATGGATTCCTGAGGAAGGAAATACAAGTTACTGGTAAGTACTCTTAGAATTACTTTCCAGGGTCAATGCTGGGATAAAAGATGCAGCCCTGGGTTCTCTCCGGATAACAGGTGAGTAAATCGGAATTCGTAGTTCGGCTGATTTTAGAGGAATATTTGTACGTTTCAAAAATGGACACTTAGAAACTTTTCAAGGGAAAACCACACAATGGATTCCTATGAAAGGAAATACAAGTTACTGGTAAGTACACTTAGAATTACTTTTCAGGGTCAGTGCTGGGCTAAAAGATGCAGCACTGGGTTCTATCCTGATAACAGGTGAGTAAATCGGAATTCGTAGTTAGGCTGATTTTAGAGGAATATTTGTACGTTTCAAAAATGGACACTTAGAAACTTTTCTGTTGAAAACCACACAATGGATTCCTATGGAAGGAAATACAAGTTACTGGTAAGTACACTTAGAATTACTTTTCACGGTCAGTACTGGGCTAAAAGATGCAGCACTGGGTTCTCTCCTGATAACAGGTGAGTAAATCAGAATTCATAGTTCAACTGATTTTCGAGGAATATTTGTACGTTTCAAAAATAGACACTTAGAAACTTTTCTGCTGAAAACCACACGATGCATTTCTATGGAAGGAAATACAAGTTACTGGTAAGTAGGCTTAGAATTACTGTCCAGGGTCAGTGCTGGGCTAACAGATGCAGCACTGGGTTCTCTCCTGATAACAGGTGAGTTAATCGGAATTCGTAGTTGACTGTTTTTAGATGAATATTTGTACGTTTCAAAAATGGACACTTAGAAACTTTTCTGCTGAAAACCACACAATGGATTCCTTTGGAAGGAAATACAAGTTACTGGTAAGTACGCTTAGAATTACTTTTCCGGGTCAGTGCTGGTCTAAAAGATGAAGCACTGGGTTCTCTTCTGATGATAGGTGAGTAAATCGGAATTCGTAGTTCGACTGATTTTAGAGGAATATTTGTACATTTCAAAAATGGACACTTAGAAACTCTTCTGCTGAAAACCACACAATGGATTCCTATGGAAGGAGTTACAAGTTACTGGTAAGTACACTTAGAATTACTTTTCAGGGTCAGTGCTGGGCTAACAGATGCAGCACTGGGTTCTCTCCTGATAACAGGTGAGTAAATCGGAATTCTTAGTTCGGATGATTTAAGAGGAATATTTGTACGTTTCAAAAATGGCCACTTAGAAACTTTTCTGCTGAAAACCACATGATTCATTTCTATGGAAGGAAATACAAGTTACTGGTAAGTACGCTTAGAATTACTTTCCAGGGTCAGTGCTGGGCTAACAGATGCAGCACTTGGTTCTCTCCTGATAACAGGTGAGTTAATCGGAATTCGTAGTTCGACTGTTTTTAGATGAATATTTGTACGTTTCAAAAATGGACACTTAGAAACTTTTCTGCTGAAAACCACACAATGGATTCCTATGGAAGGAAATACAAGTTACTGGTAAGTACGCTTAGAATTACTTTTTCGGGTCAGTGCTGGTCTAAAAGATGCAGCACTGGGTTCTTTTCTGATGATAGGTGAGTAAATCGGAATTCGTAGTTCGACTGATTTTAGAGGAATATTGGTATGTTTAAAAAATGGACACTTAGAAATTCTTCTGATGAAAACCACACAATGGATTCCTAAGGAAGGAAATACAAGTTCCTGGTAAATACGCTTAGAATTACTTTTCAGGGTCAGTGCTGGGCTAACAGATGCAGCACTGGGTTCTCTCCTGATATCAGGTGAGTAAATTGGAATTCGTAGTTCAGCTGATATAAGAGGAATATTTGTAAGTTTCAAAAATGGCCACTTAGAAACTTTTCTGCTGAAAACCACACAATGCATTTCTATGGAAGGAAATACAAGTTACTGGTAAGTACGCTTAGAATTACTTTCCAGGGTCAGTGCTGGTCTAAAAGATGCAGCACTGGGTTCTCTCCTGATACAGGTGAGTAAATCGGAATTCGTAGTTCGGCTGATTTTAGAGGAATATTTGAACTTTTCAAAAATGGACACTTAGAAATTCTTCTGCTGAAAACCACACAATGGATTCCTATGGAAGGAAATACAAATTACTGGTAAGTACGCTTAGAATTTTTTTTCAGGGTCAGTGCTGGGCTAACAGATGCAGCACTGGGTTCTCTCCTGATAACAGGTGAGTAAATCGGAATTCGTAGTTCGGCTGATTTTAGAGGAATATTTGTACATTTCAAAAATGTGCACTTAGAAACTTTTCTGGTGAAAACCACACAATGGATTCCTATGGAAGGAAATACAAGTTACTGGTAAGTACGCTTAGAATTACTTTCCAGGGTCAGTGCTGGGCTAAAAGATGCAGCACTGGGTTCTCTCCTGATAACAGGTGAGTAAATCGGAATTCGTAGTTTGGCTGATTTTAGAGAAATATTTGTACGTTTCGAAAATGGAAACTTAGAAACTTTTCTGCTGAAAACCACACAATGCATTTTTATGGAAGGAAATACAAGTTACTAGTAAGTACACTTAGAATTACTTTTCAGGGTCAGTGCTAGGCTAAAAGATGCAGCACTGGGTCCTCTCCTGATAATAGGTGAGTAAATCGGAATTTGTAGTTCGGCTGATTTTAGAGGAATATTTGTACGTTTAAAAAATGGACACAGAAACTTTTCAAGGGAAAACCACACAATGGATTCCTATGGAAGGAAATACAAGTTACTGGTAAGTACGCTTAGATTTACTTTCCATTGTCAGTGCTGGTCTAAAAGATGCAGCACTGGGATCTCTCCTGATAACAGGTGAGTATATCGGAATTCGTAGTTCGACTGATTTTAGAGGAATATTTGTACATTTCAAAAATGGCCACTTAGAAACTTTTCTGCTGAAAACCACACAATGCATTTCTATGGAAGGAAATACAAGTTACTGGTAAGTACGCTTAGAATTACTTTCCAGGGTCAGTGCTGGTCTAAAAGATGCAGCACTGGGTTCTCTCCTGATAACAGGTGAGTAAATCGGAATTCGTAGTCCGACTGATTTTAGAGGAATATTTGTACATTTCAAAAATGGACACTTAGAAACTTTTTTGGTGAAGACCACAAAATGGATTCTTATGGAAGGAAATACAAGTTACTGGTAAGTACGCTTAGAATTACTTTTCAGGGTCAGTGCTGGGCTAACAGATGCAGCACTGGGTTCTCTCCTGATAACAGGTGAGTAAATCGGAATTCATAGTTCGACTGATTTTCGAGGAATATTTGTACGTTTCAAAAATAGACACTTAGAAACTTTTCTGCTGAAAACCACACGATGCATTTCTATGGAAGGAAATACAAGTTACTGGTAAGTAGGCTTAGAATTACTGTCCAGGGTCAGTGCTGGGCTAACAGATGCAGCACTGGGTTCTCTCCTGATAACAGGTGAGTTAATCGGAATTCGTAGTTCGACTGTTTTTAGATGAATATTTGTACGTTTCAAAAATGGACACTTAGAAACTTTTCTGCTGAAAACCACACAATGGATTCCTTTGGAAGGAAATACAAGTTACTGGTAAGTACGCTTAGAATTACTTTTCCGGGTCAGTGCTGGTCTAAAAGATGAAGCACTGGGTTCTCTTCTGATGATAGGTGAGTAAATCGGAATTCGTAGTTCGACTGATTTTAGAGGAATATTTGTACATTTCAAAAATGGACACTTAGAAACTCTTCTGCTGAAAACCACACAATGGATTCCTATGGAAGGAGTTACAAGTTACTGGTAAGTACACTTAGAATTACTTTTCAGGGTCAGTGCTGGGCTAACAGATGCAGCACTGTGTTCTCTCCTGATAACAGGTGAGTAAATCGGAATTCTTAGTTCGGCTGATTTAAGAGGAATATTTGTACGTTTCAAAAATGGCCACTTAGAAACTTTTCTGCTGAAAACCACATGATTCATTTCTATGGAAGGAAATACAAGTTACTGGTAAGTACGCTTAGAATTACTTTCCAGGGTCAGTGCTGGGCTAACAGATGCAGCACTGGGTTCTCTCCTGATAACAGGTGAGTTAATCGGAATTCGTAGTTCGACTGTTTTTAGATGAATATTTGTACGTTTCAAAAATGGACACTTAGAAACTTTTCTGCTGAAAACCACACAATGGATTCCTATGGAAGGAAATACAAGTTACTGGTAAGTACGCTTAGAATTACTTTTTCGGGTCAGTGCTGGTCTAAAAGATGCAGCACTGGGTTCTCTTCTGATGATAGGTGAGTAAATCGGAATTCGTAGTTCGACTGATTTTAGAGGAATATTTGTACATTTCAAAAATGGACACTTAGAAACTCTTCTGCTGAAAACCACACAATTGATTCCTATGGAAGGAGTTACAAGTTACTGGTAACTATACTTAGAATTACTTTTCAGGGTCAGTGCTGGGCTAACAGATGCAGCACTGGGTTCTCTCCTGATAACAGGTGAGTAAATCGGAATTCTTAGTTCGGCTGATTTAAGAGGAATATTTGTACATTTCAAAAATGGCCACTTAGAAACTTTTCTGCTGAAAACCACATGATTCATTTCTATGGAAGGAAATACAAGTTACTGGTAAGTACGCTTAGAATTACTTTCCAGGGTCAGTGCTGGTCTAAAAGATGCAGCACTGGGTTCTCTCCTGATAACAGGTGAGTAAATCGGAATTCGTAGTTCGGCTGATTTTAGAGGAATATTTGAACTTTTCATAAATGGACACTTAGAAACTTTTCTGCTGAAAACCACACAATGGATTCCTATGGAAGGAAATACAAGTTACTGGTAAGTATGCTTAGAATTACTTTTCAGGGTCAGTGATGGGCTAACAGATGCAGCACTGGGACCTCTCCTGATAACAGGTGAGTATATCGGAATTCGTAGTTCGACTGATTTTAGAGGAATATTTGTACGTTTCAAAAATGGACACTAAGAAACTTTTCTGCTGAAAACCACACAATGCATTTCTATGGAAGGAAATACAAGTTCCTGGTAAGTACACTTAGAATTACTTTTCAGGGTCAGTGCTGGGCTAACAGATGCAGCACTGGGATCTCTCCTGATAACAGGTGAGTAAATCGGAATTCGTTGTTTGGCTGATTTTAGAGGAATATTTGTACGTTTCAAAAATGGACACTTAGAAACTTTTCAAGGAAAAACCACACAATGGATTCCTATGAAAGGAAATACAAGTTACTAGTAAGTACTCTTAGAATTACTTTTCAGGGTCAGTGCTGGGCTAAAAGATGCAGCACTGGGTTCTCTCCTGATAACAGGTGAGTAAATTGGAATTCATAGATCGGCTGATTTTAGAGGAATATTTGTACGTTTCAAAAATGGACACTTAGAAACTTTTCTGTTGAAAACCACACAATGGATTCCTATTGAAGGAAATACAAGTTACTAGTAAGTACTCTTAGAATTACATTTCAGGGTCAGTGCTGGGCTAAAAGATGCAGCACTGGGTTCTCTCCTGATAACAGGTGAGTAAATTGGAATTCATAGTTCGACTGATTTTCGAGGAATATTTGAACGTTACAAAAATGGACATTTAGAAACTTTTCAAGGGAAAACCACACAATGGATTCCTATTGAAGGAAATACAAGTTACTGGTAAGTACTCTTAGAATTACTTTTCAGGGTCAGTGCTGGGCTAAAAGATGCAGCACTGGGTTCTCTCCTGATAACAGGTGAGTAAATTGGAATTCATAGATCGGCTGATTTTAGAGGAATATTTGTACGTTTCAAAAATGGACACTTAGAAACTTTTCTGTTGAAAACCACACAATGGATTCCTATTGAAGGAAATACAAGTTACTAGTAAGTACTCTTAGAATTACTTTCCAGGGTCAGTGCTGCGCTAAAAGATGCAGCACTGGGTTCTCTCCTGATAACAGGTGAGTAAATTGGAATTCATAGTTCGACTGATTTTCGAGGAATATTTGAACGTTACAAAAATGGACATTTAGAAACTTTTCAAGGGAGAACCACACAATGGATTCCTACGGAAGGAAATACAAGTTACTGGTAAGTATGCTTAGAATTACTTTTCAGGGTCAGTGCTGGGCTAAAAGATGCAGCACTGGGTTCTCTCCTGATAACAGGTGAGTAAATCGGAATTCGTAGTTCGGCTGATTTTAGAGGAATATTTGTACGTTTCAAAAATGGACAGTTAGAAACTTTTCTGTTGAAAACCACACACTGGATTCCTATGGAAGGAAATACAAGTTACTTGTAAGTACTCTTTGAAATACTTTCCAGTGTCAGTGCTGGGATAACAGATGCATCCCTGGGTTCTTTCCTGATAACAGGTGAGTAAATCGGAATTCGTCGTTCGACTAATTTTAGAGGAATATTTGTACGTTTCAAAAATGTACACTTAGAAACTTTTCTGCTGAAAACCACACAATGGATTCCTAAGGAAGGAAATACAAGTTACTGGTAAGTATGCTTAGAATTACTTTTCAGAGTCAGTGCTGGGCTAACAGATGCAGCACTGGGTTCTCTCCTGATAACAGGTGAGTAAATCGGAATTCGTAGTTCGGCTGATTTTAGAGGAATATTTGTACGTTTCAAAAATGGACACTTAGAAACTTTTCTGGTGAAGACCACACAATGGATTCCTGAGGAAGGAAATACAAGTTACTGGTAAGTACTCTTAGAATTACTTTCCAGGGTCAATGCTGGGATAAAAGATGCAGCACTGGGTTCTCTCCGGATAACAGGTGAGTAAATCGGAATTCATAGTTCGGCTGATTTTAGAGGAATATTTGTACGTTTCAAAAATGGACACTTAGAAACTTTTCAAGGGAAAACCACACAATGGATTACTATGAAAGGAAATACAAGTTACTGGTAAGTACGCTTAGAATTACTTGTCAGGGTCAGTGCTGGGCTAAAAAATGCAGCACTGGGTTCTCTCCTGATAACAGGTGAGTAAATCGGAATTCATAGTTCAGCTGATTTTCGAGGAATATTTGTACGTTTCAAAAATGGACACTTAGAAACTTTTCTGGTGAAAATCACACAATGGATTCCTATGGAAGGAAATACAAGTTACTGGTAAGTACTCTTAGAATTACTTTCCAGAGTCAGTGCTGGGCTAAAGGATGCAGCACTGGGTTCTCTCCTGATAACTGGTGAGTAAATCGGATTTCATAATTCGACTGATTTTCGAGGAATATTTGTACGTTTCAAAAATGGACACTTAGAAACTTTTCTGGTGAAAACCACAGAATGGATTCCTATGGAAGGAAATACAAGTAACTGGTAAGTACTCTTAGAAATACTTTCCAGGGTCAGTGCTGCGCTAAAAGGTGCAGCACTGGGTTCTCTCCTGATAACAGGTGAGTAAATCGTAATTCATAGTTCGACTTATTTTCGAGGAATATTTGTACGTTTCAAAAGTGTACACTTAGAAACTTTTCTGCTGAAAACCACACAATGCATTTCTATGGAAGGAAATACAAGTTACTGGTAAGTACGCTTAGAATTACTTTCCAGGGTCAGTGATGGTCTAAAAGATGCAGCACTGGGTTCTCTCCTGATAACAGGTGAGTAAATCGGAATTCGTCGTTTGACTAATTTTAGAGGAATATTTGTACGTTTCAAAAATGTACACTTAGAAACTTTTCTGCTGAAAACCACACAATGGATTCCTATGGAAGGAAATACAAGTTACTGGTAAGTATGCTTAGAATTACTTTTCAGGGTCAGTGCTGGGCTAACAGATGCAGCACTGGGTTCTCTCCTGATAACAGGTGAGTAAATCGGAATTCGTAGTTCGGCTGATTTTAGAGGAATATTTGTACGTTTCAAAAATGGACACTTAGAAACTTTTCTGGTGAAGACCACACAATGGATTCCTGAGGAAGGAAATACAAGTTACTGGTAAGTACTCTTAGAATTACTTTCCAGGGTCAATGCTGGGATAAAAGATGCAGCCCTGGGTTCTCTCCGGATAACAGGTGAGTAAATCGGAATTCGTAGTTCGGCTGATTTTAGAGGAATATTTGTACGTTTCAAAAATGGACACTTAGAAACTTTTCAAGGGAAAACCACACAATGGATTCCTATGAAAGGAAATACAAGTTACTGGTAAGTACGCTTAGAATTACTTGTCAGGGTTAGTGCTGGGCTAAAAGATGCAGCACTGGGTTCTCTCCTGATAACAGGTGAGTAAATCGGAATTCATAGTTCAGCTGATTTTCGAGGAATATTTGTACGTTTCAAAAATGGACACTTAGAAACTTTTCTGGTGAAAATCACACAATGGATTCCTATGGAAGGAAATACAAGTTACTGGTAAGTACTCTTAGAATTACTTTCCAGGGTCAGTGCTGGGCTAAAAGATGCAGCACTGGGTTCTCTCCTGATAACAGGTGAGTAAATCGGATTTCATAATTCGACTGATTTTTGAGGAATAATTGTACGTTTCAAAAATGGACACTTAGAAACTTTTCTGGTGAAAACCACACAATGGATTCCTATGGAAGGAAATACAAGTTACTGGTAAGTACACTTAGAATTACTTTTCAGGGTCAGTGCTGGGCTAAAAGATGCAGCACTGGGTTCTATCCTGATAACAGGTGAGTAAATCGGAATTCGTAGTTAGGCTGATTTTAGAGGAATATTTGTACGTTTCAAAAATGGACACTTAGAAACTTTTCTGTTGAAAACTCCACAATGGATTCCTATGGAAGGAAATACAAGTTACTGGTAAGTACACTTAGAATTACTTTTCACGGTCAGTACTGGGCTAAAAGATGCAGCACTGGGCTCTCTCCTGATAACAGGTGAGTAAATCGGAATTCATAGTTCAACTGATTTTCGAGGAATATTTGTACGTTTCAAAAATGGACATTTAGAAACTTTTCAAGGGAAAACCACACAATGGATTCCTATGGAAGGAAATACAAGTTACTGGTAAGTATGCTTAGAATTACTTTTCAGGGTCAGTGCTGGGCTAAAAGATGAAGCACTGGGTTCTCTCCTGATAACAGGTGAGTAAATCGGAATTCGTAGTTCGGCTGATTTTAGAGGAATATTTGTACGTTTCAAAAATGGACAGTTAGAAACTTTTCTGTTGAAAACCACACAATGGATTCCTATAGAAGGAAATACAAGTTACTTGTAAGTACTCTTTGAAATACTTTCCAGGGTCAGTGCTGGGCTAAAAGATGCAGCACTGGGTTCTCTCCTGATAACAGGTGAGTAAATCGGAATTTATAGTTCGACTGATTTTCGAGGAATATTTGTACGTTTCAAAAATGGACATTTAGAAACTTTTCAAGGGAAAACCACACAATGGATTCCTATGGAAGGAAATACAAGTTACTGGTAAGTACGCTTAGAATTACTTTTCAGGGTCAGTGCTGGGCTAAAAGATGCAGCACTGGGTTCTCTCCTGATAACAGGTGAGTAAATCGGAATTCGTAGTTCGGCTGATTTTAGAGGAATATTTGTACGTTTCAAAAATGGACAGAAACTTTTCTGTTGAAAACCACACAATGGATTCCCATGGAAGGAAATCCAAGTTACTGGTAAGTACGCTTAGAATTACTTTTCAGGGTCAGTGCTGGGCTAACAGATGCATCCCTGGGTTCTTTCCTGATAACAGGTGAGTAAATCGGAATTCGTCGTTCGACTCATTTTAGAGGAATATTTGTACGTTTCAAAAATGTACACTTAGAAACTTTTCTGCTGAAAACCACACAATGGATTCCTATGGAAGGAAATACAAGTTACTGGTAAGTTTGCTTAGAATTACTTTTCAGGGTCAGTGCTGGGCTAACAGATGCAGCACTGGGTTCTCTCCTGATAACAGGTGAGTAAATCGGAATTCGTAGTTCGGCTGATTTTAGAGGAATATTTGTACGTTTCAAAAATGTAAACTTAGAAACTTTTCTGCTGAAAATCACACAATGGATTCCTATGGAAGGAAATACAAGTTACTGGTAAGTACACTTAGAATTACTTTTCAGGGTCAGTGCTGGGCTAAAAGATGCAGCACTGGGTTCTCTCCTGATAACAGGTGAGTAAATCGGAATTCATAGTTTGGCTGATTTTAGAGGAATATTTGTACGTTTCAAAAATGGACACTTAGAAACTTTTCTGCTAAAAACCACACAATGGATTCCTATGGAAGGAAATACAAGTTACTGGTAAGTACGCTTAGAATTACTTTTTCGGGTCAGTGCTGGTCTAAAAGATGCAGCACTGGGTTCTTTTCTGATGATAGGTGAGTAAATCGGAATTCGTAGTTCGACTGATTTTAGAGGAATATTTGTACATTTCAAAAATGGACACTTAGAAACTCTTCTGCTGAAAACCACACAATTGATTCCTATGGAAGGAGTTACAAGTTACTGTTAACTACACTTAGAATTACTTTTCAGGGTCAGTGCTGGGCTAACAGATGAAGCACTGGGTTCTCTCCTGATAACAGGTTAGTAAATCGGAATTCTTAGTTAGGCTGATTTTAGAGGAATATTTGTACGTTTCAAAAATGGACACTTAGAAACTTTTCTGGTGAAGACCACACAATGGATTCCTGAGGAAGGAAATACAAGTTACTGGTAAGTACTCTTAGAATTACTTTCCAGGGTCAATGCTGGGATAAAAGATGCAGCACTGGGTTCTCTCCGGATAACAGGTGAGTAAATCGGAATTCATAGTTCGGCTGATTTTAGAGGAATATTTGTACGTTTCAAAAATGGACACTTAGAAACTTTTCAAGGGAAAACCACACAATGGATTCCTATGAAAGGAAATACAAGTTACTGGTAAGTACGCTTAGAATTACTTGTCAGGGTCAGTGCTGGGCTAAAAGATGCAGCACTGGGTTCTCTCCTGATAACAGGTGAGTAAATCGGAATTCATAGTTCAGCTGATTTTCGAGGAATATTTGTACGTTTCAAAAATGGACACTTAGAAACTTTTCTGGTGAAAATCACACAATGGATTCCTATGGAAGGAAATACAAGTTACTGGTAAGTACTCTTAGAATTACTTTCCAGAGTCAGTGCTGGGCTAAAGGATGCAGCACTGGGTTCTCTCCTGATAACTGGTGAGTAAATCGGATTTCATAATTCGACTGATTTTCGAGGAATATTTGTACGTTTCAAAAATGGACACTTAGAAACTTTTCTGGTGAAAACCACAGAATGGATTCCTATGGAAGGAAATACAAGTAACTGGTAAGTACTCTTAGAAATACTTTCCAGGGTCAGTGCTGCGCTAAAAGGTGCAGCACTGGGTTCTCTCCTGATAACAGGTGAGTAAATCGTAATTCATAGTTCGACTTATTTTCGAGGAATATTTGTACGTTTTAAAAGTGTACACTTAGAAACTTTTCTGCTGAAAACCACACAATGCATTTCTATGGAAGGAAATACAAGTTACTGGTAAGTACGCTTAGAATTACTTTCCAGGGTCAGTGCTGGTCTAAAAGATGCAGCACTGGGTTCTCTCCTGATAACAGGTGAGTAAATCGGAATTCGTCGTTTGACTAATTTTAGAGGAATATTTGTACGTTTCAAAAATGTACACTTAGAAACTTTTCTGCTGAAAACCACACAATGGATTCCTATGGAAGGAAATACAAGTTACTGGTAAGTATGCTTAGAATTACTTTTCAGGGTCAGTGCTGGGCTAACAGATGCAGCACTGGGTTCTCTCCTGATAACAGGTGAGTAAATCGGAATTCGTAGTTCGGCTGATTTTAGAGGAATATTTGTACGTTTCAAAAATGGACACTTAGAAACTTTTCTGGTGAAGACCACACAATGGATTCCTGAGGAAGGAAATACAAGTTACTGGTAAGTACTCTTAGAATTACTTTCCAGGGTCAATGCTGGGATAAAAGATGCAGCCCTGGGTTCTCTCCGGATAACAGGTGAGTAAATCGGAATTCGTAGTTCGGCTGATTTTAGAGGAATATTTGTACGTTTCAAAAATGGACACTTAGAAACTTTTCAAGGGAAAACCACACAATGGATTCCTATGAAAGGAAATACAAGTTACTGGTAAGTACGCTTAGAATTACTTGTCAGGGTTAGTGCTGGGCTAAAAGATGCAGCACTGGGTTCTCTCCTGATAACAGGTGAGTAAATCGGAATTCATAGTTCAGCTGATTTTCGAGGAATATTTGTACGTTTCAAAAATGGACACTTAGAAACTTTTCTGGTGAAAATCACACAATGGATTCCTATGGAAGGAAATACAAGTTACTGGTAAGTACTCTTAGAATTACTTTCCAGGGTCAGTGCTGGGCTAAAAGATGCAGCACTGGGTTCTCTCCTGATAACAGGTGAGTAAATCGGATTTCATAATTCGACTGATTTTTGAGGAATAATTGTACGTTTCAAAAATGGACACTTAGAAACTTTTCTGGTGAAAACCACACAATGGATTCCTATGGAAGGAAATACAAGTTACTGGTAAGTACACTTAGAATTACTTTTCAGGGTCAGTGCTGGGCTAAAAGATGCAGCACTGGGTTCTATCCTGATAACAGGTGAGTAAATCGGAATTCGTAGTTAGGCTGATTTTAGAGGAATATTTGTACGTTTCAAAAATGGACACTTAGAAACTTTTCTGTTGAAAACCACACAATGGATTCCTATGGAAGGAAATACAAGTTACTGGTAAGTACACTTAGAATTACTTTTCACGGTCAGTACTGGGCTAAAAGATGCAGCACTGGGTTCTCTCCTGATAACAGGTGAGTAAATCGGAATTCATAGTTCAACTGATTTTCGAGGAATATTTGTACGTTTCAAAAATGGACATTTAGAAACTTATCAAGGGAAAACCACACAATGGATTCCTATGGAAGGAAATACAAGTTACTGGTAAGTATGCTTAGAATTACTTTTCAGGGTCAGTGCTGGGCTAAAAGATGAAGCACTGGGTTCTCTCCTGATAACAGGTGAGTAAATCGGAATTCGTAGTTCGGCTGATTTTAGAGGAATATTTGTACGTTTCAAAAATGGACAGTTAGAAACTTTTCTGTTGAAAACCACACAATGGATTCCTATAGAAGGAAATACAAGTTACTTGTAAGTACTCTTTGAAATACTTTCCAGGGTCAGTGCTGGGCTAAAAGATGCAGCACTGGGTTCTCTCCTGATAACAGGTGAGTAAATCGGAATTTATAGTTCGACTGATTTTCGAGGAATATTTGTACGTTTCAAAAATGGACATTTAGAAACTTTTCAAGGGAAAACCACACAATGGATTCCTATGGAAGGAAATACAAGTTACTGGTAAGTACGCTTAGAATTACTTTTCAGGGTCAGTGCTGGGCTAAAAGATGCAGCACTGGGTTCTCTCCTGATAACAGGTGAGTAAATCGGAATTCGTAGTTCGGCTGATTTTAGAGGAATATTTGTACGTTTCAAAAATGGACAGAAACTTTTCTGTTGAAAACCACACAATGGATTCCCATGGAAGGAAATCCAAGTTACTGGTAAGTACGCTTAGAATTACTTTTCAGGGTCAGTGCTGGGCTAACAGATGCATCCCTGGGTTCTTTCCTGATAACAGGTGAGTAAATCGGAATTCGTCGTTCGACTCATTTTAGAGGAATATTTGTACGTTTCAAAAATGTACACTTAGAAACTTTTCTGCTGAAAACCACACAATGGATTCCTATGGAAGGAAATACAAGTTACTGGTAAGTTTGCTTAGAATTACTTTTCAGGGTCAGTGCTGGGCTAACAGATGCAGCACTGGGTTCTCTCCTGATAACAGGTGAGTAAATCGGAATTCGTAGTTCGGCTGATTTTAGAGGAATATTTGTACGTTTCAAAAATGTAAACTTAGAAACTTTTCTGCTGAAAATCACACAATGGATTCCTATGGAAGGAAATACAAGTTACTGGTAAGTACACTTAGAATTACTTTTCAGGGTCAGTGCTTGGCTAAAAGATGCAGCACTGGGTTCTCTCCTGATAACAGGTGAGTAAATCGGAATTCATAGTTTGGCTGATTTTAGAGGAATATTTGTACGTTTCAAAAATGGACACTTAGAAACTTTTCTGCTAAAAACCACACAATGGATTCCTATGGAAGGAAATACAAGTTACTGGTAAGTACGCTTAGAATTACTTTTTCGGGTCAGTGCTGGTCTAAAAGATGCAGCACTGGGTTCTTTTCTGATGATAGGTGAGTAAATCGGAATTCGTAGTTCGACTGATTTTAGAGGAATATTTGTACATTTCAAAAATGGACACTTAGAAACTCTTCTGCTGAAAACCACACAATTGATTCCTATGGAAGGAGTTACACGTTACTGGTAACTACACTTAGAATTACTTTTCAGGGTCAGTGCTGGGCTAACAGATGCAGCACTGGGTTCTCTCCTGATAACAGGTTAGTAAATCGGAATTCTTAGTTCGGCTGATTTAAGAGGAATATTTGTACGTTTCAAAAATGGCCACTTAGAAACTTTTCTGCTGAAAACCACATGATTCATTTCTATGGAAGGAAATACAAGTTACTGGTAAGTACGCTTAGAATTACTTTTCAGGGTCAGTGCTGGGCTAACAGATGCAGCTCTGGGTTCTCTCCTGATAACAGGTGAGTAAATCGGAATTCGTAGTTCGACTGATTTTAGAGGAATATTTGTATGTTTCAAAAATGGACACTTAGAAACTTTTCTGCTGAAAACCACACAATGCATTTCTATGGAAGGAAATACAAGTTACTGGTAAGTACGCTTAGAATTACTTTCCAGGGTCAGTGCTGGTCTAAAAGATGCAGCACTGGGTTCTCTCCTGATACAGGTGAGTAAATCGGAATTCGTAGTTCGGCTGATTTTAGAGGAATATTTGAACTTTTCAAAAATGGACACTTAGAAATTCTTCTGCTGAAAACCACACAATGGATTCCTATGGAAGGAAATACAAATTACTGGTAAGTACGCTTAGAATTTTTTTTCAGGGTGAGTGCTGGGCTAACAGATGCAGCACTGGGTTCTCTCCTGATAACAGGTGAGTAAATCGGAATTCGTAGTTCGGCTGATTTTAGAGGAATATTTGTACATTTCAAAAATGTGCACTTAGAAACTTTTCTGGTGAAAACCACACAATGGATTCCTATGGAAGGAAATACAAGTTACTGGTAAGTACGCTTAGAATTGCTTTCCAGGGTCAGTGCTGGGCTAAAAGATGCAGCACTGGGTTCTCTCCTGATAACAGGTGAGTAAATCGGAATTCGTAGTTTGGCTGATTTTAGAGAAATATTTGTACGTTTCGAAAATGGAAACTTAGAAACTTTTCTGCTGAAAACCACACAATGCATTTTTATGGAAGGAAATACAAGTTACTAGTAAGTACACTTAGAATTACTTTTCAGGGTCAGTGCTGGGCTAAAAGATGCAGCACTGGGTCCTCTCCTGATAACAGGTGAGTAAATCGGAATTTGTAGTTCGGCTGATTTTAGAGGAATATTTGTACGTTTAAAAAATGGACACAGAAACTTTTCAAGGGAAAACCACACAATGGATTCCTATGGAAGGAAATACAAGTTACTGGTAAGTACGCTTAGATTTACTTTCCATTGTCAGTGCTGGTCTAAAAGATGCAGCACTGGGATCTCTCCTGATAACAGGTGAGTATATCGGAATTCGTAGTTCGACTGATTTTAGAGGAATATTTGTACATTTCAAAAATGGCCACTTAGAAACTTTTCTGCTAAAAACCACACGATGCATTTCTATGGAAGGAAATACAAGTTACTGGTAAGTACGCTTAGAATTACTTTCCAGGGTCAGTGCTGGTCTAAAAGATGCAGCACTGGGTTCTCTCCTGATAACAGGTGAGTAAATCGGAATTCGTAGTTCGACTGATTTTAGAGGAATATTTGTACATTTCAAAAATGGACACTTAGAAACTTTTTTAGTGAAGACCACAAAATGGATTCCTATGGAAGGAAATACAAGTTACTGGTAAGTACGCTTAGAATTACTTTTCAGGGTCAGTGCTGGGCTAACAGATGCAGCACTGGGTTCTCTCCTGATAACAGGTGAGTAAATCAGAATTCATAGTTCGACTGATTTTCGAGGAATATTTGTACGTTTCAAAAATAGACACTTAGAAACTTTTCTGCTGAAAACCACACGATGCATTTCTATGGAAGGAAATACAAGTTACTGGTAAGTAGGCTTAGAATTACTGTCCAGGGTCAGTGCTGGGCTAACAGATGCAGCACTGGGTTCTCTCCTGATAACAGGTGAGTTAATCGGAATTCGTAGTTCGACTGTTTTTAGATGAATATTTGTATGTTTCAAAAATGGACACTTAGAAACTTTTCTGCTGAAAACCACACAATGGATTCCTTTGGAAGGAAATACAAGTTACTGGTAAGTACGCTTAGAATTACTTTTCCGGGTCAGTGCTGGTCTAAAAGATGAAGCACTGGGTTCTCTTCTGATGATAGGTGAGTAAATCGGAATTCGTAGTTCGACTGATTTTAGAGGAATATTTGTACATTTCAAAAATGGACACTTAGAAACTCTTCTGCTGAAAACCACACAATGGATTCCTATGGAAGGAGTTACAAGTTACTGGTAAGTACACTTAGAATTACTTTTCAGGGTCAGTGCTGGGCTAACAGATGCAGCACTGGGTTCTCTCCTGATAACAGGTGAGTAAATCGGAATTCTTAGTTCGGCTGATTTAAGAGGAATATTTGTATGTTTCAAAAAAGGCCACTTAGAAACTTTTCTGCTGAAAACCACATGATTCATTTCTATGGAAGGAAATACAAGTTACTGGTAAGTACGCTTAGAATTACTTACCAGGGTCAGTGCTGGTCTAAAAGATGCAGCACTGGGTTCTCTCCTGATAACAGGTGAGTAAATCGGAATTCATAGTTCGACTCATTTTCGAGGAATATTTGTACGTTTCAAAAATGGACACTTAGAAACTATACTGGTGAAAACCACACAATGGATTCCTATGGAAGGAAATACAAGTTACTGGTAAGTACGCTTAGAATTACTTTTCAGGGTCAGTGCTGGGCTAACAGATGCAGCCCTGGGTTCTCTCCTGATAACAGGTGAGTAAATCGGAATTCGTAGTTCGACTGATTTTATAGGAATATTGGTATGTTTAAAAAATGGACACTTAGAAATTCTTCTGCTGAAAACCACCCAATGGATACCTAAGGAAGGAAATACAAGTTACTGGTAAGTACGCTTAGAATTCCTTTCCAGGGTCAGTGCTGGTCTAAAAGATGCAGCACTGGGTTCTCTCCTGATAACAGGTGAGTAAATCGGAATTCGTAGTTCGGCTGATTTTAGAGGAATATTTGAACTTTTCATAAATGGACACTTAGAAACTTTTCTGCTGAAAACCACACAATGGATTCCTATGGAAGGAAATACAAGTTACTGGTAAGTATGCTTAGAATTACTTTTCAGGGTCAGTGATGGGCTAACAGATGCAGCACTGGGACCTCTCCTGATAACAGGTGAGTATATCGGAATTCGTAGTTCGACTGATTTTAGAGGAATATTTGTACGTTTCATAAATGGACACTAAGAAACTTTTCTGCTGAAAACCACACAATGCATTTCTATGGAAGGAAATACAAGTTCCTGGTAAGTACACTTAGAATTACTTTTCAGGGTCAGTGCTGGGCTAACAGATGCAGCACTGGGATCTCTCCTGATAACAGGTGAGTAAATCGGAATTCGTTGTTTGGCTGATTTTAGAGGAATATTTGTACGTTTCAAAAATGGACACTTAGAAACTTTTCAAGGAAAAACCACACAATGGATTCCTATGAAAGGAAATACAAGTTACTAGTAAGTACTCTTAGAATTACTTTTCAGGGTCAGTGCTGGGCTAAAAGATGCAGCACTGGGTTCTCTCCTGATAACAGGTGAGTAAATTGGAATTCATAGATCGGCTGATTTTAGAGGAATATTTGTACGTTTCAAAAATGGACACTTAGAAACTTTTCTGTTGAAAACCACACAATGGATTCCTATTGAAGGAAATACAAGTTACTAGTAAGTACTCTTAGAATTACTTTTCAGGGTCAGTGCTGGGCTAAAAGATGCAGCACTGGGTTCTCTCCTGATAACAGGTGAGTAAATTGGAATTTATAGTTCGACTGATTTTCGAGGAATATTTGAACGTTACAAAAATGGACATTTAGAAACTTTTCAAGGGAAAACCACACAATGGATTCCTATGGAAGGAAATACAAGTTACTGGTAAGTACTCTTAGAATTACTTTTCAGGGTCAGTGCTGGGCTAAAAGATGCAGCACTGGGTTCTCTCCTGATAACAGGTGAGTAAATTGGAATTCATAGATCGGCTGATTTTAGAGGAATATTTGTACGTTTCAAAAATGGACACTTAGAAACTTTTCTGTTGAAAACCACACAATGGATTCCTATTGAAGGAAATACAAGTTACTAGTAAGTACTCTTAGAATTACTTTTCAGGGTCAGTGCTGGGCTAAAAGATGCAGCACTGGGTTCTCTCCTGATAACAGGTGAGTAAATTGGAATTCATAGTTCAACTGATTTTCGAGGAATATTTGAACGTTACAAAAATGGACATTTAGAAACTTTTCAAGGGAGAACCACACAATGGATTCCTATGGAAGGAAATACAAGTTACTGGTAAGTACTCTTTGAAATACTTTCCAGTGTCAGTGCTGGGATAACAGATGCATCCCTGGGTTCTTTCCTGATAACAGGTGAGTAAATCGGAATTCGTCGTTCGACTAATTTTAGAGGAATATTTGTACGTTTCAAAAATGTACACTTAGAAACTTTTCTGCTGAAAACCACACAATGGATTCCTAAGGAAGGAAATACAAGTTACTGGTAAGTATGCTTAGAATTACTTTTCAGAGTCAGTGCTGGGCTAACAGATGCAGCACTGGGTTCTCTCCTGATAACAGGTGAGTAAATCGGAATTCGTAGTTCGGCTGATTTTAGAGGAATATTTGTACGTTTCAAAAATGGACACTTAGAAACTTTTCTGGTGAAGACCACACAATGGATTCCTGAGGAAGGAAATACAAGTTACTGGTAAGTACTCTTAGAATTACTTTCCAGGGTCAATGCTGGGATAAAAGATGCAGCACTGGGTTCTCTCCGGATAACAGGTGAGTAAATCGGAATTCATAGTTCGGCTGATTTTAGAGGAATATTTGTACGTTTCAAAAATGGACACTTAGAAACTTTTCAAGGGAAAACCACACAATGGATTCCTATGAAAGGAAATATAAGTTACTGGTAAGTACGCTTAGAATTACTTTCCAGAGTCAGTGCTGGGCTAAAGGATGCAGCACTGGGTTCTCTCCTGATAACAGGTGAGTAAATCGGATTTCATAATTCGACTGATTTTCGAGGAATATTTGTACGTTTCAAAAATGGACACTTAGAAACTTTTCTGGTGAAAACCACAGAATGGATTCCTATGGAAGGAAATACAAGTAACTGGTAAGTACTCTTAGAAATACTTTCCAGGGTCAGTGCTGCGCTAAAAGGTGCAGCACTGGGTTCTCTCCTGATAACAGGTGAGTAAATCGTAATTCATAGTTCGACTTATTTTCGAGGAATATTTGTACGTTTCAAAAGTGTACACTTAGAAACTTTTCTGCTGAAAACCACACAATGCATTTCTATGGAAGGAAATACAAGTTACTGGTAAGTACGCTTAGAATTACTTTCCAGGGTCAGTGCTGGTCTAAAAGATGCAGCACTGGGTTCTCTCCTGATAACAGGTGAGTAAATCGGAATTCGTCGTTTGACTAATTTTAGAGGAATAGTTGTACGTTTCAAAAATGTACACTTAGAAACTTTTCTGCTGAAAACCACACAATGGATTCCTATGGAAGGAAATACAAGTTACTGGTAAGTATGCTTAGAATTACTTTTCAGGGTCAGTGCTGGGCTAACAGATGCAGCACTGGGTTCTCTCCTGATAACAGGTGAGTAAATCGGAATTCGTAGTTCGGCTGATTTTAGAGGAATATTTGTACGTTTCAAAAATGGACACTTAGAAACTTTTCTGGTGAAGACCACACAATGGATTCCTGAGGAAGGAAATACAAGTTACTGGTAAGTACTCTTAGAATTACTTTCCAGGGTCAATGCTGGGATAAAAGATGCAGCCCTGGGTTCTCTCCGGATAACAGGTGAGTAAATCGGAATTCGTAGTTCGGCTGATTTTAGAGGAATATTTGTACGTTTCAAAAATGGACACTTAGAAACTTTTCAAGGGAAAACCACACAATGGATTCCTATGAAAGGAAATACAAGTTACTGGTAAGTACGCTTAGAATTACTTGTCAGGGTTAGTGCTGGGCTAAAAGATGCAGCACTGGGTTCTCTCCTGATAACAGGTGAGTAAATCGGAATTCATAGTTCAGTTGATTTTCGAGGAATATTTGTACGTTTCAAAAATGGACACTTAGAAACTTTTCTGGTGAAAATCACACAATGGATTCCTATGGAAGGAAATACAAGTTACTGGTAAGTACTCTTAGAATTACTTTCCAGGGTCAGTGCTGGGCTAAAAGATGCAGCACTGGGTTCTCTCCTGATAACAGGTGAGTAAATCGGATTTCATAATTCGACTGATTTTTGAGGAATAATTGTACGTTTCAAAAATGGACACTTAGAAACTTTTCTGGTGAAAACCACACAATGGATTCCTATGGAAGGAAATACAAGTTACTGGTAAGTACACTTAGAATTACTTTTCAGGGTCAGTGCTGGGCTAAAAGATGCAGCACTGGGTTCTATCCTGATAACAGGTGAGTAAATCGGAATTCGTAGTTAGGCTGATTTTAGAGGAATATTTGTACGTTTCAAAAATGGACACTTAGAAACTTTTCTGTTGAAAACCACACAATGGATTCCTATGGAAGGAAATACAAGTTACTGGTAAGTACACTTAGAATTACTTTTCACGGTCAGTACTGGGCTAAAAGATGCAGCACTGGGTTCTCTCCTGATAACAGGTGAGTAAATCGGAAATCATAGTTCAACCGATTTTCGAGGAATATTTGTACGTTTCAAAAATGGACATTTAGAAACTTTTCAAGGGAAAACCACACAATGGATTCCTATGGAAGGAAATACAAGTTACTGGTAAGTATGCTTAGAATTACTTTTCAGGGTCAGTGCTGGGCTAAAAGATGCAGCACTGGGTTCTCTCCTGATAACAGGTGAGTAAATCGGAATTCGTAGTTCGGCTGATTTTAGAGGAATATTTGTACGTTTCAAAAATGGACACCTAGAAACTTTTCTGGTGAAAACCACACAATGGATTCCTATGGAAGGAAATACAAGTTACTGGTAAGTACGCTTAGAATTACTTTTCACGGTCAGTGCTGGGCTAACAGATGCAGCCCTGGGTTCTCTCCTGATAACAGGTGAGTAAATCAGAATTCGTAGTTCGGCTGATTTTAGAGGAATATTTGTACGTTTCAAAAATGTACACTTAGAAACTTTTCTGTTGAAAACCACACAATGGATTCCTATGGAAGGAAATACAAGTTACTGGTAAGTACACTTAGAATTACTTTTCAGGGTCAGTGCTGGGCTAACAGATGCAGCACTGGGATCTCTCCTGATAACAGGTGAGTAAATCGGAATTCGTTGTTTGGCTGATTTTAGAGGAATATGGGTACGTTTCAAAAATGGACACTTAGAAACTTTTCAAGGAAAAACCACACAATGGATTCCTATGAAAGGAAATACAAGTTACTAGTAAGTACGCTTAGAATTACTTTTCAGGGTCAGTGCTGGGCTAAAAGATGCAGCACTGGGTTCTCTCCTGATAACAGGTGAGTAAATCGGAATTAATAGTTCGACTGATTTTCGAGGAATATTTGTACGTTTCAAAAATGGACATTTAGAAACTTTTCAAGGTAAAACCACACAATGGATTCCTATGGAAGGAAATACAAGTTACTGGTAAGTATGCTTAGAATTACTTTTCAGGGTCAGTGCTGGGCTAAAAGATGCAGCACTGGGTTCTCTCCTGATAACAGGTGAGTAAATCGGAATTCGTAGTTCGGCTGATTTTAGAGGAATATTTGTACGTTTCAAAAATGGACAGTTAGAAACTTTTCTGTTGAAAACCACACAATGGATTCCTATAGAAGGAAATACAAGTTACTTGTAAGTACTCTTTGAAATACTTTCCAGGGTCAGTGCTGGGCTAAAAGATGCAGCACTGGGTTCTCTCCTGATAACAGGTGAGTAAATCGGAATTTATAGTTCGACTGATTTTCGAGGAATATTTGTACGTTTCAAAAATGGACATTTAGAAACTTTTCAAGGGAAAACCACACAATGGATTCCTATGGAAGGAAATACAAGTTACTGGTAAGTACGCTTAGAATTACTTTTCAGGGTCAGTGCTGGGCTAAAAGATGCAGCACTGGGTTCTCTCCTGATAACAGGTGAGTAAATCGGAATTCGTAGTTCGGCTGATTTTAGAGGAATATTTGTACGTTTCAAAAATGGACAGAAACTTTTCTGTTGAAAACCACACAATGGATTCCTATGGAAGGAAATCCAAGTTACTGGTAAGTACGCTTAGAATTACTTTTCAGGGTCAGTGCTGGGCTAACAGATGCATCCCTGGGTTCTTTCCTGATAACAGGTGAGTAAATCGGAATTCGTCGTTCGACTAATTTTAGAGGAATATTTGTACGTTTCAAAAATGTACACTTAGAAACTTTTCTGCTGAAAACCACACAATGGATTCCTATGGAAGGAAATACAAGTTACTGGTAAGTATGCTTAGAATTACTTTTCAGGGTCAGTGCTGGGCTAACAGATGCAGCACTGGGTTCTCTCCTGATAACAGGTGAGTAAATCGGAATTCGTAGTTCGGCTGATTTTAGAGGAATATTTGTACGTTTCAAAAATGTAAACTTAGAAACTTTTCTGCTGAAAATCACATAATGGATTCCTATGGAAGGAAATACAAGTTACTGGTAAGTACACTTAGAATTACTTTTCAGGGTCAGTGCTGGGCTAACAGATGCAGCCCTGGATTCTCTCCTGATAAGAGGTGAGTAAATCGGAATTCGTTGTTCGGCTGATTTTAGAGTAATATTTATACGTTTCAAAAATGGACACTTAGAAACTTTTCAAGGAAAAACCACACAATGGATTCCTATGAAAGGAAATACAAGTTACTGGTAAGTACGCTTAGAATTACTTTTCAGGGTCAGTGCTGGGCTAAAAGATGCAGCACTGGGTTCTCTCCTGATAACAGGTGAGTAAATCGGAATTCATAGTTTGGCTGAATTTAGAGGAATATTTGTACGTTTCAAAAATGGACACTTAGAATCTTTTCTGTTGAAAACCACACAATGGATTCCTATGGAAGGAAATACAAGTTACTGGTAAGTACACTTAGAATTACTTTTCAGGGTCAGTGCTGGGCTAAAAGATGCAGCACTGGGTTCTCTCCTGATAACAGGTGAGTAAATCAGAATTCATAGTTCGACTGATTTTCGAGGAATATTTGTACGTTTCAAAAATGGACATTTAGAAACTTTTCAAGGGAAAACCACACAATGGATTCCTATGGAAGGAAATACAAGTTACTGGTAAGTACGCTTAGAATTACTTTTCAGGGTCAGTGCTGGGCTAAAAGATGCAGCACTGGGTTCTCTCCTGATAACAGGTGAGTAAATCGGAATTCATAGTTCGGCTGATTTTAGAGGAATATTTGTATGTTTCAAAAATGGACACTTAGAAACTTTTCTGCTGAAAACCACACAATGGATTCCTATGGAAGGAAATACAAGTTACTGGTAAGTACTCTTAGAAATACTTTCCAGGGTCAGTGCTGCGCTAAAAGATGCAGCACTGGGTTCTCTCCTGATAACAGGTGAGTAAATCGGAATTCATAGTTCGACTGATTTTCAAGGAATATTTGTACGTTTCAAAAATGGACACTTAGAAACTTTTCTGGTGAAAACCACACAATGGATTCCTATAGAAGGAAATACAAGTTACTGGTAAGTACTCTTAGAATTACTTTCCAGGGTCAGTGCTGGGCTAAAAGATGCACCACTGGGTTCTCTCCTGATAACAGGTGAGTAAATCGGAATTCGTAGTTCGGCTGATTTTAGAGGAATATTTGTACGTTTCAAAAATGGACACTTAGAAACTTTTCTGTTGAAAACCACACAATGGATTCCTATGGAAGGAAATACAAGTTACTGGTAAGGACACTTAGAATTACTTTTCAGGGTCAGTGCTGGGCTAAAAGATGCAGCACTGGGTTCACTCCTGATAACAGGTGAGTAAATCGGAATTCATAGTTCGACTGATTTTCGAGTGATATTTGTACGTTTCAAAAATGGACACTTAGAAACTTTTCTGCTGAAAACCACACAATGGATTCCTATGGAAGGAAATACAAGTTACTGGTAAGTACGCTTAGAATTACTTTTCACGGTCAGTGCTGGGCTAACAGATGCAGCCCTGGGTTCTCTCCTGATAACAGGTGAGTAAATCAGAATTCGTAGTTCGGCTGATTTTAGAGGAATATTTGTACGTTTCAAAAATGTACACTTAGAAACTTTTCTGTTGAAAACCACACAATGGATTCCTATGGAAGGAAATACAAGTTACTGGTAAGTACACTTAGAATTACTTTTCAGGGTCAGTGCTGGGCTAACAGATGTAGCCCTGGCTTCTCTCCTGATAACAGATGAGTAAATCGGAATTCGTAGTTCGGCTGATTTTAGAGGAATATTTGTACGTTTCAAAAATGTACACTTAGAAACTTTTCTGCTGAAAACCACACATTGGATTCCTATGGAAGGAAATACAAGTTCCTGGTAAGTACACTTAGAATTACTTTTCAGGGTCAGTGCTGGGCTAACAGATGCAGCACTGGGATCTCTCCTGATAACAGGTGAGTAAATTGGAATTCATAGTTCGGCTGATTTTAGAGGAATATTTGTACGTTTCAAAAATGTACACTTAGAAACTTTTCTGTTGAAAACCACACAATGGATTCCTATGGAAGGAAATACAAGTTACTGGTAATTACACTTAGAATTACTCTTCAGGGTCAGTGCTGGGCTAAAATATGCAGCACTGGGTTTTCTCCTGATAACAGGTGAGTAAATCGGAATTCATAGTTCGACTGATTTTCGAGGAATATTTGTACGTTTCAAAAATGGACATTTAGAAACTTTTCAAGGGAAAACCACACAATGGATTCCTATGGAAGGAAATACAAGTTACTGGTAAGTATGCTTAGAATTACTTTTCAGGGTCAGTGCTGGGCTAAAAGATGCAGCACTGGGTTCTCTCCTGATAACAGGTGAGTAAATCGGAATTCGTAGTTCGGCTGATTTTAGAGGAATATTTGTACGTTTCAAAAATGTAAACTTAGAAACTTTTCTGCTGAAAATCACATAATGGATTCCTATGGAAGGAAATACAAGTTACTGGTAAGTACACTTAGAATTACTTTTCAGGGTCAGTGCTGGGCTAACAGATGCAGCCCTGGATTCTCTCCTGATAAGAGGTGAGTAAATCGGAATTCGTTGTTCGGCTGATTTTAGAGTAATATTTATACGTTTCAAAAATGGACACTTAGAAACTTTTCAAGGAAAAACCACACAATGGATTCCTATGAAAGGAAATACAAGTTACTGGTAAGTACGCTTAGAATTACTTTTCAGGGTCAGTGCTGGGCTAAAAGATGCAGCCCTGGGTTCTCTCCTGATAACAGGTGAGTAAATCGGAATTCATAGTTTGGCTGAATTTAGAGGAATATTTGTACGTTTCAAAAATGGACACTTAGAATCTTTTCTGTTGAAAACCACACAATGGATTCCTATGGAAGGAAATACAAGTTACTGGTAAGTACACTTAGAATTACTTTTCAGGGTCAGTGCTGGGCTAAAAGATGCAGCACTGGGTTCTCTCCTGATAACAGGTGAGTAAATCGGAATTCATAGTTCGACTGATTTTCGAGGAATATTTGTACGTTTCAAAAATGGACATTTAGAAACTTTTCAAGGGAAAACCACACAATGGATTCCTATGGAAGGAAATACAAGTTACTGGTAAGTACGCTTAGAATTACTTTTCAGGGTCAGTGCTGGGCTAAAAGATGCAGCACTGGGTTCTCTCCTGATAACAGGTGAGTAAATCGGAATTCATAGTTCGGCTGATTTTAGAGGAATATTTGTATGTTTCAAAAATGGACACTTAGAAACTTTTCTGCTGAAAACCACACAATGGATTCCTATGGAAGGAAATACAAGTTACTGGTAAGTACTCTTAGAAATACTTTCCAGGGTCAGTGCTGCGCTAAAAGATGCAGCACTGGGTTCTCTCCTGATAACAGGTGAGTAAATCGGAATTCATAGTTCGACTGATTTTCAAGGAATATTTGTACGTTTCAAAAATGGACACTTAGAAACTTTTCTGGTGAAAACCACACAATGGATTCCTATAGAAGGAAATACAAGTTACTGGTAAGTACTCTTAGAATTACTTTCCAGGGTCAGTGCTGGGCTAAAAGATGCACCACTGGGTTCTCTCCTGATAACAGGTGAGTAAATCGGAATTCGTAGTTCGGCTGATTTTAGAGGAATATTTGTACGTTTCAAAAATGGACACTTAGAAACTTTTCTGTTGAAAACCACACAATGGATTCCTATGGAAGGAAATACAAGTTACTGGTAAGTACACTTAGAATTACTTTTCAGGGTCAGTGCTGGGCTAAAAGATGCAGCACTGGGTTCACTCCTGATAACAGGTGAGTAAATCGGAATTCATAGTTCGACTGATTTTCGAGTGATATTTGTACGTTTCAAAAATGGACACTTAGAAACTTTTCAGCTGAAAACCACACAATGGATTCCTATGGAAGGAAATACAAGTTACTGGTAAGTACGCTTAGAATTACTTTTCACGGTCAGTGCTGGGCTAACAGATGCAGCCCTGGGTTCTCTCCTGATAACAGGTGAGTAAATCAGAATTCGTAGTTCGGCTGATTTTAGAGGAATATTTGTACGTTTCAAAAATGTACACTTAGAAACTTTTCTGTTGAAAACCACACAATGGATTCCTATGGAAGGAAATACAAGTTACTGGTAAGTACACTTAGAATTACTTTTCAGGGTCAGTGCTGGGCTAACAGATGTAGCCCTGGCTTCTCTCCTGATAACAGGTGAGTAAATCGGAATTCGTAGTTCGGCTGATTTTAGAGGAATATTTGTACGTTTCAAAAATGTACACTTAGAAACTTTTCTGCTGAAAACCACACATTGGATTCCTATGGAAGGAAATACAAGTTCCTGGTAAGTACACTTAGAATTACTTTTCAGGGTCAGTGCTGGGCTAACAGATGCAGCACTGGGATCTCTCCTGATAACAGGTGAGTAAATTGGAATTCATAGTTCGGCTGATTTTAGAGGAATATTTGTACGTTTCAAAAATGTACACTTAGAAACCTTTCTGTTGAAAACCACACAATGGATTCCTATGGAAGGAAATACAAGTTACTGGTAATTACACTTAGAATTACTCTTCAGGGTCAGTGCTGGGCTAAAATATGCAGCACTGGGTTTTCTCCTGATAACAGGTGAGTAAATCGGAATTCATAGTTCGACTGATTTTCGAGGAATATTTGTACGTTTCAAAAATGGACATTTAGAAACTTTTCAAGGGAAAACCACACAATGGATTCCTATGGAAGGAAATACAAGTTACTGGTAAGTATGCTTAGAATTACTTTTCAGGGTCAGTGCTGGGCTAAAAGATGCAGCACTGGGTTCTCTCCTGATAACAGGTGAGTAAATCGGAATTCGTAGTTCGGCTGATTTTAGAGGAATATTTGTACGTTTCAAAAATGGACAGTTAGAAACTTTTCTGTTGAAAACCACACAATGGATTCCTATGGAAGGAAATACAAGTTACTTGTAAGTACTCTTTGAAATACTTTCCAGGGTCAGTGCTGGGCTAAAAGATGCAGCACTGGGTTCTCTCCTGATAACAGGTGAGTAAATCGGAATTCGTAGTTCGGCTGATTTTCGAGGAATATTTGTACGTTTCAAAAATGGACAGTTAGAAACTTTTCTGTTGAAAACCACACAATGGATTCCTATGGAAGGAAATACAAGTTACTGGTAAGTACGCTTAGAATTACTTTTCAGGGTCAGTGCTGGGCTAACAGATGCATCCCTGGGTTCTTTCCTGATAACAGGTGAGTAAATCGGAATTCGTCGTTTGACTAATTTTAGAGGAATATTTGTACGTTTCAAAAATGTACACTTAGAAACTTTTCTGCTGAAAACCACACAATGGATTCCTATGGAAGGAAATACAAGTTACTGGTAAGTATGCTTAGAATTACTTTTCAGGGTCAGTGCTGGGCTAACAGATGCAGCACTGGGTTCTCTCCTGATAACAGGTGAGTAAATCGGAATTCATAGTTCGGCTGATTTTAGAGGAATATTTGTACGTTTCAAAAATGTAAACTTAGAAACTTTTCTGCTGAAAATCACACAATGGATTCCTATGGAAGGAAATACAAGTTACTGGTAAGTACACTTAGAATTACTTTTCAGGGTCAGTGCTGGGCTAACAGATGCAGCCCTGGATTCTCTCCTGATAACAGGTGAGTAAATCAGAATTCGTTGTTTGGCTGATTTTAGAGTAATATTTATACGTTTCAAAAATGGACACTTCGAAACTTTTCAAGGAAAAACCACACAATGGATTCCTATGAAAGGAAATACAAGTTACTGGTAAGTACGCTTAGAATTACTTTTCAGGGTCAGTGTTGGGATAAACGATGCAGCACTGGGTTCTCTCCTGATAACAGGTGAGTAAATCGGAATTCATAGTTCGGCTGATTTTAGAGGAATATTTGTACGTTTCAAAAATGGACACTTAGAAACTTTTCTGTTGAAAACCACACAATGGATTCCTATGGAAGGAAATACAAGTTACTGGTAAGTACACTTAGAATTACTTTTCAGGGTCAGTGCTGGGCTAAAAGATGCAGCACTGGGTTCACTCCTGATAACAGGTGAGTAAATCGGAATTCGTTGTTTGGCTGATTTTAGAGGAATATGTGTACGTTTCAAAAATGGACACTTAGAAACTTTTCAAGGAAAAACCACACAATGGATTCCTATGAAAGGAAATACAAGTTACTAGTAAGTACGCTTAGAATTACTTTTCAGGGTCAGTGCTGGGCTAAAAGATGCAGCAGTGGGTTCTCTCCTGATAACAGGTGAGTAAATTGGAATTCATAGTTCGGCTGATTTTAGAGGAATATTTGTACGTTTCAAAAATGGACACTTAGAAACTTTTCTGTTGAAAACCACACAATGGATTCCTATGGAAGGAAATACAAGTTACTGGTAATTACACTTAGAATTACTCTTCAGGGTCAGTGCTGGGCTAAAATATGCAGCACTGGGTTCACTCCTGATAACAGGTGAGTAAATCGGAATTCATAGTTCGACTGATTTTCGAGGAATATTTGTACGTTTCAAAAATGGACATTTAGAAACTTTTCAAGGGAAAACCACACAATGGATTCCTATGGAAGGAAATACAAGTTACTGGTAAGTATGCTTAGAATTACTTTTCAGGGTCAGTGCTGGGCTAAAAGATGCAGCACTGGGTTCTCTCCTGATAACAGGTGAGTAAATCGGAATTCGTAGTTCGGCTGATTTTAGAGGAATATTTGTACGTTTCAAAAATGGACAGTTAGAAACTTTTCTGTTGAAAACCACTCAATGGATTCCTATGGAAGGAAATACAAGTTACTTGTAAGTACTCTTTGAAATACTTTCCAGGGTCAGTGCTGGGCTAAAAGATGCAGCACTGGGTTCTCTCCTGATAACAGGTGAGTAAATCGGAATTTATAGTTCGGCTGATTTTCGAGGAATATTTGTACGTTTCAAAAATGGACATTTAGAAACTTTTCAAGGGAAAACCACACAATGGATTCCTATGGAAGGAAATACAAGTTACTGGTAAGTATGCTTAGAATTACTTTTCAGGGTCAGTGCTGGGCTAAAAGATGCAGCACTGGGTTCTCTCCTGATAACAGGTGAGTAAATCGGAATTCGTAGTTCGGCTGATTTTAGAGGAATATTTGTACGTTTCAAAAATGGACACCTAGAAACTTTTCTGGTGAAAACCACACAATGGATTCCTATGGAAGGAAATACAAGTTACTGGTAAGTACGCTTAGAATTACTTTTCACGGTCAGTGCTGGGCTAACAGATGCAGCCCTGGGTTCTCTCCTGATAACAGGTGAGTAAATCAGAATTCGTAGTTCGGCTGATTTTAGAGGAATATTTGTACATTTCAAAAATGTACACTTAGAAACTTTTCTGTTGAAAACCACACAATGGATTCCTATGGAAGGAAATACAAGTTACTGGTAAGTACACTTAGAATTACTTTTCAGGGTCAGTGCTGGGCTAACAGATGCAGCACTGGGATCTCTCCTGATAACAGGTGAGTAAATCGGAATTCGTTGTTTGGCTGATTTTAGAGGAATATGTGTACGTTTCAAAAATGGACACTTAGAAACTTTTCAAGGAAAAACCACACAATGGATTCCTATGAAAGGAAATACAAGTTACTAGTAAGTACGCTTAGAATTACTTTTCAGGGTCAGTGCTGGGCTAAAAGATGCAGCACTGGGTTCTCTCCTGATAACAGGTGAGTAAATCGGAATTAATAGTTCGACTGATTTTCGAGGAATATTTGTACGTTTCAAAAATGGACATTTAGAAACTTTTCAAGGGAAAACCACACAATGGATTCCTATGGAAGGAAATACAAGTTACTTGTAAGTACTCTTTGAAATACTTTCCAGGGTCAGTGCTGGGCTAAAAGATGCAGCACTGGGTTCTCTCCTGATAACAGGTGAGTAAATCGGAATTCGTAGTTCGGCTGATTTTAGAGGAATATTTGTACGTTTCAAAAATGGACAGTTAGAAACTTTTCTGTTGAAAACCACACAATGGATTCCTATAGAAGGAAATACAAGTTACTTGTAAGTACTCTTTGAAATACTTTCCAGGGTCAGTGCTGGGCTAAAAGATGCAGCACTGGGTTCTCTCCTGATAACAGGTGAGTAAATCGGAATTTATAGTTCGACTGATTTTCGAGGAATATTTGTACGTTTCAAAAATGGACATTTAGAAACTTTTCAAGGGAAAACCACACAATGGATTCCTATGGAAGGAAATACAAGTTACTGGTAAGTACGCTTAGAATTACTTTTCAGGGTCAGTGCTGGGCTAAAAGATGCAGCACTGGGTTCTCTCCTGATAACAGGTGAGTAAATCGGAATTCGTAGTTCGGCTGATTTTAGAGGAATATTTGTACGTTTCAAAAATGGACAGAAACTTTTCTGTTGAAAACCACACAATGGATTCCTATGGAAGGAAATCCAAGTTACTGGTAAGTACGCTTAGAATTACTTTTCAGGGTCAGTGCTGGGCTAACAGATGCATCCCTGGGTTCTTTCCTGATAACAGGTGAGTAAATCGGAATTCGTCGTTCGACTAATTTTAGAGGAATATTTGTACGTTTCAAAAATGTACACTTAGAAACTTTTCTGCTGAAAACCACACAATGGATTCCTATGGAAGGAAATACAAGTTACTGGTAAGTATGCTTAGAATTACTTTTCAGGGTCAGTGCTGGGCTAACAGATGCAGCACTGGGTTCTCTCCTGATAACAGGTGAGTAAATCGGAATTCGTAGTTCGGCTGATTTTAGAGGAATATTTGTACGTTTCAAAAATGTAAACTTAGAAACTTTTCTGCTGAAAATCGCATAATGGATTCCTATGGAAGGAAATACAAGTTACTGGTAAGTACACTTAGAATTACTTTTCAGGGTCAGTGCTGGGCTAACAGATGCAGCCCTGGATTCTCTCCTGATAAGAGGTGAGTAAATCGGAATTCGTTGTTCGGCTGATTTTAGAGTAATATTTATACGTTTCAAAAATGGACACTTAGAAACTTTTCAAGGAAAAACCACACAATGGATTCCTATGAAAGGAAATACAAGTTACTGGTAAGTACGCTTAGAATTACTTTTCAGGGTCAGTGCTGGGCTAAAAGATGCAGCACTGGGTTCTCTCCTGATAACAGGTGAGTAAATCGGAATTCATAGTTTGGCTGAATTTAGAGGAATATTTGTACGTTTCAAAAATGGACACTTAGAATCTTTTCTGTTGAAAACCACACAATGGATTCCTATGGAAGGAAATACAAGTTACTGGTAAGTACACTTAGAATTACTTTTCAGGGTCAGTGCTGGGCTAAAAGATGCAGCACTGGGTTCTCTCCTGATAACAGGTGAGTAAATCGGAATTCATAGTTCGACTGATTTTCGAGGAATATTTGTACGTTTCAAAAATGGACATTTAGAAACTTTTCAAGGGAAAACCACACAATGGATTCCTATGGAAGGAAATACAAGTTACTGGTAAGTACGCTTAGAATTACTTTTCAGGGTCAGTGCTGGGCTAAAAGATGCAGCACTGGGTTCTCTCCTGATAACAGGTGAGTAAATCGGAATTCATAGTTCGGCTGATTTTAGAGGAATATTTGTATGTTTCAAAAATGGACACTTAGAAACTTTTCTGCTGAAAACCACACAATGGATTCCTATGGAAGGAAATACAAGTTACTGGTAAGTACTCTTAGAAATACTTTCCAGGGTCAGTGCTGCGCTAAAAGATGCAGCACTGGGTTCTCTCCTGATAACAGGTGAGTAAATCGGAATTCATAGTTCGACTGATTTTCAAGGAATATTTGTACGTTTCAAAAATGGACACTTAGAAACTTTTCTGGTGAAAACCACACAATGGATTCCTATAGAAGGAAATACAAGTTACTGGTAAGTACTCTTAGAATTACTTTCCAGGGTCAGTGCTGGGCTAAAAGATGCACCACTGGGTTCTCTCCTGATAACAGGTGAGTAAATCGGAATTCGTAGTTCGGCTGATTTTAGAGGAATATTTGTACGTTTCAAAAATGGACACTTAGAAACTTTTCTGTTGAAAACCACACAATGGATTCCTATGGAAGGAAATACAAGTTACTGGTAAGTACACTTAGAATTACTTTTCAGGGTCAGTGCTGGGCTAAAAGATGCAGCACTGGGTTCACTCCTGATAACAGGTGAGTAAATCGGAATTCATAGTTCGACTGATTTTCGAGTGATATTTGTACGTTTCAAAAATGGACACTTAGAAACTTTTCTGCTGAAAACCACACAATGGATTCCTATGGAAGGAAATACAAGTTACTGGTAAGTACGCTTAGAATTACTTTTCACGGTCAGTGCTGGGCTAACAGATGCAGCCCTGGGTTCTCTCCTGATAACAGGTGAGTAAATCAGAATTCGTAGTTCGGCTGATTTTAGAGGAATATTTGTACGTTTCAAAAATGTACACTTAGAAACTTTTCTGTTGAAAACCACACAATGGATTCCTATGGAAGGAAATACAAGTTACTGGTAAGTACACTTAGAATTACTTTTCAGGGTCAGTGCTGGGCTAACAGATGTAGCCCTGCCTTCTCTCCTGATAACAGGTGAGTAAATCGGAATTCGTAGTTCGGCTGATTTTAGAGGAATATTTGTACGTTTCAAAAATGTACACTTAGAAACTTTTCTGCTGAAAACCACACATTGGATTCCTATGGAAGGAAATACAAGTTCCTGGTAAGTACACTTAGAATTACTTTTCAGGGTCAGTGCTGGGCTAACAGATGCAGCACTGGGATCTCTCCTGATAACAGGTGAGTAAATTGGAATTCATAGTTCGGCTGATTTTAGAGGAATATTTGTACGTTTCAAAAATGTACACTTAGAAACTTTTCTGTTGAAAACCACACAATGGATTCCTATGGAAGGAAATACAAGTTACTGGTAATTACACTTAGAATTACTCTTCAGGGTCAGTGCTGGGCTAAAATATGCAGCACTGGGTTTTCTCCTGATAACAGGTGAGTAAATCGGAATTCATAGTTCGACTGATTTTCGAGGAATATTTGTACGTTTCAAAAATGGACATTTAGAAACTTTTCAAGGGAAAACCACACAATGGATTCCTATGGAAGGAAATACAAGTTACTGGTAAGTATGCTTAGAATTACTTTTCAGGGTCAGTGCTGGGCTAAAAGATGCAGCACTGGGTTCTCTCCTGATAACAGGTGAGTAAATCGGAATTCGTAGTTCGGCTGATTTTAGAGGAATATTTGTACGTTTCAAAAATGGACAGTTAGAAACTTTTCTGTTGAAAACCACACAATGGATTCCTATGGAAGGAAATACAAGTTACTTGTAAGTACTCTTTGAAATACTTTCCAGGGTCAGTGCTGGGCTAAAAGATGCAGCACTGGGTTCTCTCCTGATAACAGGTGAGTAAATCGGAATTCGTAGTTCGGCTGATTTTCGAGGAATATTTGTACGTTTCAAAAATGGACAGTTAGAAACTTTTCTGTTGAAAACCACACAATGGATTCCTATGGAAGGAAATACAAGTTACTGGTAAGTACGCTTAGAATTACTTTTCAGGGTCAGTGCTGGGCTAACAGATGCATCCCTGGGTTCTTTCCTGATAACAGGTGAGTAAATCGGAATTCGTCGTTCGACTAATTTTAGAGGAATATTTGTACGTTTCAAAAATGTACACTTAGAAACTTTTCTGCTGAAAACCACACAATGGATTCCTATGGAAGGAAATACAAGTTACTGGTAAGTATGCTTAGAATTACTTTTCAGGGTCAGTGCTGGGCTAACAGATGCAGCACTGGGTTCTCTCCTGATAACAGGTGAGTAAATCGGAATTCATAGTTCGGCTGATTTTAGAGGAATATTTGTACGTTTCAAAAATGTAAACTTAGAAACTTTTCTGCTGAAAATCACACAATGGATTCCTATGGAAGGAAATACAAGTTACTGGTAAGTACACTTAGAATTACTTTTCAGGGTCAGTGCTGGGCTAACAGATGCAGCCCTGGATTCTCTCCTGATAAGAGGTGAGTAAATCAGAATTCGTTGTTTGGCTGATTTTAGAGTAATATTTATACGTTTCAAAAATGGACACTTAGAAACTTTTCAAGGAAAAACCACACAATGGATTCCTATGAAAGGAAATACAAGTTACTGGTAAGTACGCTTAGAATTACTTTTCAGGGTCAGTGTTGGGCTAAAAGATGCAGCACTGGGTTCTCTCCTGATAACAGGTGAGTAAATCGGAATTCATAGTTCGGCTGATTTTAGAGGAATATTTGTACGTTTCAAAAATGGACACTTAGAAACTTTTCTGTTGAAAACCACACAATGGATTCCTATTGAAGGAAATACAAGTTACTGGTAAGTACACTTAGAATTACTTTTCAGGGTCAGTGCTGGGCTAAAAGATGCAGCACTGGGTTCACTCCTGATAACAGGTGAGTAAATCGGAATTCGTTGTTTGGCTGATTTTAGAGGAATATGTGTACGTTTCAAAAATGGACACTTAGAAACTTTTCAAGGAAAAACCACACAATGGATTCCTATGAAAGGAAATACAAGTTACTAGTAAGTACGCTTAGAATTACTTTTCAGGGTCAGTGCTGGGCTAAAAGATGCAGCAGTGGGTTCTCTCCTGATAACAGGTGAGTAAATTGGAATTCATAGTTCGGCTGATTTTAGAGGAATATTTGTACGTTTCAAAAATGGACACTTAGAAACTTTTCTGTTGAAAACCACACAATGGATTCCTATGGAAGGAAATACAAGTTACTGGTAATTACACTTAGAATTACTCTTCAGGGTCAGTGCTGGGCTAAAATATGCAGCACTGGGTTTTCTCCTGATAACAGGTGAGTAAATCGGAATTCATAGTTCGACTGATTTTCGAGGAATATTTGTACGTTTCAAAAATGGACATTTAGAAACTTTTCAAGGGAAAACCACACAATGGATTCCTATGGAAGGAAATACAAGTTACTGGTAAGTACGCTTAGAATTACTTTTCAGGGTCAGTGCTGGGCTAAAAGATGCACGACTGGGTTCTCTCCTGATAACAGGTGAGTAAATCGGAATTCGTAGTTCGGCTGATTTTAGAGGAATATTTGTACGTTTCAAAAATGGACAGTTAGAAACTTTTCTGTTGAAAACCACACAATGGATTCCTATGGAAGGAAATACAAGTTACTGGTAAGTACGCTTAGAATTACTTTTCAGGGTCAGTGCTGGGCTAACAGATGCATCCCTGGGTTCTTTCCTGATAACAGGTGAGTAAATCGGAATTCGTCGTTCGACTAAATTTAGAGGAATATTTGTACGTTTCAAAAATGTACACTTAGAAACTTTTCTGCTGAAAACCACACAATGGATTCCTATGGAAGGAAATACAAGTTACTGGTAAGTATGCTTAGAATTACTTTTCAGGGTCAGTGCTGGGCTAACAGATGCAGCACTGGGTTCTCTCCTGATAACAGGTGAGTAAATCGGAATTCGTAGTTCGGCTGATTTTAGAGGAATATTTGTACGTTTCAAAAATGTAAACTTAGAAACTTTTCTGCTGAAAATCACACAATGGATTCCTATGGAAGGAAATACAAGTTACTGGTAAGTACACTTAGAATTACTTTTCAGGGTCAGTGCTGGGCTAACAGATGCAGCCCTGGATTCTCTCCTGATAAGAGGTGAGTAAATCAGAATTCGTTGTTCGGCTGATTTTAGAGTAATATTTATACGTTTCAAAAATGGACACTTAGAAACTTTTCAAGGAAAAACCACACAATAGATTCTTATGAAAGGAAATACAAGTTACTGGTAAGTACGCTTAGAATTACTTTTCAGGGTCAGTGCTGGGCTAAAAGATGCAGCACTGGGTTCTCTCCTGATAACAGGTGAGTAAATCGGAATTCATAGTTCGGCTGATTTTAGAGGAATATTTGTACGTTTCAAAAATGGACACTTAGAAACTTTTCTGTTGAAAACCACACAATGGATTCCTATGGAAGGAAATACAAGTTAGTGGTAAGTACACTTAGAATTACTTTTCAGGGTCAGTGCTGGGCTAAAAGATGCAGCACTGGGTTCTCTCCTGATAACAGGTGAGTAAATCGGAATTCATAGTTCGACTGATTTTCGAGGAATATTTGTATGTTTAAAAAATGGACATTTAGAAACTTTTCAAGGGAAAACCACACAATGGATTCCTATGGAAGGAAATACAAGTTACTGGTAAGTACGCTTAGAATTATTTTCCAGGGTCAGTGCTGGTCTAAAAGATGCAGCACTGGGTTCTCTCCTGATAACAGGTGAGTAAATCGGAATTCGGAGTTTGACTGATTTTAGAGGAATATTTTTATGTTTCAAAAATGGACACTTAGAAACTTTTCTGGTGAAGACCACACAATGGATTCCTATGGAAGGAAATACAAGTTACTGGTAAGTATGCTTAGAATTACTTTCCAATGTCAGTGCTGGTCTAAAAGATGCAGCACTGGGTTCTCTACTGATAACAGGTGAGTAAATCGGAATTCGTAGTTCGGCTGATTTTCGAGGAATATTTGTACGTTTCAAAAATGGACACTTAGAAACTTTTCTGGTGAAAACCACACAATGGATTCCTAAGGAAGGAAATACAAGTTACTGGTAAGTACGCTTTGAATTAATTTTCGGGGACAGTGCTGGGCTAAAAGATGCAGCACTGGGTTCTCTCCTGATAACAGGTGAGTAAATCGGAATTCATAGTTCCGTTGATTTTAGAGGAATATTTGTACGTTTCAAAAATGGAGACTTAGAAACTTTTCTCCTGAAAACCACACAATGGATTCCTATTGAAGGAAATACAAGTTACTGGTAAGTATGCTTAGAATTACTTTTCAGCGTAACTGCTGGGCTAACAGATGCAGCACTGGTTTCTCTTCTGATCACAGGTGAGTAAATCCAAATTCGTAGTTCGACTGATTTTAGAGGAATATTTGTACGTTTAAAAAATGGACATTTAGAAACTTTTCAAGGGAAAACCACACAATGGATTCCTATGGAAGGAAATACAAGTTACTGGTAAGTATGCTTAGAATTACTTTTCAGGGTCAGTGCTGGGCTAAAAGATGCAGCACTGGGTTCTCTCCTGATAACAGGTGAGTAAATCAGAATTCGTAGTTCGGCTGATTTTAGAGGAATATTTGTACGTTTCAAAAATGGACAGTTAGAAACTTTTCTGTTGAAAACCACACAATGGATTCCTATGGAAGGAAATACAAGTTACTGGTAAGTATGCTTAGAATTACTTTTCAGGGTCAGTGCTGGGCTAAAAGATGCAGCACTGGGTTCTCTCCTGATAACAGGTGAGTAAATCGGAATTTGTAGTTCGGCTGATTTTAGAGGAATATTTGTACGTTTCAAAAATGGACAGTTAGAAACTTTTCTGTTGAAAACCACACAATGGATTCCTATGGAAGGAAATACAAGTTACTTGTAAGTACTCTTTGAAATACTTTCCAGGGTCAGTGCTGGGCTAAAAGATGCAGCACTGGGTTCTCTCCTGATAACAGGTGAGTAAATCGGAATTTATAGTTCGACTGATTTTCGAGGAATATTTGTACGTTTCAAAAATGGACATTTAGAAACTTTTCAAGGGAAAACCACACAATGGATTCCTATGGAAGGAAATACAAGTTACTGGTAAGTACGCTTAGAATTACTTTTCAGGGTCAGTGCTGGGCTAAAAGATGCACGACTGGGTTCTCTCCTGATAACAGGTGAGTAAATCGGAATTCGTAGTTCGGCTGATTTTAGAGGAATATTTGTACGTTTCAAAAATGGACAGTTAGAAACTTTTCTGTTGAAAACCACACAATGGATTCCTATGGAAGGAAATACAAGTTACTGGTAAGTACGCTTAGAATTACTTTTCAGGGTCAGTGCTGGGCTAACAGATGCATCCCTGGGTTCTTTCCTGATAACAGGTGAGTAAATCGGAATTCGTCGTTCGACTAAATTTAGAGGAATATTTGTACGTTTCAAAAATGTACACTTAGAAACTTTTCTGCTGAAAACCACACAATGGATTCCTATGGAAGGAAATACAAGTTACTGGTAAGTATGCTTAGAATTACTTTTCAGGGTCAGTGCTGGGCTAACAGATGCAGCACTGGGTTCTCTCCTGATAACAGGTGAGTAAATCGGAATTCGTAGTTCGGCTGATTTTAGAGGAATATTTGTACGTTTCAAAAATGTAAACTTAGAAACTTTTCTGCTGAAAATCACACAATGGATTCCTATGGAAGGAAATACAAGTTACTGGTAAGTACACTTAGAATTACTTTTCAGGGTCAGTGCTGGGCTAACAGATGCAGCCCTGGATTCTCTCCTGATAAGAGGTGAGTAAATCAGAATTCGTTGTTCGGCTGATTTTAGAGTAATATTTATACGTTTCAAAAATGGACACTTAGAAACTTTTCAAGGAAAAACCACACAATAGATTCTTATGAAAGGAAATACAAGTTACTGGTAAGTACGCTTAGAATTACTTTTCAGGGTCAGTGCTGGGCTAAAAGATGCAGCACTGGGTTCTCTCCTGATAACAGGTGAGTAAATCGGAATTCATAGTTCGGCTGATTTTAGAGGAATATTTGTACGTTTCAAAAATGGACACTTAGAAACTTTTCTGTTGAAAACCACACAATGGATTCCTATGGAAGGAAATACAAGTTAGTGGTAAGTACACTTAGAATTACTTTTCAGGGTCAGTGCTGGGCTAAAAGATGCAGCACTGGGTTCTCTCCTGATAACAGGTGAGTAAATCGGAATTCATAGTTCGACTGATTTTCGAGGAATATTTGTATGTTTCAAAAATGGACATTTAGAAACTTTTCAAGGGAAAACCACACAATGGATTCCTATGGAAGGAAATACAAGTTACTGGTAAGTACGCTTAGAATTACTTTCCAGGGTCAGTGCTGGTCTAAAAGATGCAGCACTGGGTTCTCTCCTGATAACAGGTGAGTAAATCGGAATTCGGAGTTTGACTGATTTTAGAGGAATATTTTTATGTTTCAAAAATGGACACTTAGAAACTTTTCTGGTGAAGACCACACAATGGATTCCTATGGAAGGAAATACAAGTTACTGGTAAGTATGCTTAGAATTACTTTCCAATGTCAGTGCTGGTCTAAAAGATGCAGCACTGGGTTCTCTACTGATAACAGGTGAGTAAATCGGAATTCGTAGTTCGGCTGATTTTCGAGGAATATTTGTACGTTTCAAAAATGGACACTTAGAAACTTTTCTGGTGAAAACCACACAATGGATTCCTAAGGAAGGAAATACAAGTTACTGGTAAGTACGCTTTGAATTAATTTTCGGGGACAGTGCTGGGCTAAAAGATGCAGCACTGGGTTCTCTCCTGATAAAAGGTGAGTAAATCGGAATTCATAGTTCCGTTGATTTTAGAGGAATATTTGTACGTTTCAAAAATGGAGACTTAGAAACTTTTCTCCTGAAAACCACACAATGGATTCCTATTGAAGGAAATACAAGTTACTGGTAAGTATGCTTAGAATTACTTTTCAGCGTAACTGCTGGGCTAACAGATGCAGCACTGGTTTCTCTTCTGATCACAGGTGAGTAAATCCAAATTCGTAGTTCGACTGATTTTAGAGGAATATTTGTACGTTTAAAAAATGGACATTTAGAAACTTTTCAAGGGAAAACCACACAATGGATTCCTATGGAAGGAAATACAAGTTACTGGTAAGTATGCTTAGAATTACTTTTCAGGGTCAGTGCTGGGCTAAAAGATGCAGCACTGGGTTCTCTCCTGATAACAGGTGAGTAAATCAGAATTCGTAGTTCGGCTGATTTTAGAGGAATATTTGTACGTTTCAAAAATGGACAGTTAGAAACTTTTCTGTTGAAAACCACACAATGGATTCCTATGGAAGGAAATACAAGTTACTTGTAAGTACTCTTTGAAATACTTTCCAGGGTCAGTGCTGGGCTAAAAGATGCAGCACTGGGTTCTCTCCTGATAACAGGTGAGTAAATCGGAATTTATAGTTCGACTGATTTTCGAGGAATATTTGTACGTTTCAAAAATGGACATTTAGAAACTTTTCAAGGGAAAACCACACAATGGATTCCTATGGAAGGAAATACAAGTTACTGGTAAGTACGCTTAGAATTACTTTTCAGGGTCAGTGCTGGGCTAAAAGATGCACGACTGGGTTCTCTCCTGATAACAGGTGAGTAAATCGGAATTCGTAGTTTGGCTGATTTTAGAGGAATATTTGTACGTTTCAAAAATGGACAGTTAGAAACTTTTCTGTTGAAAACCACACAATGGATTCCTATGGAAGGAAATACAAGTTACTGGTAAGTACGCTTAGAATTACTTTTCAGGGTCAGTGCTGGGCTAACAGATGCATCCCTGGGTTCTTTCCTGATAACAGGTGAGTAAATCGGAATTCGTCGTTCGACTAAATTTAGAGGAATATTTGTACGTTTCAAAAATGTACACTTAGAAACTTTTCTGCTGAAAACCACACAATGGATTCCTATGGAAGGAAATACAAGTTACTGGTAAGTATGCTTAGAATTACTTTTCAGGGTCAGTGCTGGGCTAACAGATGCAGCACTGGGTTCTCTCCTGATAACAGGTGAGTAAATCGGAATTCGTAGTTCGGCTGATTTTAGAGGAATATTTGTACGTTTCAAAAATGTAAACTTAGAAACTTTTCTGCTGAAAATCACACAATGGATTCCTATGGCAGGAAATACAAGTTACTGGTAAGTACACTTAGAATTACTTTTCAGGGTCAGTGCTGGGCTAACAGATGCAGCCCTGGATTCTCTCCTGATAAGAGGTGAGTAAATCAGAATTCGTTGTTCGTCTGATTTTAGAGTAATATTTATACGTTTCAAAAATGGACACTTAGAAACTTTTCAAGGAAAAACCACACAATGGATTCTTATGAAAGGAAATACAAGTTACTGGTAAGTACGCTTAGAATTACTTTTCAGGGTCAGTGCTGGGCTAAAAGATGCAGCACTGGGTTCTCTCCTGATAACAGGTGAGTAAATCGGAATTCATAGTTCGGCTGATTTTAGAGGAATATTTGTACGTTTCAAAAATGGACACTTAGAAACTTTTCTGTTGAAAACCACACAATGGATTCCTATGGAAGGAAATACAAGTTAGTGGTAAGTACACTTAGAATTACTTTTCAGGGTCAGTGCTGGGCTAAAAGATGCAGCACTGGGTTCTCTCCTGATAACAGGTGAGTAAATCGGAATTCATAGTTCGACTGATTTTCGAGGAATATTTGTATGTTTCAAAAATGGACATTTAGAAACTTTTCAAGGGAAAACCACACAATGGATTCCTATGGAAGGAAATACAAGTTACTGGTAAGTACGCTTAGAATTACTTTCCAGGGTCAGTGCTGGTCTAAAAGATGCAGCACTGGTTTCTCTCCTGATAACAGGTGAGTAAATCGGAATTCGGAGTTTGACTGATTTTAGAGGAATATTTTTATGTTTCAAAAATGGACACTTAGAAACTTTTCTGGTGAAGACCACACAATGGATTCCTATGGAAGGAAATACAAGTTACTGGTAAATATGCTTAGAATTACTTTCCAATGTCAGTGCTGGTCTAAAAGATGCAGCACTGGGTTCTCTACTGATAACAGGTGAGTAAATCGGAATTCGTAGTTCGGCTGATTTTCGAGGAATATTTGTACGTTTCAAAAATGGACACTTAGAAACTTTTCTGGTGAAAACCACACAATGGATTCCTAAGGAAGGAAATACAAGTTACTGGTAAGTACGCTTTGAATTAATTTTCGGGGACAGTGCTGGGCTAAAAGATGCAGCACTGGGTTCTCTCCTGATAACAGGTGAGTAAATCGGAATGCATAGTTCCGTTGATTTTAGAGGAATATTTGTACGTTTCAAAAATGGAGACTTAGAAAATTTTCTCCTGGAAACCACACAATGGATTCCTATTGAAGGAAATACAAGTTACTGGTAAGTATGCTTAGAATTACTTTTCAGCGTAACTGCTGGGCTAACAGATGCAGCACTGGTTTCTCTTCTGATCACAGGTGAGTAAATCCAAATTCGTAGATCAACTGATTTTAGAGGAATATTTCTACGTTTCAAAAATGGACACTTAGAAACTTTTCTGCTGAAAACCACACAATGCATTTCTATGGAAGGAAATACAAGTTACTGGGAAGTACGCATAGAATTACTTTCCAGGGTCAGTGCTGGTCTAAAAGATGCAGCACTGGGTTCTTTCCTGATAACAGGTGAGTAAATTAGAATTTGTAGTTCGACTGATTTTAGAGGAATTTTTTGTACATTTCAAAAATGGACACTTAGAAACTTTTCTGATGAAGACCACACAATGGATTCCTATGGAAGGAAATACAAGTTACTGGTAAGTACTCTTAGAATTACTTTCCTGGGTCAGTGCTGGGCTAAAAGATGCAGCACTGGGTTCTCTCCTGATAACAGGTGAGTAAATCGGAATTCATAGTTCGACTGATTTTCGAGGAATATTTGTATGTTTCAAAAATGAACAGTTAGAAACTTTTCTGGTGAAAACCACAAAATGGATTCCTATGGAAGGAAATACAAGTTACTGGTAAGTACACTTAGAATTACTTCTCAGGGTCAGTGCTGGGCTAAAAGATGCAGCACTGGGTTCTCTCCTGATAACTGGTGAGTAAATCTGAATTCATAGTTCGGTTGATTTTAGAGGAATATTTGTACGTTTCAAAAATGTACACTTAGAAACTTTTCTGCTGAAAACCACACAATGGATTCTTATGGAAGGAAGTACAAGTTACTGCTAAGTACGCTTAGAATTACTTTCCAGGGTCAGTGCTGGTCTAAAAGATGCAGCACTGGGTTCTCTCCTGATAACAGGTGAGTAAATCGGAATTCGTAGTTTGACTGATTTTAGAGGAATATTTGTACATTTCAAAAACGAACACTTAGAAACTTTTCTGGTGAAGACCACACAATGGATTCCTGAGGAAGGAAATACAAGTTACTGGTAAGTACTCTTAGAATTACTTTCCAGGGTCAATACTGGGCTAAAAGATGCAGCACTGGGTTCTCTCCGGATAACAGGTGAGTAAATCGGAATTCATGGTTCGACTGATTTTCGAGGAATATTTGTACGTTTCAAAAATGGACACTTAGAAACTTTTATGGTGAAAACCACACAATGGATTCTTAAGGAAGGAAATACAAGTTACTGGTAAGTACGCTTAGAATTAATTTTCGGGGACAGTGCTGGGCTAAAAGATGCAGCACTGGGTTCTCTCCTGATAACAGGTGAGTAAATCGGAATTCATAGTTCCGTTGATTTTAGAGGAATATTTGTACGTTTCAAAAATGGAGACTTAGAAACTTTTCTGCTGAAAACCACACAATGGATTCCTATGGAAGGAAATACAAGTTACTGGTAAGTATGCTTAGAATTACTTTTCAGCGTAAGTGCTGGGCTAACAGATGCAGCACTGGGTTCTCTCCTGATATCAGGTGAGTAAATCCGAATTCGTAGTTCGACTGATTTTAGAGGAATATTTGTACGTTTAAAAAATGGACACTTAGAAACTTTTCTGCTGAAAACCACACAATGGATTCCTATGGAAGGAAATACAAGTTACTGGTAAGTACACTTAGAATTACTTTCCAGGGTCAGTGCTGGTCTAAAAGATGCAGCACTGGGTTCTCTACTTATAACAGGTGAGTAAATCGGAATTCGTAGTTCGGCTGATTTTAGAGGAATATTTGTACGTTTCAAAAATGGACACTTAGAAACTTTTCTGCTGAAAACCACACAATTCATTTCTATGGAAGGAAATACAAGTTACAGGTAAGTACGCTTAGAATTACTTTCCAGGGTCAGTGCAGGGCTAAAAGATGCAGCACTGGGTTCTCTCCTGATAACAGGTGAGTAAATCGGAATTCGTAGTTTGGCTGATTTTAGAGGAATATTTATAAGTTTCAAAAATTGACACTTAGAAACTTTTCTGCTGAAAACCACACAATGGATTCCTATGAAAGGAAATATAAGTTACTGGTAACTACTCTTAGAATTACTTTCCAGGGTCAGTGCTGGTCTAAAAGATGCAGCACTGGGTTATCTACTGATAACAGGTGAGTAAATTGGAATTCGTAGTTCGGCTGATTTTCGAGGAATATTTGTACGTTTCAAAAATGGACACTTAGAAACTTTTCTGGTGAAAACCACACAATGGATTCCTAAGGAAGGAAATACAAGTTACTGGTAAGTACGCTTTGAATTAATTTTCGTGGACAGTGCTGGGCTAAAAGATGCAGCACTGGGTTCTCTCCTGATAACAGGCGAGTAAATCGGAATTCATAGTTCCGTTGATTTTAGAGGAATATTTGTACGTTTCAAAAATGGAGACTTAGAAACTTTTCTGCTGAAAACCACACAATGGATTCCTATTGAAGAGAATACAAGTTAGTGGTAAGTATGCTTAGAATTACTTCTCAGGGTCAGTGCTGGGCTAAAAGATGCAGCACTGGGTTCTCTCCTGATAACTGGTGAGTAAATCTGAATTCATAGTTCGGTTGATTTTAGAGGAATATTTGTACGTTTCAAAAATGTACACTTAGAAACTTTTCTGCTGAAAACCACACAATGGATTCTTATGGAAGGAAGTACAAGTTACTGCTAAGTACGCTTAGAATTACTTTCCAGGGTCAGTGCTGGTCTAAAAGATGCAGCACTGGGTTCTCTCCTGATAACAGGTGAGTAAATCGGAATTCGTAGTTTGACTGATTTTAGAGGAATATTTGTACATTTCAAAAACGAACACTTAGAAACTTTTCTGGTGAAGACCACACAATGGATTCCTGAGGAAGGAAATACAAGTTACTGGTAAGTACTCTTAGAATTACTTTCCAGGGTCAATACTGGGCTAAAAGATGCAGCACTGGGTTCTCTCCGGATAACAGGTGAGTAAATCGGAATTCATGGTTCGACTGATTTTCGAGGAATATTTGTACGTTTCAAAAATGGACACTTAGAAACTTTTATGGTGAAAACCACACAATGGATTCTTAAGGAAGGAAATACAAGTTACTGGTAAGTACGCTTAGAATTAATTTTCGGGGACAGTGCTGGGCTAAAAGATGCAGCACTGGGTTCTCTCCTGATAACAGGTGAGTAAATCGGAATTCATAGTTCCGTTGATTTTAGAGGAATATTTGTACGTTTCAAAAATGGAGACTTAGAAACTTTTCTGCTGAAAACCACACAATGGATTCCTATGGAAGGAAATACAAGTTACTGGTAAGTATGCTTAGAATTACTTTTCAGCGTAAGTGCTGGGCTAACAGATGCAGCACTGGGTTCTCTCCTGATATCAGGTGAGTAAATCCGAATTCGTAGTTCGACTGATTTTAGAGGAATATTTGTACGTTTAAAAAATGGACACTTAGAAACTTTTCTGCTGAAAACCACACAATGGATTCCTATGGAAGGAAATACAAGTTACTGGTAAGTACACTTAGAATTACTTTCCAGGGTCAGTGCTGGTCTAAAAGATGCAGCACTGGGTTCTCTACTTATAACAGGTGAGTAAATCGGAATTCGTAGTTCGGCTGATTTTAGAGGAATATTTGTACGTTTCAAAAATGGACACTTAGAAACTTTTCTGCTGAAAACCACACAATTCATTTCTATGGAAGGAAATACAAGTTACAGGTAAGTACGCTTAGAATTACTTTCCAGGGTCAGTGCAGGGCTAAAAGATGCAGCACTGGGTTCTCTCCTGATAACAGGTGAGTAAATCGGAATTCGTAGTTTGGCTGATTTTAGAGGAATATTTATACGTTTCAAAAATTGACACTTAGAAACTTTTCTGCTGAAAACCACACAATGGATTCCTATGAAAGGAAATATAAGTTACTGGTAACTACTCTTAGAATTACTTTCCAGGGTCAGTGCTGGTCTAAAAGATGCAGCACTGGGTTATCTACTGATAACAGGTGAGTAAATTGGAATTCGTAGTTCGGCTGATTTTCGAGGAATATTTGTACGTTTCAAAAATGGACACTTAGAAACTTTTCTGGTGAAAACCACACAATGGATTCCTAAGGAAGGAAATACAAGTTACTGGTAAGTACGCTTTGAATTAATTTTCGTGGACAGTGCTGGGCTAAAAGATGCAGCACTGGGTTCTCTCCTGATAACAGGTGAGTAAATCGGAATTCATAGTTCCGTTGATTTTAGAGGAATATTTGTACGTTTCAAAAATGGAGACTTAGAAACTTTTCTGCTGAAAACCACACAATGGATTCCTATTGAAGAGAATACAAGTTAGTGATAAGTATGCTTAGAATTACTTTTCAGCGTAAGTGCTGGGCTAACAGATGCAGCACTGGTTTCTCTCCTGATCACAAGTGAGTAAATCCAAATTCGTAGTTCGACTGATTTTAGAGGAATATTTCTACGTTTCAAAAATGGACACTTAGAAACTTTTCTGGTGAAAACCACACAATGGATTCCTAAGGAAGGAAAAACAAGTTACTGGTAAGTACGCTTTGAATTAATTTTCGGGGACAGTGCTGGGCTAAAAGATGCAGCACTGGGTTCTCTCCTGATAACAGGTGAGTAAATCGGAATTCATAGTTCCGTTGATTTTAGAGGAATATTTGTACTTTTCAAAAATGGAGACTTAGAAACTTTTCTCCTGAAAACCACACAATGGATTCCTATTGAAGGAAATACAAGTTACTGGTAAGTATGCTTAGAATTACTTTTCAGCGTAAGTGCTGGGCTAACAGATGCAGCACTGGTTTCTCTCCTGATCACAGGTGAGTAAATCCAAATTCGTAGTTCAACTGATTTTAGAGGAATATTTCTACGTTTCAAAAATGGACACTTAGAAACTTTTCTGCTGAAAACCACACAATGCATTTCTATGGAAGGAAATACAAGTTACTGGGAAGTACGCATAGAATTACTTTCCAGGGTCAGTGCTGGTCTAAAAGATGCAGCACTCGGTTCTTTCCTGATAACAGGTGAGTAAATTAGAATTTGTAGTTCGACTGATTTTAAAGGAATTTTTTGTACATTTCAAAAATGGACACTTAGAAACTTTTCTGATGAAGACCACACAATGGATTCCTATGGAAGGAAATACAAGTTACTGGTAAGTACTCTTAGAATTACTTTCCTGGGTCAGTGCTGGGCTAAAAGATGCAGCACTGGGTTCTCTCCTGATAACAGGTGAGTAAATCGGAATTCATAGTTCGACTGATTTTCGAGGAATATTTGTATGTTTCAAAAATGAACAGTTAGAAACTTTTCTGGTGAAAACCACAAAATGGATTCCTATGGAAGGAAATACAAGTTACTGGTAAGTACACTTAGAATTACTTTTCAGGGTCTGTGCTGGGCTAAAAGATGCAGCACTGGGTTCTCTCCTGATAACTGGTGAGTAAATCTGAATTCATAGTTCGGTTGATTTTAGAGGAATATTTGTACGTTTCAAAAATGTACACTTAGAAACTTTTCTGCTGAAAACCACACAATGGATTCCTATGTAATGAAGTACAAGTTACTGCTAAGTATGCTTAGAATTACTTTCCAGGGTCAGTGCTGGTCTAAAAGATGCAGCACTGGGTTCTCTCCTGATAACAGGTGAGTAAATCGGAATTCGTAGTTTGACTGATTTTAGAGGAATATTTGTACATTTCAAAAACGAACACTTAGAAACTTTTCTGGTGAAGACCACACAATGGATTCCTGAGGAAGGAAATACAAGTTACTGGTAAGTACTCTTAGAATTACTTTCCAGGGTCAATACTGGGCTAAAAGATGCAGCACTGGGTTCTCTCCGGATAACAGGTGAGTAAATCGGAATTCATGGTTCGACTGATTTTCGAGGAATATTTGTACGTTTGAAAAATGGACACTTAGAAACTTTTATGGTGAAAACCACACAATGGATTCTTAAGGAAGGAAATACAAGTTACTGGTAAGTACGCTTAGAATTAATTTTCGGGGACAGTGCTGGGCTAAAAGATGCAGCACTGGGTTCTCTCCTGATAACAGGTGAGTAAATCGGAATTCATAGTTCCGTTGATTTTAGAGGAATATTTGTACGTTTCAAAAATGGAGACTTATAAACTTTTCTGCTGAAAACCACACAATGGATTCCTATGAAAGGAAATACAAGTTACTGGTAAGTATGCTTAGAATTACTTTTCAGCGTAAGTGCTGGGCTAACAGATGCAGCACTGGGTTCTCTCCTGATATCAGGTGAGTAAATCCGAATTCGTAGTTCGACTGATTTTAGAGGAATATTTGTACGTTTAAAAAATGGACACTTAGAAACTTTTCTGCTGAAAACCACACAATGGATTCCTATGGAAGGAAATACAAGTTACTGGTAAGTACACTTAGAATTACTTTCCAGGGTCAGTGCTGGTCTAAAAGATGCAGCACTGGGTTCTCTACTTATAACAGGTGAGTAAATCGGAATTCGTAGTTCGGCTGATTTTAGAGAAATATTTGTACGTTTCAAAAATGGACACTTAGAAACTTTTCTGCTGAAAACCACACAATTCATTTCTATGGAAGGAAATACAAGTTACAGGTAAGTACGCTTAGAATTACTTTCCAGGGTCAGTGCAGGGCTAAAAGATGCAGCACTGGGTTCTCTCCTGATAACAGGTGAGTAAATCGGAATTCGTAGTTTGGCTGATTTTAGAGGAATATTTATACGTTTTAAAAATTGACACTTAGAAACTTTTCTGCTGAAAACCACACAATGGATTCCTATGAAAGGAAATATAAGTTACTGGTAACTACTCTTAGAATTACTTTCCAGGGTCAGTGCTGGTCTAAAAGATGCAGCACTGGGTTCTCTCCTGATAACAGGTGAGTAAATCGGAATTCGGAGTTTGACTGATTTTAGAGGAATATTTTTATGTTTCAAAAATGGACACTTAGAAACTTTACTGGTGAAGACCACACAATGGATTCCTATGGAAGGAAATACAAGTTACTGGTAAGTATGCTTAGAATTACTTTCCAATGTCAGTGCTGGTCTAAAAGATGCAGCACTGGGTTATCTACTGATAACAGGTGAGTAAATTGGAATTCGTAGTTCGGCTGATTTTCAAGGAATATTTGTACGTTTCAAAAATGGACACTTAGAAACTTTTCTGGTGAAAACCACACAATGGATTCCTAAGGAAGGAAATACAAGTTACTGGTAAGTACGCTTTGAATTAATTTTCGGGGACAGTGCTGGGCTAAAAGATGCAGCACTGGGTTCTCTCCTGATAACAGGTGAGTAAATCGGAATTCATAGTTCCGTTGATTTTAGAGGAATATTTGTACGTTTCAAAAATGGAGACTTAGAAACTTTTCTGCTGAAAACCACACAATGGATTCCTATTGAAGAGAATACAAGTTACTGGTAAGTATGCTTAGAATTACTTTTCAACGTAAGTGCTGGGCTAACAGATGCAGCACTGGGTTCTCTCCTGATAACAGGTGAGTAAATCCGAATTCGTAGTTCGACTGATTTTAGAGGAATATTTCTACGTTTCAAAAATGGACACTTAGAAACTTTTCTGCTGAAAACCACACAATGCATTTCTATGGAAGGAAATACAAGTTACTGGGAAGTACGCATAGAATTACTTTCCAGGGTCAGTGCTGGTCTAAAAGATGCAGCACTGGGTGCTCTCCTGATAACAGGTGAGTAAATTGGAATTTGTAGTTCGACTGATTTTAGAGGAATATTTGTACATTTCAAAAATGGACAGTTAGAAACTTTTCTGGTGAAAACCACACAATGGATACCTATGGAAGGAAATACAAGTTACTGGTAAGTACTCTTAGAATTACTTTCCAGGGTCAGTGCTGGGCTAAAAGATGCAGCACTGGGTTCTCCTGATAACAGGTGAGTAAATCGGAATTCATAGTTCGACTGATTTTCGAGGAATATTTGTATGTTTCAAAAATGGACAGTTAGAAACTTTTCTGGTGAAAACCACACAATGGATTCCTATGGAAGGAAATACAAGTTACTGGTAAGTACACTTAGAATTACTTTTCAGGGTCAGTGATGGGATAAAAGATGCAGCACTGGGTTCTCTCCTGATAACAGGTGAGTAAATCGGAATTCATAGTTCGACTGATTTTCGAGTAATATTTATACGTTTCAAAAATGGACAGTTAGAAACTTTTCTGGTGAAAACCACACAATCCATTCCTATGGAAGGAAATACAAGTTACTGGTAAGTACGCTTAGAATTAATTTCCAGGGTCAGTGCAGGGCTAAAAGATGCAGCACTGGGTTCTCTCCTGATAACAGGTGAGTAAATCGGAATTCGTAGTTCGGCTGATTTTAGAGGTATATTTGTACGTTTCAAAAATGTACACTTAGAAACTTTTCTGCTGAAAACCACACAATGGATTCCTATAGAAGGAGATACAAGTTACTAGTAAGTACGCTTAGAATTACTTTTCAGGGTCAGTGCTGGTCTAAAAGATGCAGCACTGGGTTCTCTCCTGATAACAGGTGAGTAAATCGGAATTCATAGTTCGACTGATTTTCGAGGAATATTTTTACGTTTCAAAAATGGACACTTAGAAACTTTTCTGCTGAAAACCACACAATGCATTTCTATAGAAGGAAATGCAAGTTACTGGTAAGTACGCTTAGAATTACTTTCCAGGGTCAGTGCTGCTCTAAAAGATGCAGCACTGGGTTCTCTCCTGATAACAGGTGAGTAAATCGGAATTCATAGTTCGACTGATTTTCGAGCAATATTTTTACGTTTCAAAAATGGACACTTAGAAACTTTTCTGGTGAAAACCACACAATGGATTCCTATGGAAGGAAACACAAGTTACTGGTAAGTATGCTTAGAATTACTTTTCAGGGTCAGTGCTGGTCTAAAAGATGCAGCACTGGGTTCTCTCCTGATAACAGGTGAGTAAATCGGAATTCGTAGTTCGACTGTTTTTAGAGGAATATTTGTACGTTTCAAAAATGGACACTTAGAAACTTTTCTGCTGAAAACCACACAATTCATTTCTATGGAAGGAAATACAAGTTACTGGTAAGTATGCTTCGAATTACATTCCAGGGTCAGTGCAGGGCTAAAAGATGCAGCACTGGGTTCTCTCCTGATAACAGGTGAGTAAATCGGAATTCGTAGTTTGACTGATTTTAGAGGAATATTTGTACATTTCAAAAATGGACACTTAGAAACTTTTCGGATGAAGACCACACAATGGATTCCTATGGAAGGAAATACAAGTTACTGGTAAGTACTCTTAGAATTACTTTCCAGGGTCAGTGCTGGGCTAAAAGATGCAGCACTGGGTTCTCTCCTGATAACTGGTGAGTAAATCTGAATTCATAGTTCAGTTGATTTTAGAGGAATATTTGTACGTTTCACAAATGGACACTTAGAAGCTTTTCTGCTGAAAACCACACAATGGATTCCTATGGAAGGAAACACAAGTTACTGGTAAGTACGCTTAGAATTACCTTTCAGGGTCGTGCTGGGCTAACAGATGCAGCCCTGGGTTCTCTCCTGATAACAGGTGAGTAAATCGGAATTCGTAGTTCGGCTCATTTTAGAGGAAAATTTGTGTGTTTCAAAAATGTACAGTTAGAAACTTTTCTGCTGAAAACCACAAAATGGATTCCTATTGAAGGAAGTACAAGTTACTGCTAAGTATGCTTAGAATTACTTTCCAGGGTCAGTGCTGGTCTAAAAGATGCAGCACTGGGTTCTCTCCTGATAACAGGTGAGTAAATCGGAATTCGTAGTTTGACTGATTTTAGAGGAATAATTGTACATTTCAAAAATGGACACTTAAAAACTTTTCTGGTGAAGACCTCACAATGGATTCCTGAGGAAGGAAATACAAGTTACTGGTAAGTACTCTTAGAATTACTTTCCAGGGTCAATGCTGGGCTAAAAGATGCAGCACTGGGTTCTCTCCGGATAACAGGTGAGTAAATCGGAATTCATGGTTCGACTGATTTTTGAGGAATATTTGTACGTTTCAAAAATGGACACTTAGAAACTATTCTGGTGAAAACCACACAATGGATTCCTATGGAAGGAAATACAAGTTACTGGTAAGTATGCTTAGAATTACTTTCCAATGTCAGTGCTGGTCTAAAAGATGCAGCACTGGGTTATCTACTGATAACAGGTGAGTAAATTGGAATTCGTAGTTCGGCTGATTTTCAAGGAATATTTGTACGTTTCAAAAATGGACACTTAGAAACTTTTCTGGTGAAAACCACACAATGCATTTCTATGGAAGGAAATACAAGTTACTGGGAAGTACGCATAGAATTACTTTCCAGGGTCAGTGCTGGTCTAATAGATGCAGCACTGGGTTCTCTCCTGATAACAGGTGAGTAAATTGGAATTTGTAGTTCGACTGATTTTAGAGGAATATTTGTACATTTCAAAAATGGACAGTTAGAAACTTTTCTGATGAAAACCACACAATGGATTCCTAAGGAAGGAAATACAAGTTACTGGTAAGTACGCTTTGAATTAATTTTCGGGGACAGTGCTGGGCTAAAAGATGCAGCACTGGGTTCTCTCCTGATAACAGGTGAGTAAATCGGAATGCATAGTTCCGTTGATTTTAGAGGAATATTTGTACGTTTCAAAAATGGAGACTTAGAAAATTTTCTCCTGAAAACCACACAATGGATTCCTATTGAAGGAAATACAAGTTACTGGTAAGTATGCTTAGAATTACTTTTCAGCGTAAGTGCTGGGCTAACAGATGCAGCACTGGTTTCTCTCCTGATCACAGGTGAGTAAATCCAAATTCGTAGTTCGACTGATTTTAGAGGAATATTTCTACGTTTCAAAAATGGACACTTAGAAACTTTTCTGCTGAAAACCACACAATGCATTTCTATGGAAGGAAATACAAGTTACTGGGAAGTACGCATAGAATTACTTTCCAGGGTCAGTGCTGGTCTAAAAGATGCAGCACTGGGTTCTTTCCTGATAACAGGTGAGTAAATTAGAATTTGTAGTTCGACTGATTTTAAAGGAATTTTTTGTACATTTCAAAAATGGACACTTAGAAACTTTTCTGATGAAGACCACACAATGGATTCCTATGGAAGGAAATACAAGTTACTGGTAAGTACTCTTAGAATTACTTTCCTGGGTCAGTGCTGGGCTAAAAGATGCAGCACTGGGTTCTCTCCTGATAACAGGTGAGTAAATCGGAATTCATAGTTCGACTGATTTTCGAGGAATATTTGTATGTTTCAAAAATGAACAGTTAGAAACTTTTCTGGTGAAAACCACAAAATGGATTCCTATGGAAGGAAATACAAGTTACTGGTAAGTACACTTAGAATTACTTTTCAGGGTCTGTGCTGGGCTAAAAGATGCAGCACTGGGTTCTCTCCTGATAACTGGTGAGTAAATCTGAATTCATAGTTCGGTTGATTTTAGAGGAATATTTGTACGTTTCAAAAATGTACACTTAGAAACTTTTCTGCTGAAAACCACACAATGGATTCCTATGTAATGAAGTACAAGTTACTGCTAAGTACGCTTAGAATTACTTTCCAGGGTCAGTGCTGGTCTAAAAGATGCAGCACTGGGTTCTCTCCTGATAACAGGTGAGTAAATCGGAATTCGTAGTTTGACTGATTTTAGAGGAATATTTGTACATTTCAAAAACGAACACTTAGAAACTTTTCTGGTGAAGACCACACAATGGATTCCTGAGGAAGGAAATACAAGTTACTGGTAAGTACTCTTAGAATTACTTTCCAGGGTCAATACTGGGCTAAAAGATGCAGCACTGGGTTCTCTCCGGATAACAGGTGAGTAAATCGGAATTCATGGTTCGACTGATTTTCGAGGAATATTTGTACGTTTCAAAAATGGACACTTAGAAACTTTTATGGTGAAAACCACACAATGGATTCTTAAGGAAGGAAATACAAGTTACTGGTAAGTACGCTTAGAATTAATTTTCGGGGACAGTGCTGGGCTAAAAGATGCAGCACTGGGTTCTCTCCTGATAACAGGTGAGTAAATCGGAATTCATAGTTCCGTTGATTTTAGAGGAATATTTGTACGTTTCAAAAATGGAGACTTAGAAACTTTTCTGCTGAAAACCACACAATGGATTCCTATGAAAGGAAATACAAGTTACTGGTAAGTATGCTTAGAATTACTTTTCAGCGTAAGTGCTGGGCTAACAGATGCAGCACTGGGTTCTCTCCTGATATCAGGTGAGTAAATCCGAATTCGTAGTTCGATTGATTTTAGAGGAATATTTGTACGTTTAAAAAATGGACACTTAGAAACTTTTCTGCTGAAAACCACACAATGGATTCCTATGGAAGGAAATACAAGTTACTGGTAAGTACACTTAGAATTACTTTCCAGGGTCAGTGCTGGTCTAAAAGATGCAGCACTGGGTTCTCTACTTATAACAGGTGAGTAAATCGGAATTCGTAGTTCGGCTGATTTTAGAGGAATATTTGTACGTTTCAAAAATGGACACTTAGAAACTTTTCTGCTGAAAACCACACAATGGATTCCTATGAAAGGAAATATAAGTTACTGGTAACTACTCTTAGAATTACTTTCCAGGGTCAGTGCTGGTCTAAAAGATGCAGCACTGGGTTCTCTCCTGATAACAGGTGAGTAAATCGGAATTCGGAGTTTGACTGATTTTAGAGGAATATTTTTATGTTTCAAAAATGGACACTTAGAAACTTTTCTGGTGAAGACCACACAATGGATTCCTATGGAAGGAAATACAAGTTACTGGTAAGTATGCTTAGAATTACTTTCTAATGTCAGTGCTGGTCTAAAAGATGCAGCACTGGGTTATCTACTGATAACAGGTGAGTAAATTGGAATTCGTAGTTCGGCTGATTTTCAAGGAATATTTGTACGTTTCAAAAATGGACACTTAGAAACTTTTCTGGTGAAAACCACACAATGGATTCCTAAGGAAGGAAATACAAGTTACTGGTAAGTACGCTTTGAATTAATTTTCGGGGACAGTGCTGGGCTAAAAGATGCAGCACTGGGTTCTCTCCTGATAACAGGTGAGTAAATCGGAATTCATAGTTCCGTTGATTTTAGAGGAATATTTGTACGTTTCAAAAATGGAGACTTAGAAACTTTTCTGCTGAAAACCACACAATGGATTCCTATTGAAGAGAATACAAGTTACTGGTAAGTATGCTTAGAATTACTTTTCAACGTAAGTGCTGGGCTAACAGATGCAGCACTGGGTTCTCTCCTGATAACAGGTGAGTAAATCCGAATTCGTAGTTCGACTGATTTTAGAGGAATATTTCTACGTTTCAAAAATGGACACTTAGAAACTTTTCTGCTGAAAACCACACAATGCATTTCTATGGAAGGAAATACAAGTTACTGGGAAGTACGCATAGAATTACTTTCCAGGGTCAGTGCTGGTCTAAAAGATGCAGCACTGGGTTCTCTCCTGATAACAGGTGAGTAAATTGGAATTTGTAGTTCGACTGATTTTAGAGGAATATTTGTACATTTCAAAAATGGACAGTTAGAAACTTTTCTGGTGAAAACCACACAATGGATACCTATGGAAGGAAATACAAGTTACTGGTAAGTACTCTTAGAATTACTTTCCAGGGTCAGTGCTGGGCTAAAAGATGCAGCACTGGGTTCTCCTGATAACAGGTGAGTAAATCGGAATTCATAGTTCGACTGATTTTCGAGGAATATTTGTATGTTTCAAAAATGGACAGTTAGAAACTTTTCTGGTGAAAACCACACAATGGATTCCTATGGAAGGAAATACAAGTTACTGGTAAGTACACTTAGAATTACTTTTCAGGGTCAGTGATGGGATAAAAGATGCAGCACTGGGTTCTCTCCTGATAACAGGTGAGTAAATCGGAATTCATAGTTCGACTGATTTTCGAGTAATATTTATACGTTTCAAAAATGGACAGTTAGAAACTTTTCTGGTGAAAACCACACAATCCATTCCTATGGAAGGAAATACAAGTTACTGGTAAGTACGCTTAGAATTAATTTCCAGGGTCAGTGCAGGGCTAAAAGATGCAGCACTGGGTTCTCTCCTGATAACAGGTGAGTAAATCGGAATTCCTAGTTCGGCTGATTTTAGAGGTATATTTGTACGTTTCAAAAATGTACACTTAGAAACTTTTCTGCTGAAAACCACACAATGGATTCCTATAGAAGGAGATACAAGTTACTAGTAAGTACGCTTAGAATTACTTTTCAGGGTCAGTGCTGGTCTAAAAGATGCAGCACTGGGTTCTCTCCTGATAACAGGTGAGTAAATCGGAATTCATAGTTCGACTGATTTTCGAGGAATATTTTTACGTTTCAAAAATGGACACTTAGAAACTTTTCTGCTGAAAACCACACAATGCATTTCTATAGAAGGAAATGCAAGTTACTGGTAAGTACGCTTAGAATTACTTTCCAGGGTCAGTGCTGCTCTAAAAGATGCAGCACTGGGTTCTCTCCTGATAACAGGTGAGTAAATCGGAATTCATAGTTCGACTGATTTTCGAGCAATATTTTTACGTTTCAAAAATGGACACTTAGAAACTTTTCTGGTGAAAACCACACAATGGATTCCTATGGAAGGAAACACAAGTTACTGGTAAGTATGCTTAGAATTACTTTTCAGGGTTGTGCTGGGCTAACAGATGCAGCACTGGGTTCTCTCCTGATAACAGGTGAGTAAATCGGAATTCGTAGTTTGGCTGATTTTAGAGGAATATTTGTACGTTTCAAAAATGTAGACTTAGAAACTTTTCTGCTGAAAACCACACAATGGATTCCAATGGGAGGAAATACAAGCTACTAGTAAGTACGCTTAGAATTACTTTTCAGGGTCAGTGCTGGTCTAAAAGATGCAGCACTGGGTTCTCTCCTGATAACAGGTGAGTAAATCGGAATTCGTAGTTCGACTGTTTTTAGAGGAATATTTGTACGTTTCAAAAATGGACACTTAGAAACTTTTCTGCTGAAAACCACACAATTCATTTCTATGGAAGGAAATACAAGTTACTGGTAAGTACGCTTCGAATTACATTCCAGGGTCAGTGCAGGGCTAAAAGATGCAGCACTGGGTTCTCTCCTGATAACAGGTGAGTAAATCGGAATTCGTAGTTTGACTGATTTTAGAGGAATATTTGTACATTTCAAAAATGGACACTTAGAAACTTTTCGGATGAAGACCACACAATGGATTCCTATGGAAGGAAATACAAGTTACTGGTAAGTACTCTTAGAATTACTTTCCAGGGTCAGTGCTGGGCTAAAAGATGCAGCACTGGGTTCTCTCCTGATAACTGGTGAGTAAATCTGAATTCATAGTTCAGTTGATTTTAGAGGAATATTTGTACGTTTCACAAATGGACACTTAGAAACTTTTCTGCTGAAAACCACACAATGGATTCCTATGGAAGGAAACACAAGTTACTGGTAAGTACGCTTAGAATTACCTTTCAGGGTCGTGCTGGGCTAACAGATGCAGCCCTGGGTTCTCTCCTGATAACAGGTGAGTAAATCGGAATTCGTAGTTCGGCTCATTTTAGAGGAAAATTTGTGTGTTTCAAAAATGTACACTTAGAAACTTTTCTGCTGAAAACCACACAATGGATTCCTATTGAAGGAAGTACAAGTTACTGCTAAGTATGCTTAGAATTACTTTCCAGGGTCAGTGCTGGTCTAAAAGATGCAGCACTGGGTTCTCTCCTGATAACAGGTGAGTAAATCGGAATTCGTAGTTTGACTGATTTTAGAGGAATAATTGTACATTTCAAAAATGGACACTTAAAAACTTTTCTGGTGAAGACCTCACAATGGATTCCTGAGGAAGGAAATACAAGTTACTGGTAAGTACTCTTAGAATTACTTTCCAGGGTCAATGCTGGGCTAAAAGATGCAGCACTGGGTTCTCTCCGGATAACAGGTGAGTAAATCGGAATTCATGGTTCGACTGATTTTTGAGGAATATTTGTAAGTTTCAAAAATGGACACTTAGAAACTATTCTGTTGAAAACCACACAATGGATTCCTATGGAAGGAAATACAAGTTACTGGTAAGTATGCTTAGAATTACTTTCCAATGTCAGTGCTGGTCTAAAAGATGCAGCACTGGGTTATCTACTGATAACAGGTGAGTAAATTGGAATTCATAGTTCGGCTGATTTTCAAGGAATATTTGTACGTTTCAAAAATGGACACTTAGAAACTTTTCTGGTGAAAACCACACAATGGATTCCTAAGGAAGGAAATACAAGTTACTGGTAAGTACGCTTTGAATTAATTTTCGGGGACAGTGCTGGGCTAAAAGATGCAGCACTGGGTTCTCTCCTGATAACAGGTGAGTAAATCGGAATTCATAGTTCCGTTGATTTTAGAGGAATATTTGTACGTTTCAAAAATGGAGACTTAGAAACTTTTCTGCTGAAAACCACACAATGGATTCCTATTGAAGAGAATACAAGTTACTGGTAAGTATGCTTAGAATTACTTTTCAACGTAAGTGCTGGGCTAACAGATGCAGCACTGGGTTCTCTCCTGATAACAGGTGAGTAAATCCGAATTCGTAGTTCGACTGATTTTAGAGGAATATTTCTACGTTTCAAAAATGGACACTTAGAAACTTTTCTGCTGAAAACCACACAATGCATTTCTATGGAAGGAAATACAAGTTACTGGGAAGTACGCATAGAATTACTTTCCAGGGTCAGTGCTGGTCTAAAAGATGCAGCACTGGGTTCTCTCCTGATAACAGGTGAGTAAATTGGAATTTGTAGTTCGACTGATTTTAGAGGAATATTTGTACATTTCAAAAATGGACAGTTAGAAACTTTTCTGGTGAAAACCACACAATGGATACCTATGGAAGGAAATACAAGTTACGGGTAAGTACTCTTAGAATTACTTTCCAGGGTCAGTGCTGGGCTAAAAGATGCAGCACTGGGTTCTCCTGATAACAGGTGAGTAAATCGGAATTCATAGTTCGACTGATTTTCGAGGAATATTTGTATGTTTCAAAAATGGACAGTTAGAAACTTTTCTGGTGAAAACCACACAATGGATTCCTATGGAAGGAAATACAAGTTACTGGTAAGTACACTTAGAATTACTTTTCAGGGTCAGTGATGGGATAAAAGATGCAGCACTGGGTTCTCTCCTGATAACAGGTGAGTAAATCGGAATTCATAGTTCGACTGATTTTCGAGAAATATTTATACGTTTCAAAAATGGACAGTTAGAAACTTTTCTGGTGAAAACCACACAATCCATTCCTATGGAAGGAAATACAAGTTACTGGTAAGTACGCTTAGAATTAATTTCCAGGGTCAGTGCAGGGCTAAAAGATGCAGCACTGGGTTCTCTCCTGATAACAGGTGAGTAAATCGGAATTCGTAGTTCGGCTGATTTTAGAGGTATATTTGTACGTTTCAAAAATGTACACTTAGAAACTTTTCTGCTGAAAACCACACAATGGATTCCTATGGAAGGAGATACAAGTTACTAGTAAGTACGCTTAGAATTACTTTTCAGGGTCAGTGCTGGTCTAAAAGATGCAGCACTGGGTTCTCTCCTGATAACAGGTGAGTAAATCGGAATTCATAGTTCGACTGATTTTCGAGGAATATTTTTACGTTTCAAAAATGGACACTTAGAAACTTTTCTGCTGAAAACCACACAATGCATTTCTATAGAAGGAAATGCAAGTTACTGGTAAGTACGCTTAGAATTACTTTCCAGGGTCAGTGCTGCTCTAAAAGATGCAGCACTGGGTTCTCTCCTGATAACAGGTGAGTAAATCGGAATTCATAGTTCGACTGATTTTCGAGCAATATTTTTACGTTTCAAAAATGGACACTTAGAAACTTTTCTGGTGAAAACCACACAATGGATTCCTATGGAAGGAAACACAAGTTACTGGTAAGTATGCTTAGAATTACTTTTCAGGGTTGTGCTGGGCTAACAGATGCAGCACTGGGTTCTCTCCTGATAACAGGTGAGTAAATCGGAATTCGTAGTTCGGCTGATTTTAGAGGAATATTTGTACGTTTCAAAAATGTAGACTTAGAAACTTTTCTGCTGAAAACCACACAATGGATTCCAATGGGAGGAAATACAAGCTACTAGTAAGTACGCTTAGAATTACTTTTCAGGGTCAGTGCTGGTCTAAAAGATGCAGCACTGGGTTCTCTCCTGATAACAGGTGAGTAAATCGGAATTCGTAGTTTGACTGATTTTAGAGGAATATTTGTACATTTCAAAAATGGACACTTAGAAACTTTTCGGATGAAGACCACACAATGGATTCCTATGGAAGGAAATACAAGTTACTGGTAAGTACTCTTAGAATTACTTTCCAGGGTCAGTGCTGGGCTAAAAGATGCAGCACTGGGTTCTCTCCTGATAACTGGTGAGTAAATCTGAATTCATAGTTCAGTTGATTTTAGAGGAATATTTGTACGTTTCACAAATGGACACTTAAAAACTATTCTGGTGAAAACCACACAATGGATTCCTAAGGAAGGAAATACAAGTTACTGGTAAGTACACTTAGAATAAATTTTCGGGGACAGTGCTGGACTAAAAGATGCAGCACTGGGTTCTCTCCTGATAACAGGTGAGTAAATCGGAATTCATAGTTCCGTTAATTTTAGAGGAATATTTGTACATTTCAAAAATGGAGACTTAGAAACTTTTCTGCTGAAAACCACACAATGGATTCCTATGGAAGGAAATACAAGTTACTGGTAAGTACACTTAGAATTACTTTCCAGGGTCAGTGCTGGTCTAAAAGATGCAGCAGTGGGTTCTCTACTGATAACAGGTGAGTAAATCGGAATTCGTAGTTCGGCTGATTTTAGAGGAATATTTGTACGTTTACAAAATGGACACTTAGAAACTTTTCTGCTGAAAACCACACAATGGATTCCTATGGAAGGAAATACAAGTTACTGGTAAGTACGCTTAGAATTACTTTCCAGGGTCAGTGCTGGGCTAAAAGATGCAGCACTGGGTTCTCTCCTGATAACAGGTGAGTAAATCGGAATTCGTAGTTCAGCTGATTTTAGAGGAATATTTGTACGTTTCAAAAATGTAGACATAGAAACTTTTCTGCTGAAAACCACACAATGGATTCCTATGAAAGGAAATACAAGTTACTGCTAAGTACGCTTAGAATTACTTTCCAGGGTCAGTGCTGGTCTAAAAGATGCAACACTGGGTTCTCTCCTGATAACATGTGAGTAAATCGGAATTCGTAGTTTGACTGATTTTAGAGGAATATTTGTACATTTCAAAAATGGACACTTAGAAACTTTTCTGGTGAAGACCACCGAATGGATTCCTATGGAAGGAAATACAAGTTACTGGTAAGTACTCTTAGAATTACTTACCAGGGTCAGTGCTGGTCTAAAAGATGCAGCACTGGGTTCTCTACTGATAACAGGTGAGTAAATCGGAATTCGTAGTTCGGCTGATTTTAGAGGAATATTTGTATGTTTCAAAAATGTACACTTAGAAACTTTTCTGCTGAAAACCACACAATGCATTTCTATGGAAGGAAATAAAAGTTACTGGGAAGTACGCTTAGAATTACTTTTTAGGGTCAGTGCTGGTCTAAAAGATGCAGCACTGGGTTCTCTCCTGATAACAGGTGAGTAAATCGGAATTTGTATTTCGACTGATTTTAGAGGAATATTTGTACATTTCAAAAATGGACACTTGGAAACTTTTCTGATGAAGACCACACAATGGATTCCTATGGAAGGAAATACAAGTTACTGGTAAGTACTCTTAGAATTACTTTCCAGGGTCAGTGCTGGGCTAAAAGATGCAGCACTGGGTTCTCTCCTGATAACAGGTGAGTAAATCGGAATTCGTAGTTCGGCTGATTTTAGAGGAATATTTGTATGTTTCAAAAATGTACACTTAGAAACTTTTCTGCTGAAAACCACACAATGGATTCCTATGGAACGAAACACAAGTTACTGGTAAGTACGCTTAGAATTACTTTTCAGGGTCGTGCTGGGCTAACAGATGCAGCACTGGGTTCTCTCCTGATAACAGGTGAGTAAATCGGAATTTGTAGTTCGGCTGATTTCCGAGGAATATTTGTACGTTTCAAAAATGGACACTTAGAAACTTTTCTACTGAAAACAACACAATGCATTTCTATGGAAGGAAATACAAGTTACTGGTAAGAACGCTTAGAATTTCTTTCCAGGGTCAGTGCTGGGCTAAAAGATGCAGCACTGGGTTCTCTCCTGATAACACGTGAGTAAATCGGAATTCGTAGTTCGGCTGATTTTAGAGGAATATTTGTACATTTCAAAAATGGACACTTAGAAACTTTTCTACTGAAAACAACACAATGCATTTCTATGAAAGGAAATACAAGTTACTGGTAAGTACGCTTAGAATTACTTTCCAGGGTCAGTGCTGCTCTAAAAGATGCAGCACTGGGTTCTCTCCTGATAACAGGTGAGTAAGTCGGAATTTGTAGTTCGACTGATTTTAGAGGAATATTTGTACATTTCGAAAATGGACACTTAGAAACTTTTCTGATGAGGACCACACAATGGATTCCTATGGAAGGAAATACAAGTTACTGGTAAGTACTCTTAGAATTACTTTCCAGGGTCAGTGCTGGGCTAAAAGATGCAGCACTGGGTTCTCTCCTGATAACAGGTGAGTAAATCGGAATTCATAGTTCGACTGATTTTCGAGGAATATTTATATGTTTCAAAAATGGACAGTTAGAAACTTTTCTGGTGAAAACCACACAATCCATTCCTATGGAAGGAAATACAAGTTACTGGTAAGTACGCTTAGAATTACATTCCAGGGTCAATGCAGGGCTAAAAGATGCGGCACTGGGTTCTCTCCTGATAACAGGTGAGTAAATCGGAATTCGTAGTTCGGCTGATTTTAGAGGTATATTTGTACATTTCAAAAATGGAGACTTAGAAACTTTTCTGGTGAAGACCACACAATGGATTCCTATGGAAGGAAATACAAGTTACTGGTAAGTATGCTTAGAATTACTTTCCAATGTCACTGCTGGTCTAAAAGATGCAGCACTGGGTTCTCTACTGATAACAGGTGAGTAAATCGGAATTCGTAGTTTGGCTGATTTTCGAGGAATATTTGTACGTTTCAAAAATGGACACTTAGAAACTTTTCTGGTGAAAACCACACAATGGATTCCTAAGGAAGGAAATACAAGTTACTGGTAAGTACGCTTTGAATTAATTTTCGGGGACAGTGCTGGGCTAAAAGATGCAGCACTGGGTTCTCTCCTGATAACAGGTGAGTAAATCGGAATTCATAGTTCCATTGATTTTAGAGGAATATTTGTACATTTCAAAAATGGAGACTTAGAAACTTTTCTCCTGAAAACCACACAATGGATTCCTATTGAAGGAAATACAAGTTACTGGTAAGTATGCTTAGAATTACTTTTCAGCGTAAGTGCTGGGCTAACAGATGCAGCACTGGTTTCTCTCCTGATCACAGATGAGTAAATCCAAATTCGTAGTTCGACTGATTTTAGAGGAATATTTCTACGTTTCAAAAATGGACACTTAGAAACTTTTCTGCTGAAAACCACACAATGCATTTCTATGGAAGGAAATACAAGTTACTGGGAAGTACGCATAGAATTACTTTCCAGGGTCAGTGCTGGTCTAAAAGATGCAGCACTGGGTTCTTTCCTGATAACAGGTGAGTAAATTAGAATTTGTAGTTCGACTGATTTTAGAGGAATTTTTTGTACATTTCAAAAATGGACACTTAGAAACTTTTCTGATGAAGACCACACAATGGATTCCTATGGAAGGAAATACAAGTTACTGGTAAGTACTCTTAGAATTACTTTCCTGGGTCAGTGCTGGGCTAAAAGATGCAGCACTGGGTTCTCTCCTGATAACAGGTGAGTAAATCGGAATTCTTAGTTCGACTGATTTTCCAGGAATATTTGTATGTTTCAAAAATGAACAGTTAGAAACTTTTCTGGTGAAAACCACAGAATGGATTCCTATGGAAGGAAATACAAGTTACTGGTAAGTACACTTAGAATTACTTTTCAGGGTCAGTGCTGGGCTAAAAGATGCTGCACTGGGTTCTCTCCTGATAACTGGTGAGTAAATCTGAATTCATAGTTCGGTTGATTTTAGAGGAATATTTGTACGTTTCAAAAATGTACACTTAGAAACTTTTCTGCTGAAAACCACACAATGGATTCCTATGGAAGGAAGTACAAGTTACTGCTAAGTACGCTTAGAAATACTTTCCAGGGTCAGTGCTGCTCTAAAAGATGCAGCACTGGGTTCTCTCCTGATAACAGGTGAGTAAATCGGAATTCGTAGTTTGACTGATTTTAGAGGAATATTTGTACATTTCAAAAACGAACACTTAGAAACTTTTCTGGTGAAGACCACACAATGGATTCCTGAGGAAGGAAATACAAGTTACTGGTAAGTACTCTTAGAATTACTTTCCAGGGTCAATACTGGGCTAAAAGATGCAGCACTGGGTTCTCTCCGGATAACAGGTGAGTAAATCGGAATTCATGGTTCGACTGATTTTCGAGGAATATTTGTACGTTTCAAAAATGGACACTTAGAAACTTTTATGGTGAAAACCACACAATGGATTCTTAAGGAAGGAAATACAAGTTACTGGTAAGTACGCTTAGAATTAATTTTCGGGGACAGTGCTGGGCTAAAAGATGCAGCACTGGGTTCTCTCCTGATAACAGGTGAGTAAATCGGAATTCATAGTTCCGTTGATTTTAGAGGAATATTTGTACGTTTCAAAAATGGAGACTTAGAAACTTTTCTGGTGAAAACCACACAATGGATTCCTATGGAAGGAAATACAAGTTACTGGTAAGTTTGCTTAGAATTACTTTTCAGCGTAAGTGCTGGGCTAACAGATGCAGCACTGGGTTCTCTCCTGATATCAGGTGAGTAAATCCGAATTCGTAGTTCGACTGATTTTAGAGAAATATTTGTACGTTTAAAAAATGGACACTTAGAAACTTTTCTGCTGAAAACCACACAATGGATTCCTATGGAAGGAAATACAAGTTACTGGTAAGTACACTTAGAATTACTTTCCAGGGTCAGTGCTGGTCTAAAAGATGCAGCACTGGGTTCTCTACTTATAACAGGTGAGTAAATCGGAATTCGTAGTTCGGCTGATTTTAGAGGAATATTTGTACGTTTCAAAAATGGACACTTAGAAACTTTTCTGCTGAAAACCACACAATTCATTTCTATGGAAGGAAATACAAGTTACAGGTAAGTACGCTTAGAATTACTTTCCAGGGTCAGTGCAGGGCTAAAAGATGCAGCACTGGGTTCTCTCCTGATGACAGGTGAGTAAATCGGAATTCGTAGTTTGGCTGATTTTAGAGGAATATTTATACGTTTCAAAAATTGAAACTTAGAAACTTTTCTGCTGAAAACCACACAATGGATTCCTATGAAAGGAAATATAAGTTACTGGTAACTACTCTTAGAATTACTTTCCAGGGTCAGTGCTGGTCTAAAAGATGCAGCACTGGGTTCTCTCCTGATAACAGGTGAGTAAATCGGAATTCGGAGTTTGACTGATTTTAGAGGAATATTTTTATGTTTCAAAAATGGACACTTAGAAACTTTTCTGGTGAAGACCACACAATGGATTCCTATGGAAGGAAATACAAGTTACTGGTAAGTATGCTTAGAATTACTTTTCAGGGTCAGTGCTGGGCTAAAAGATGCAGCACTGGGTTCTCTCCTGATAACAGGTGAGTAAATCGGAATTCGTAGTTTGACTGATTTTAGAGGAATAATTGTACATTTCAAAAATGGACACTTAAAAACTTTTCTGGTGAAGACCTCACAATGGATTCCTGAGGAAGGAAATACAAGTTACTGGTAAGTACTCTTAGAATTACTTTCCAGGGTCAATGCTGGGCTAAAAGATGCAGCACTGGGTTCTCTCCGGATAACAGGTGAGTAAATCGGAATTCATAGTTCCGTTGATTTTAGAGGAATATTTGTACATTTCAAAAATGGAGACTTAGAAACTTTTCTGCTGAAAACCACACAATGGATTCCTATGGAAGGAAATACAAGTTACTGGTAAGTACACTTAGAATTACTTTCCAGGGTCAGTGCTGGTCTAAAAGATGCAGCAGTGGGTTCTCTACTGATAACAGGTGAGTAAATCGGAATTCGTAGTTCAGCTGATTTTAGAGGAATATTTGTACGTTTACAAAATGGACACTTAGAAACTTTTCTGCTGAAAACCACACAATGGATTCCTATGGAAGGAAATACAAGTTACTGGTAAGTACGCTTAGAATTACTTTCCAGGGTCAGTGCTGGGCTAAAAGATGCAGCACTGGGTTCTCTCCTGATAACAGGTGAGTAAATCGGAATTCGTAGTTCAGCTGATTTTAGAGGAATATTTGTACGTTTCAAAAATGTAGACATAGAAACTTTTCTGCTGAAAACCACACAATGGATTCCTATGAAAGGAAATACAAGTTACTGCTAAGTACGCTTAGAATTACTTTCCAGGGTCAGTGCTGGTCTAAAAGATGCAACACTGGGTTCTCTCCTGATAACATGTGAGTAAATCGGAATTCGTAGTTTGACTGATTTTAGAGGAATATTTGTACATTTCAAAAATGGACACTTAGAAACTTTTCTGGTGAAGACCACCAAATGGATTCCTATGGAAGGAAATACAAGTTACTGGTAAGTACTCTTAGAATTACTTACCAGGGTCAGTGCTGGTCTAAAAGATGCAGCACTGGGTTCTCTACTGATAACAGGTGAGTAAATCGGAATTCGTAGTTCGGCTGATTTTAGAGGAATATTTGTATGTTTCAAAAATGTACACTTAGAAACTTTTCTGCTGAAAACCACACAATGCATTTCTATGGAAGGAAATAAAAGTTACTGGGAAGTACGCTTAGAATTACTTTTTAGGGTCAGTGCTGGTCTAAAAGATGCAGCACTGGGTTCTCTCCTGATAACAGGTGAGTAAATCGGAATTTGTAGTTCGACTGATTTTAGAGGAATATTTGTACATTTCAAAAATGGAGACTTAGAAACTTTTCTGCTGAAAACCACACAATGGATTCCTATGGAAGGAAATACAAGTTACTGGTAAGTACACTTAGAATTACTTTCCAGGGTCAGTGCTGGTCTAAAAGATGCAGCAGTGGGTTCTCTACTGATAACAGGTGAGTAAATCGGAATTCGTAGTTCGGCTGATTTTAGAGGAATATTTGTATGTTTCAAAAATGTACACTTAGAAACTTTTCTGCTGAAAACCACACAATGGATTCCTATGGAACGAAACACAAGTTACTGGTAAGTACGCTTAGAATTACTTTTCAGGGTCGTGCTGGGCTAACAGATGCAGCACTGGGTTCTCTCCTGATAACAGGTGAGTAAATCGGAATTTGTAGTTCGGCTGATTTTCGAGGAATATTTGTACGTTTCAAAAATGGACACTTCGAAACTTTTCTGCTGAAAACCACACAATGGATTCCTATGGAAGGAAATACAAGTTACTGGTAAGTACGCTTAGAATTTCTTTCCAGGGTCAGTGCTGGGCTAAAAGATGCAGCACTGGGTTCTCTCCTGATAACACGTGAGTAAATCGGAATTCGTAGTTCGGCTGATTTTAGAGGAATATTTGTACATTTCAAAAATGGACACTTAGAAACTTTTCTACTGAAAACAACACAATGCATTTCTATGGAAGGAAATACAAGTTACTGGTAAGTACGCTTAGAATTACTTTCCAGGGTCAGTGCTGCTCTAAAAGATGCAGCACTGGGTTCTCTCCTGATAACAGGTGAGTAAGTCGGAATTTGTAGTTCGACTGATTTTAGAGGGATATTTGTACATTTCGAAAATGGACACTTAGAAACTTTTCTGATGAGGACCACACAATGGATTCCTATGGAAGGAAATACAAGTTACTGGTAAGTACTCTTAGAATTACTTTCCAGGGTCAGTGCTGGGCTAAAAGATGCAGCACTGGGTTCTCTCCTGATAACAGGTGAGTAAATCGGAATTCATAGTTCGACTGATTTTCGAGGAATATTTATATGTTTCAAAAATGGACAGTTAGAAACTTTTCTGGTGAAAACCACACAATCCATTCCTATGGAAGGAAATACAAGTTACTGGTAAGTATGCTTAGAATTACATTCCAGGGTCAATGCAGGGCTAAAAGATGCAGCACTGGGTTCTCTCCTGATAACAGGTGAGTAAATCGGAATTCGTAGTTCGGCTGATTTTAGAGGTATATTTGTACGTTTCAAAAGTGTACACTTAGAAACTTTTCTGCTGAAAACCACACAATGGATTCCTATGGAAGGGGATACAAGTTACTAGTAAGTACGATTAGAATTACTTTTCAGGGTCAGTGCTGGTCTAAAAGATGCAGCACTGGGTTCTCTCCTGATAACAGGTGAGTAAATCGGAATTCGTAGTTGAACTGATTTTAGAGGAATATTTGTACGTTTCAAAATGGACACTTAGAAACTTTTCTGCTGAAAACCACACAATGGATTCCTATGGAAGGAAATACAAGTTACTGGTAAGTACGCTTAGAATTACTTTCCAGGGTCAGTGCTGGGCTAAAATATGCAGCACTGGGTTCTCTCCTGATAAAAGGTGAGTAAATCAGAATTCGTAGTTCGACTGTTTTTAGAGGAATATTAGTACGTTTCAAAAATGGACTCTTAGAAACTTTTCTGCTGAAAACCACACAATTCATTTCTATGGAAGGAAATACAAGTTACTGGTAAGTATGCTTAGAATTACTTTCCAGGGTCAGTGCAGGGCTAAAAGATGCAGCACTGGGTTCTCTCCTGATAACAGGTGAGTAAATCGGAATTCGTAGTTTGGCTGATTTTAGAGGAATATTTATACGTTTCAAAAATGGACACTTAGAAACTTTTCTGCTGAAAACCACAGAATGGATTCCTATGGAAGGAAATACAAGTTACTGGTAAGTACGCTTAGAATTACTTTCCAGGGTCAGTGCACGGCTAAAAGATGCAGCACTGGGTTCTCTCCTGATAACAGGTGAGTATATTGGAATTCGTAGTTCGGCTTATTTTAGAGGTATATTTGTACGTTTAAAAAATGTACACTTAGAAACTTTTCTGCTGAAAACCACACAATGGATTCCTATGGAAGGAAGTACAAGTTACTGCTAAGTACGCTTAGAAATACTTTCCAGGGTCAGTGCTGCTCTAAAAGATGCAGCACTGGGTTCTCTCCTGATAACAGGTGAGTAAATCGGAATTCGTAGTTTGACTGATTTTAGAGGAATATTTGTACATTTCAAAAACGAACACTTAGAAACTTTTCTGGTGAAGACCACACAATGGATTCCTGAGGAAGGAAATACAAGTTACTGGTAAGTACTCTTAGAATTACTTTCCAGGGTCAATACTGGGCTAAAAGATGCAGCACTGGGTTCTCTCCGGATAACAGGTGAGTAAATCGGAATTCATGGTTCGACTGATTTTCGAGGAATATTTGTACGTTTCAAAAATGGACACTTAGAAACTTTTATGGTGAAAACCACACAATGGATTCTTAAGGAAGGAAATACAAGTTACTGGTAAGTACGCTTAGAATTAATTTTCGGGGACAGTGCTGGGCTAAAAGATGCAGCACTGGGTTCTCTCCTGATAACAGGTGAGTAAATCGGAATTCATAGTTCCGTTGATTTTAGAGGAATATTTGTACGTTTCAAAAATGGAGACTTAGAAACTTTTCTGGTGAAAACCACACAATGGATTCCTATGGAAGGAAATACAAGTTACTGGTAAGTTTGCTTAGAATTACTTTTCAGCGTAAGTGCTGGGCTAACAGATGCAGCACTGGGTTCTCTCCTGATATCAGGTGAGTAAATCCGAATTCGTAGTTCGACTGATTTTAGAGAAATATTTGTACGTTTAAAAAATGGACACTTAGAAACTTTTCTGCTGAAAACCACACAATGGATTCCTATGGAAGGAAATACAAGTTACTGGTAAGTACACTTAGAATTACTTTCCAGGGTCAGTGCTGGTCTAAAAGATGCAGCACTGGGTTCTCTACTTATAACAGGTGAGTAAATCGGAATTCGTAGTTCGGCTGATTTTAGAGGAATATTTGTACGTTTCAAAAATGGACACTTAGAAACTTTTCTGCTGAAAACCACACAATTCATTTCTATGGAAGGAAATACAAGTTACAGGTAAGTACGCTTAGAATTACTTTCCAGGGTCAGTGCAGGGCTAAAAGATGCAGCACTGGGTTCTCTCCTGATGACAGGTGAGTAAATCGGAATTCGTAGTTTGGCTGATTTTAGAGGAATATTTATACGTTTCAAAAATTGAAACTTAGAAACTTTTCTGCTGAAAACCACACAATGGATTCCTATGAAAGGAAATATAAGTTACTGGTAACTACTCTTAGAATTACTTTCCAGGGTCAGTGCTGGTCTAAAAGATGCAGCACTGGGTTCTCTCCTGATAACAGGTGAGTAAATCGGAATTCGGAGTTTGACTGATTTTAGAGGAATATTTTTATGTTTCAAAAATGGACACTTAGAAACTTTTCTGGTGAAGACCACACAATGGATTCCTATGGAAGGAAATACAAGTTACTGGTAAGTATGCTTAGAATTACTTTTCAGGGTCAGTGCTGGGCTAAAAGATGCAGCACTGGGTTCTCTCCTGATAACAGGTGAGTAAATCGGAATTCGTAGTTTGACTGATTTTAGAGGAATAATTGTACATTTCAAAAATGGACACTTAAAAACTTTTCTGGTGAAGACCTCACAATGGATTCCTGAGGAAGGAAATACAAGTTACTGGTAAGTACTCTTAGAATTACTTTCCAGGGTCAATGCTGGGCTAAAAGATGCAGCACTGGGTTCTCTCCGGATAACAGGTGAGTAAATCGGAATTCATAGTTCCGTTGATTTTAGAGGAATATTTGTACATTTCAAAAATGGAGACTTAGAAACTTTTCTGCTGAAAACCACACAATGGATTCCTATGGAAGGAAATACAAGTTACTGGTAAGTACACTTAGAATTACTTTCCAGGGTCAGTGCTGGTCTAAAAGATGCAGCAGTGGGTTCTCTACTGATAACAGGTGAGTAAATCGGAATTCGTAGTTCAGCTGATTTTAGAGGAATATTTGTACGTTTACAAAATGGACACTTAGAAACTTTTCTGCTGAAAACCACACAATGGATTCCTATGGAAGGAAATACAAGTTACTGGTAAGTACGCTTAGAATTACTTTCCAGGGTCAGTGCTGGGCTAAAAGATGCAGCACTGGGTTCTCTCCTGATAACAGGTGAGTAAATCGGAATTCGTAGTTCAGCTGATTTTAGAGGAATATTTGTACGTTTCAAAAATGTAGACATAGAAACTTTTCTGCTGAAAACCACACAATGGATTCCTATGAAAGGAAATACAAGTTACTGCTAAGTACGCTTAGAATTACTTTCCAGGGTCAGTGCTGGTCTAAAAGATGCAACACTGGGTTCTCTCCTGATAACATGTGAGTAAATCGGAATTCGTAGTTTGACTGATTTTAGAGGAATATTTGTACATTTCAAAAATGGACACTTAGAAACTTTTCTGGTGAAGACCACCAAATGGATTCCTATGGAAGGAAATACAAGTTACTGGTAAGTACTCTTAGAATTACTTACCAGGGTCAGTGCTGGTCTAAAAGATGCAGCACTGGGTTCTCTACTGATAACAGGTGAGTAAATCGGAATTCGTAGTTCGGCTGATTTTAGAGGAATATTTGTATGTTTCAAAAATGTACACTTAGAAACTTTTCTGCTGAAAACCACACAATGCATTTCTATGGAAGGAAATAAAAGTTACTGGGAAGTACGCTTAGAATTACTTTTTAGGGTCAGTGCTGGTCTAAAAGATGCAGCACTGGGTTCTCTCCTGATAACAGGTGAGTAAATCGGAATTTGTAGTTCGACTGATTTTAGAGGAATATTTGTACATTTCAAAAATGGAGACTTAGAAACTTTTCTGCTGAAAACCACACAATGGATTCCTATGGAAGGAAATACAAGTTACTGGTAAGTACACTTAGAATTACTTTCCAGGGTCAGTGCTGGTCTAAAAGATGCAGCAGTGGGTTCTCTACTGATAACAGGTGAGTAAATCGGAATTCGTAGTTCGGCTGATTTTAGAGGAATATTTGTATGTTTCAAAAATGTACACTTAGAAACTTTTCTGCTGAAAACCACACAATGGATTCCTATGGAACGAAACACAAGTTACTGGTAAGTACGCTTAGAATTACTTTTCAGGGTCGTGCTGGGCTAACAGATGCAGCACTGGGTTCTCTCCTGATAACAGGTGAGTAAATCGGAATTTGTAGTTCGGCTGATTTTCGAGGAATATTTGTACGTTTCAAAAATGGACACTTCGAAACTTTTCTGCTGAAAACCACACAATGGATTCCTATGGAAGGAAATACAAGTTACTGGTAAGTACGCTTAGAATTTCTTTCCAGGGTCAGTGCTGGGCTAAAAGATGCAGCACTGGGTTCTCTCCTGATAACACGTGAGTAAATCGGAATTCGTAGTTCGGCTGATTTTAGAGGAATATTTGTACATTTCAAAAATGGACACTTAGAAACTTTTCTACTGAAAACAACACAATGCATTTCTATGGAAGGAAATACAAGTTACTGGTAAGTACGCTTAGAATTACTTTCCAGGGTCAGTGCTGCTCTAAAAGATGCAGCACTGGGTTCTCTCCTGATAACAGGTGAGTAAGTCGGAATTTGTAGTTCGACTGATTTTAGAGGGATATTTGTACATTTCGAAAATGGACACTTAGAAACTTTTCTGATGAGGACCACACAATGGATTCCTATGGAAGGAAATACAAGTTACTGGTAAGTACTCTTAGAATTACTTTCCAGGGTCAGTGCTGGGCTAAAAGATGCAGCACTGGGTTCTCTCCTGATAACAGGTGAGTAAATCGGAATTCATAGTTCGACTGATTTTCGAGGAATATTTATATGTTTCAAAAATGGACAGTTAGAAACTTTTCTGGTGAAAACCACACAATCCATTCCTATGGAAGGAAATACAAGTTACTGGTAAGTATGCTTAGAATTACATTCCAGGGTCAATGCAGGGCTAAAAGATGCAGCACTGGGTTCTCTCCTGATAACAGGTGAGTAAATCGGAATTCGTAGTTCGGCTGATTTTAGAGGTATATTTGTACGTTTCAAAAGTGTACACTTAGAAACTTTTCTGCTGAAAACCACACAATGGATTCCTATGGAAGGGGATACAAGTTACTAGTAAGTACGATTAGAATTACTTTTCAGGGTCAGTGCTGGTCTAAAAGATGCAGCACTGGGTTCTCTCCTGATAACAGGTGAGTAAATCGGAATTCGTAGTTGAACTGATTTTAGAGGAATATTTGTACGTTTCAAAATGGACACTTAGAAACTTTTCTGCTGAAAACCACACAATGGATTCCTATGGAAGGAAATACAAGTTACTGGTAAGTACGCTTAGAATTACTTTCCAGGGTCAGTGCTGGGCTAAAATATGCAGCACTGGGTTCTCTCCTGATAAAAGGTGAGTAAATCAGAATTCGTAGTTCGACTGTTTTTAGAGGAATATTAGTACGTTTCAAAAATGGACTCTTAGAAACTTTTCTGCTGAAAACCACACAATTCATTTCTATGGAAGGAAATACAAGTTACTGGTAAGTATGCTTAGAATTACTTTCCAGGGTCAGTGCAGGGCTAAAAGATGCAGCACTGGGTTCTCTCCTGATAACAGGTGAGTAAATCGGAATTCGTAGTTTGGCTGATTTTAGAGGAATATTTATACGTTTCAAAAATGGACACTTAGAAACTTTTCTGCTGAAAACCACAGAATGGATTCCTATGGAAGGAAATACAAGTTACTGGTAAGTACGCTTAGAATTACTTTCCAGGGTCAGTGCACGGCTAAAAGATGCAGCACTGGGTTCTCTCCTGATAACAGGTGAGTATATTGGAATTCGTAGTTCGGCTTATTTTAGAGGTATATTTGTACGTTTCAAAAATGTACACTTAGAAACTTTTCTGCTGAAAACCACACAATGGATTCCTATGAAAGGAAATATAAGTTACTGGTAACTACGCTTAGAATTACTTTCCAGGGTCAGTGCTGGTCTAAAAGATGCAGCACTGGGTTCTCTCCTGATAACAGGTGAGTAAATCGGAATTCGGAGTTTGACTGATTTTAGAGGAATATTTTTATGTTTCAAAAATGGACACTTAGAAACTTTTCTGGTGAAGACCACACAATGGATTCCTATGGAAGGAAATACAAGTTACTGGTAAGTATGCTTAGAATTACTTTCCAATGTCAGTGCTGGTCTAAAAGATGCAGCACTGGGTTCTCTACTGATAACAGGTGAGTAAATCGGAATTCGTAGTTCGGCTGATTTTCGAGGAATATTTGTACGTTTCAAAAATGGACACTTAGAAACTTTTCTGGTGAAAACCACACAATGGATTCCTAAGGAAGGAAATACAAGTTATTGGTAAGTACGCTTTGAATTAATTTTCGGGGACAGTGCTGGGCTAAAAGATGCAGCACTGGGTTCTCTCCTGATAACAGGTGAGTAAATCGGAATTCATAGTTCCGTTGATTTTAGAGGAATATTTGTACGTTTCAAAAATGGAGACTTAGAAACTTTTCTCCTGAAAACCACACAATGGATTCCTATTGAAGGAAATACAAGTTACTGGTAAGTATGCTTAGAATTACTTTTCAGCGTAAGTGCTGGGCTAACAGATGCAGCACTGGTTTCTCTCCTGATCACAGATGAGTAAATCCAAATTCGTAGTTCGACTGATTTTAGAGGAATATTTCTACGTTTCAAAAATGGACACTTAGAAACTTTTCTGCTGAAAACCACACAATGCATTTCTATGGAAGGAAATACAAGTTACTGGGAAGTACGCATAGAATTACTTTCCAGGGTCAGTGCTGGTCTAAAAGATGCAGCACTGGGTTCTTTCCTGATAACAGGTGAGTAAATTAGAATTTGTAGTTCGACTGATTTTAGAGGAATTTTTTGTACATTTCAAAAATGGACACTTAGAAACTTTTCTGATGAAGACCACACAATGGATTCCTATGGAAGGAAATACAAGTTACTGGTAAGTACTCTTAGAATTACTTTCCTGGGTCAGTGCTGGGCTAAAAGATGCAGCACTGGGTTCTCTCCTGATAACAGGTGAGTAAATCGGAATTCTTAGTTCGACTGATTTTCCAGGAATATTTGTATGTTTCAAAAATGAACAGTTAGAAACTTTTCTGGTGAAAACCACAGAATGGATTCCTATGGAAGGAAATACAAGTTACTGGTAAGTACACTTAGAATTACTTTTCAGGGTCAGTGCTGGGCTAAAAGATGCTGCACTGGGTTCTCTCCTGATAACAGGTGAGTAAATCGGAATTCGTAGTTGAACTGATTTTAGAGGAATATTTGTACGTTTCAAAATGGACACTTAGAAACTTTTCTGCTGAAAACCACACAATGGATTCCTATGGAAGGAAATACAAGTTACTAGTAAGTACGCTTAGAATTACTTTCCAGGGTTAGTGCTGGGCTAAAATATGCAGCACTGGGTTCTCTCCTGATAAAAGGTGAGTAAATCGGAATTCTTAGTTCGACTGATTTTCCAGGAATATTTGTATGTTTCAAAAATGAACAGTTAGAAACTTTTCTGGTGAAAACCACAGAATGGATTCCTATGGAAGGAAATACAAGTTACTGGTAAGTACACTTAGAATTACTTTTCAGGGTCAGTGCTGGGCTAAAAGATGCTGCACTGGGTTCTCTCCTGATAACAGGTGAGTAAATCGGAATTCGTAGTTGAACTGATTTTAGAGGAATATTTGTACGTTTCAAAATGGACACTTAGAAACTTTTCTGCTGAAAACCACACAATGGATTCCTATGGAAGGAAATACAAGTTACTAGTAAGTACGCTTAGAATTACTTTCCAGGGTTAGTGCTGGGCTAAAATATGCAGCACTGGGTTCTCTCCTGATAAAAGGTGAGTAAATCGGAATTCGTAGTTCGACTGTTTTTAGAGGAATATTGGTACGTTTCAAAAATGGACTCTTAGAAACTTTTCTGCTGAAAACCACACAATTCATTTCTATGGAAGGAAATACAAGTTACTGGTAAGTATGCTTAGAATTACTTTCCAGGGTCAGTGCAGGGCTAAAAGATGCAGCACTGGGTTCTCTCCTGATAACAGGTGAGTAAATCGAAATTCGTAGTTTGGCTGATTTTAGAGGAATATTTATACGTTTCAAAAATGGACACTTAGAAACTTTTCTGCTGAAAACCACACAATGGATTCCTATGGAAGGAAATACAAGTTACTGGTAAGTACGCTTAGAATTACTTTCCAGGGTCAGTGCACGGCTAAAAGATGCAGGACTGGGTTCTCTCCTGATAACAGGTGAGTATATTGGAATTCGTAGTTCGGCTGATTTTAGAGGTATATTTGTACGTTTCAAAAATGTACACTTAGAAACTTTTCTGCTGAAAACCACACAATGGATTCCTAAGAAAGGAAATATAAGTTACTGGTAACTACGCTTGGAATTACTTTCCAGGGTCAGTGCTGGTCTAAAAGATGCAGCACTGGGTTCTCTCCTGATAACAGGTGAGTAAATCGGAATTCGGAGTTTGACTGATTTTAGAGGAATATTTTTATGTTTCAAAAATGGACACTTAGAAACTTTTCTGGTGAAGACCACACAATGGATTCCTATGGAAGGAAATACAAGTTACTGGTAAGTATGCTTAGAATTACTTTCCAATGTCACTGCTGGTCTAAAAGATGCAGCACTGGGTTCTCTTCTGATAACAGGTGAGTAAATCGGAATTCGTAGTTTGGCTGATTTTCGAGGAATATTTGTACGTTTCAAAAATGGACACTTAGAAACTTTTCTGGTGAAAACCACACAATGGATTCCTAAGGAAGGAAATACAAGTTACTGGTAAGTACGCTTTGAATTAATTTTCGGGGACAGTGCTGGGCTAAAAGATGCAGCACTGGGTTCTCTCCTGATAACAGGTGAGTAAATCGGAATTCATAGTTCCGTTGATTTTAGAGGAATATTTGTACGTTTCAAAAATGGAGACTTAGAAACTTTTCTCCTGAAAACCACACAATGGATTCCTATTGAAGGAAATACAAGTTACTGGTAAGTATGCTTAGAATTACTTTTCAGCGTAAGTGCTGGGCTAACAGATGCAGCACTGGTTTCTCTCCTGATCACAGATGAGTAAATCCAAATTCGTAGTTCGACTGATTTTAGAGGAATATTTCTACGTTTCAAAAATGGACACTTAGAAACTTTTCTGCTGAAAACCACACAATGCATTTCTATGGAAGGAAATACAAGTTACTGGGAAGTACGCATAGAATTACTTTCCAGGGTCAGTGCTGGTCTAAAAGATGCAGCACTGGGTTCTTTCCTGATAACAGGTGAGTAAATTAGAATTTGTAGTTCGACTGATTTTAGAGGAATTTTTTGTACATTTCAAAAATGGACACTTAGAAACTTTTCTGATGAAGACCACACAATGGATTCCTATGGAAGGAAATACAAGTTACTGGTAAGTACTCTTAGAATTACTTTCCTGGGTCAGTGCTGGGCTAAAAGATGCAGCACTGGGTTCTCTCCTGATAACAGGTGAGTAAATCGGAATTCTTAGTTCGACTGATTTTCCAGGAATATTTGTACGTTTCAAAAATGGAGACTTAGAAACTTTTCTGGTGAAAACCACACAATGGATTCCTATGGAAGGAAATACAAGTTACTGGTAAGTTTGCTTAGAATTACTTTTCAGCGTAAGTGCTGGGCTAACAGATGCAGCACTGGGTTCTCTCCTGATATCAGGTGAGTAAATCCGAATTCGTAGTTCGACTGATTTTAGAGAAATATTTGTACGTTTAAAAAATGGACACTTAGAAACTTTTCTGCTGAAAACCACACAATGGATTCCTATGGAAGGAAATACAAGTTACTGGTAAGTACACTTAGAATTACTTTCCAGGGTCAGTGCTGGTCTAAAAGATGCAGCACTGGGTTCTCTACTTATAACAGGTGAGTAAATCGGAATTCGTAGTTCGGCTGATTTTAGAGGAATATTTGTACGTTTCAAAAATGGACACTTAGAAACTTTTCTGCTGAAAACCACACAATTCATTTCTATGGAAGGAAATACAAGTTACAGGTAAGTACGCTTAGAATTACTTTCCAGGGTCAGTGCAGGGCTAAAAGATGCAGCACTGGGTTCTCTCCTGATAACAGGTGAGTAAATCGGAATTCGGAGTTTGACTGATTTTAGAGTAATATGTTTATGTTTCAAAAATGGACACTTAGAAACTTTTCTGGTGAAGACCACACAATAGATTCCTATGGAAGGAAATACAAGTTACTGGTAAGTATGCTTAGAATTACTTTTCAGGGTCAGTGCTGGGCTAAAAGATGCAGCACTGGGTTCTCTCCTGATAACAGGTGAGTAAATCGGAATTCGTAGTTTGACTGATTTTAGAGGAATAATTGTACATTTCAAAAATGGACACTTAAAAACTTTTCTGGTGAAGACCTCACAATGGATTCCTGAGGAAGGAAATACAAGTTACTGGTAAGTACTCTTAGAATTACTTTCCAGGGTCAATGCTGGGCTAAAAGATGCAGCACTGGGTTCTCTCCGGATAACAGGTGAGTAAATCGGAATTCATGGTTCGACTGATTTTTGAGGAATATTTGTACGTTTCCAAAATGGACACTTAGAAACTATTCTGGTGAAAACCACACAATGGATTCCTAAGGAAGGAAATACAAGTTACTGGTAAGTACGCTTAGAATAAATTTTCGGGGACAGTGCTGGACGAAAAGATGCAGCACTGGGTTCTCTCCTGATAACAGGTGAGTAAATCGGAATTCATAGTTCCGTTGATTTTAGAGGAATATTTGTACATTTCAAAAATGGAGACTTAGAAACTTTTCTGCTGAAAACCACACAATGGATTCCTATGGAAGGAAATACAAGTTACTGGTAAGTACACTTAGAATTACTTTCCAGGGTCAGTGCTGGTCTAAAATATGCAGCAGTGGGTTCTCTACTGATAACAGGTGAGTAAATCGGAATTCGTAGTTCGGCTTATTTTAGAGGAATATTTGTACGTTTACAAAATGGACACTTAGAAACTTTTCTGCTGAAAACCACACAATGGATTCCTATGGAAGGAAATACAAGTTACTGGTAAGTACGCTTAGAATTACTTTCCAGGGTCAGTGCTGGGCTAAAAGATGCAGCACTGGGTTCTCTCCTGATAACAGGTGAGTAAATCGGAATTCGTAGTTCAGCTGATTTTAGAGGAATATTTGTACGTTTCAAAAATGTAGACATAGAAACTTTTCTGCTGAAAACCACACAATGGATTCCTATGAAAGGAAATACAAGTTACTGCTAAGTACGCTTAGAATTACTTTCCAGGGTCAGTGCTGGTCTAAAAGATGCAACACTGGGTTCTCTCCTGATAACATGTGAGTAAATCGGAATTCGTAGTTTGACTGATTTTAGAGGAATATTTGTACATTTCAAAAATGGACACTTAGAAACGTTTCTGGTGAAGACCACCGAATGGATTCCTATGGAAGGAAATACAAGTTACTGGTAAGTACTCTAAGAATTACTTACCAGGGTCAGTGCTGGTCTAAAAGATGCAGCACTGGGTTCTCTACTGATAACAGGTGAGTAAATCGGAATTCGTAGTTCGGCTGATTTTAGAGGAATATTTGTATGTTTCAAAAATGTACACTTAGAAACTTTTCTGCTGAAAACCACACAATGCATTTCTATGGAAGGAAATAAAAGTTACTGGGAAGTACGCTTAGAATTACTTTTTAGGGTCAGTGCTGGTCTAAAAGATGCAGCACTGGGTTCTCTCCTGATAACAGGTGAGTAAATCGGAATTTGTAGTTCGACTGATTTTAGAGGAATATTTGTACATTTCAAAAATGGAGACTTAGAAACTTTTCTGCTGAAAACCACACAATGGATTCCTATGGAAGGAAATACAAGTTACTGGTAAGTACACTTAGAATTACTTTCCAGGGTCAGTGCTGGTCTAAAAGATGCAGCAGTGGGTTCTCTACTGATAACAGGTGAGTAAATCGGAATTCGTAGTTCGGCTGATTTTAGAGGAATATTTGTATGTTTCAAAAATGTACACTTAGAAACTTTTCTGCTGAAAACCACACAATGGATTCCTATGGAACGAAACACAAGTTACTGGTAAGTACGCTTAGAATTACTTTTCAGGGTCGTGCTGGGCTAACAGATGCAGCACTGGGTTCTCTCCTGATAACAGGTGAGTAAATCGGAATTTGTAGTTCGGCTGATTTTCGAGGAATATTTGTACGTTTCAAAAATGGACACTTCGAAACTTTTCTGCTGAAAACCACACAATGGATTCCTATGGAAGGAAATACAAGTTACTGGTAAGTACGCTTAGAATTTCTTTCCAGGGTCAGTGCTGGGCTAAAAGATGCAGCACTGGGTTCTCTCCTGATAACACGTGAGTAAATCGGAATTCGTAGTTCGGCTGATTTTAGAGGAATATTTGTACATTTCAAAAATGGACACTTAGAAACTTTTCTACTGAAAACAACACAATGCATTTCTATGGAAGGAAATACAAGTTACTGGTAAGTACGCTTAGAATTACTTTCCAGGGTCAGTGCTGCTCTAAAAGATGCAGCACTGGGTTCTCTCCTGATAACAGGTGAGTAAGTCGGAATTTGTAGTTCGACTGATTTTAGAGGGATATTTGTACATTTCGAAAATGGACACTTAGAAACTTTTCTAATGAGGACCACACAATGGATTCCTATGGAAGGAAATACAAGTTACTGGTAAGTACTCTTAGAATTACTTTCCAGGGTCAGTGCTGGGCTAAAAGATGCAGCACTGGGTTCTCTCCTGATAACAGGTGAGTAAATCGGAATTCATAGTTCGACTGATTTTCGAGGAATATTTATATGTTTCAAAAATGGACAGTTAGAAACTTTTCTGGTGAAAACCACACAATCCATTCCTATGGAAGGAAATACAAGTTACTGGTAAGTACGCTTAGAATTACATTCCAGGGTCAATGCAGGGCTAAAAGATGCAGCACTGGGTTCTCTCCTGATAACAGGTGAGTAAATCGGAATTCGTAGTTCGGCTGATTTTAGAGGTATATTTGTACGTTTCAAAAGTGTACACTTAGAAACTTTTCTGCTGAAAACCACACAATGGATTCCTATGGAAGGGGATACAAGTTACTAGTAAGTACGATTAGAATTACTTTTCAGGGTCAGTGCTGGTCTAAAAGATGCAGCACTGGGTTCTCTCCTGATAACAGGTGAGTAAATCGGAATTCGTAGTTGAACTGATTTTAGAGGAATATTTGTACGTTTCAAAATGGACACTTAGAAACTTTTCTGCTGAAAACCACACAATGGATTCCTATGGAAGGAAATACAAGTTACTGGTAAGTACGCTTAGAATTACTTTCCAGGGTCAGTGCTGGGCTAAAATATGCAGCACTGGGTTCTCTCCTGATAAAAGGTGAGTAAATCGGAATTCGTAGTTCGACTGTTTTTAGAGGAATATTAGTACGTTTCAAAAATGGACTCTTAGAAACTTTTCTGCTGAAAACCACACAATTCATTTCTATGGAAGGAAATACAAGTTACTGGTAAGTATGCTTAGAATTACTTTCCAGGGTCAGTGCAGGGCTAAAAGATGCAGCACTGGGTTCTCTCCTGATAACAGGTGAGTAAATCGGAATTCGTAGTTTGGCTGATTTTAGAGGAATATTTATACGTTTCAAAAATGGACACTTAGAAACTTTTCTGCTGAAAACCACAGAATGGATTCCTATGGAAGGAAATACAAGTTACTGGTAAGTACGCTTAGAATTACTTTCCAGGGTCAGTGCACGGCTAAAAGATGCAGCACTGGGTTCTCTCCTGATAACAGGTGAGTATATTGGAATTCGTAGTTCGGCTGATTTTAGAGGTATATTTGTACGTTTCAAAAATGTACACTTAGAAACTTTTCTGCTGAAAACCACACAATGGATTCCTATGAAAGGAATTATAAGTTACTGGTAACTACGCTTAGAATTACTTTCCAGGGTCAGTGCTGGTCTAAAAGATGCAGCACTGGGTTCTCTCCTGATAACAGGTGAGTAAATCGGAATTCGGAGTTTGACTGATTTTAGAGGAATATTTTTATGTTTCAAAAATGGACACTTAGAAACTTTTCTGGTGAAGACCACACAATGGATTCCTATGGAAGGAAATACAAGTTACTGGTAAGTATGCTTAGAATTACTTTCCAATGTCAGTGCTGGTCTAAAAGATGCAGCACTGGGTTCTCTACTGATAAAAGGTGAGTAAATCGGAATTCGTAGTTCGGCTGATTTTCGAGGAATATTTGTACGTTTCAAAAATGGACACTTAGAAACTTTTCTGGTGAAAACCACACAATGGATTCCTAAGGAAGGAAATACAAGTTACTGGTAAGTACGCTTTGAATTAATTTTCGGGGACAGTGCTGGGCTAAAAGATGCAGCACTGGGTTCTCTCCTGATAACAGGTGAGTAAATCGGAATTCATAGTTCCGTTGATTTTAGAGGAATATTTGTACGTTTCAAAAATGGAGACTTAGAAACCTTTCTGATGAAGACCACACAATGGATTCCTATGGAAGGAAATACAAGTTACTGGTAAGTACTCTTAGAATTACTTTCCTGGGTCAGTGCTGGGCTAAAAGATGCAGCACTGGGTTCTCTCCTGATAACAGGTGAGTAAATCGGAATTCTTAGTTCGACTGATTTTCCAGGAATATTTGTATGTTTCAAAAATGAACAGTTAGAAACTTTTCTGGTGAAAACCACAGAATGGATTCCTATGGAAGGAAATACAAGTTACTGGTAAGTACACTTAGAATTACTTTTCAGGGTCAGTGCTGGGCTAAAAGATGCTGCACTGGGTTCTCTCCTGATAACTGGTGAGTAAATCTGAATTCATAGTTCGGTTGATTTTAGAGGAATATTTGTACGTTTCAAAAATGTACACTTAGAAACTTTTCTGCTGAAAACCACACAATGGATTCCTATGGAAGGAAGTACAAGTTACTGCTAAGTACGCTTAGAATTACTTTCCAGGGTCAGTGCTGCTCTAAAAGATGCAGCACTGGGTTCTCTCCTGATAACAGGTGAGTAAATCGGAATTCGTAGTTTGACTGATTTTAGAGGAATATTTGTACATTTCAAAAACGAACACTTAGAAACTTTTCTGGTGAAGACCACACAATGGATTCCTGAGGAAGGAAATACAAGTTACTGGTAAGTACTCTTAGAATTACTTTCCAGGGTCAATACTGGGCTAAAAGATGCAGCACTGGGTTCTCTCCGGATAACAGGTGAGTAAATCGGAATTCATGGTTCGACTGATTTTCGAGGAATATTTGTACGTTTCAAAAATGGACACTTAGAAACTTTTATGGTGAAAACCACACAATGGATTCTTAAGGAAGGAAATACAAGTTACTGGTAAGTACGCTTAGAATTAATTTTCGGGGACAGTGCTGGGCTAAAAGATGCAGCACTGGGCTCTCTCCTGATAACAGGTGAGTAAATCGGAATTCATAGTTCCGTTGATTTTAGAGGAATATTTGTACGTTTCAAAAATGGAGACTTAGAAACTTTTCTGGTGAAAACAACACAATGGATTCCTATGGAAGGAAATACAAGTTACTGGTAAGTTTGCTTAGAAATACTTTTCAGCGTAAGTGCTGGGCTAACAGATGCAGCACTGGGTTCTCTCCTGATATCAGGTGAGTAAATCCAAATTCGTAGTTCGACTGATTTTAGAGAAATATTTGTACGTTTAAAAAATGGACACTTAGAAACTTTTCTGCTGAAAACCACACAATGGATTCCTATGGAAGGAAATACAAGTTACTGGTAAGTACACTTAGAATTACTTTCCAGGGTCAGTGCTGGTCTAAAAGATGCAGCACAGGGTTCTCTACTTATAACAGGTGAGTAAATCGGAATTCGTAGTTCGGCTGATTTTAGAGGAATATTTGTACGTTTCAAAAGTGTACACTTAGAAACTTTTCTGCTGAAAACCACACAATGGATTCCTATGGAAGGGGATACAAGTTACTAGTAAGTACGATTAGAATTACTTTTCAGGGTCAGTGCTGGTCTAAAAGATGCAGCACTGGGTTCTCTCCTGATAGGTGAGTAAATCGGAATTCGTAGTTGAACTGATTTTAGAGGAATATTTGTACGTTTCAAAATGGACACTTAGAAACTTTTCTGCTGAAAACCACACAATGGATTCCTATGGAAGGAAATACAAGTTACTGGTAAGTACGGTTAGAATTACTTTCCAGGGTCAGTGCTGGGCTAAAATATGCAGCACTGGGTTCTCTCTTGATAAAAGGTGAGTAAATCGGAATTCGTAGTTCGACTGTTTTTAGAGGAATATTAGTACGTTTCAAAAATGGACTCTTAGAAACTTTTCTGCTGAAAACCACACAATTCATTTCTATGGAAGGAAATACAAGTTACTGGTAAGTATGCTTAGAATTACTTTCCAGGGTCAGTGCAGGGCTAAAAGATGCAGCACTGGGTTCTCTCCTGATAACAGGTGAGTAAATCGGAATTCGTAGTTTGGCTGATTTTAGAGGAATATTTATACGTTTCAAAAATGGACACTTAGAAACTTTTCTGCTGAAAACCACAGAATGGATTCCTATGGAAGGAAATACAAGTTACTGGTAAGTACGCTTAGAATTACTTTCCAGGGTCAGTGCACGGCTAAAAGATGCAGCACTGGGTTCTCTCCTGATAACAGGTGAGTATATTGGATTTCGTAGTTCGGCTGATTTTAGAGGTATATTTGTACGTTTCAAAAATGTACACTTAGAAACTTTTCTGCTGAAAACCACACAATGCATTTCTATGGAAGGAAATAAAAGTTACTGGGAAGTACGCTTAGAATTACTTTTTAGGGTCAGTGCTGGTCTAAAAGATGCAGCACTGGGTTCTCTCCTGATAACAGGTGAGTAAATCGGAATTTGTAGTTCGACTGATTTTAGAGGAATATTTGTACATTTCAAAAATGGAGACTTAGAAACTTTTCTGCTGAAAACCACACAATGGATTCCTATGGAAGGAAATACAAGTTACTGGTAAGTACACTTAGAATTACTTTCCAGGGTCAGTGCTGGTCTAAAAGATGCAGCAGTGGGTTCTCTACTGATAACAGGTGAGTAAATCGGAATTCGTAGTTCGGCTGATTTTAGAGGAATATTTGTATGTTTCAAAAATGTACACTTAGAAACTTTTCTGCTGAAAACCACACAATGGATTCCTATGGAACGAAACACAAGTTACTGGTAAGTACGCTTAGAATTACTTTTCAGGGTCGTGCTGGGCTAACAGATGCAGCACTGGGTTCTCTCCTGATAACAGGTGAGTAAATCGGAATTTGTAGTTCGGCTGATTTTCGAGGAATATTTGTACGTTTCAAAAATGGACACTTCGAAACTTTTCTGCTGAAAACCACACAATGGATTCCTATGGAAGGAAATACAAGTTACTGGTAAGTACGCTTAGAATTTCTTTCCAGGGTCAGTGCTGGGCTAAAAGATGCAGCACTGGGTTCTCTCCTGATAACACGTGAGTAAATCGGAATTCGTAGTTCGGCTGATTTTAGAGGAATATTTGTACATTTCAAAAATGGACACTTAGAAACTTTTCTACTGAAAACAACACAATGCATTTCTATGGAAGGAAATACAAGTTACTGGTAAGTACGCTTAGAATTACTTTCCAGGGTCAGTGCTGCTCTAAAAGATGCAGCACTGGGTTCTCTCCTGATAACAGGTGAGTAAGTCGGAATTTGTAGTTCGACTGATTTTAGAGGGATATTTGTACATTTCGAAAATGGACACTTAGAAACTTTTCTAATGAGGACCACACAATGGATTCCTATGGAAGGAAATACAAGTTACTGGTAAGTACTCTTAGAATTACTTTCCAGGGTCAGTGCTGGGCTAAAAGATGCAGCACTGGGTTCTCTCCTGATAACAGGTGAGTAAATCGGAATTCATAGTTCGACTGATTTTCGAGGAATATTTATATGTTTCAAAAATGGACAGTTAGAAACTTTTCTGGTGAAAACCACACAATCCATTCCTATGGAAGGAAATACAAGTTACTGGTAAGTACGCTTAGAATTACATTCCAGGGTCAATGCAGGGCTAAAAGATGCAGCACTGGGTTCTCTCCTGATAACAGGTGAGTAAATCGGAATTCGTAGTTCGGCTGATTTTAGAGGTATATTTGTACGTTTCAAAAGTGTACACTTAGAAACTTTTCTGCTGAAAACCACACAATGGATTCCTATGGAAGGGGATACAAGTTACTAGTAAGTACGATTAGAATTACTTTTCAGGGTCAGTGCTGGTCTAAAAGATGCAGCACTGGGTTCTCTCCTGATAACAGGTGAGTAAATCGGAATTCGTAGTTGAACTGATTTTAGAGGAATATTTGTACGTTTCAAAATGGACACTTAGAAACTTTTCTGCTGAAAACCACACAATGGATTCCTATGGAAGGAAATACAAGTTACTGGTAAGTACGCTTAGAATTACTTTCCAGGGTCAGTGCTGGGCTAAAATATGCAGCACTGGGTTCTCTCCTGATAAAAGGTGAGTAAATCGGAATTCGTAGTTCGACTGTTTTTAGAGGAATATTAGTACGTTTCAAAAATGGACTCTTAGAAACTTTTCTGCTGAAAACCACACAATTCATTTCTATGGAAGGAAATACAAGTTACTGGTAAGTATGCTTAGAATTACTTTCCAGGGTCAGTGCAGGGCTAAAAGATGCAGCACTGGGTTCTCTCCTGATAACAGGTGAGTAAATCGGAATTCGTAGTTTGGCTGATTTTAGAGGAATATTTATACGTTTCAAAAATGGACACTTAGAAACTTTTCTGCTGAAAACCACAGAATGGATTCCTATGGAAGGAAATACAAGTTACTGGTAAGTACGCTTAGAATTACTTTCCAGGGTCAGTGCACGGCTAAAAGATGCAGCACTGGGTTCTCTCCTGATAACAGGTGAGTATATTGGAATTCGTAGTTCGGCTGATTTTAGAGGTATATTTGTACGTTTCAAAAATGTACACTTAGAAACTTTTCTGCTGAAAACCACACAATGGATTCCTATGAAAGGAATTATAAGTTACTGGTAACTACGCTTAGAATTACTTTCCAGGGTCAGTGCTGGTCTAAAAGATGCAGCACTGGGTTCTCTCCTGATAACAGGTGAGTAAATCGGAATTCGGAGTTTGACTGATTTTAGAGGAATATTTTTATGTTTCAAAAATGGACACTTAGAAACTTTTCTGGTGAAGACCACACAATGGATTCCTATGGAAGGAAATACAAGTTACTGGTAAGTATGCTTAGAATTACTTTCCAATGTCAGTGCTGGTCTAAAAGATGCAGCACTGGGTTCTCTACTGATAAAAGGTGAGTAAATCGGAATTCGTAGTTCGGCTGATTTTCGAGGAATATTTGTACGTTTCAAAAATGGACACTTAGAAACTTTTCTGGTGAAAACCACACAATGGATTCCTAAGGAAGGAAATACAAGTTACTGGTAAGTACGCTTTGAATTAATTTTCGGGGACAGTGCTGGGCTAAAAGATGCAGCACTGGGTTCTCTCCTGATAACAGGTGAGTAAATCGGAATTCATAGTTCCGTTGATTTTAGAGGAATATTTGTACGTTTCAAAAATGGAGACTTAGAAACTTTTCTGATGAAGACCACACAATGGATTCCTATGGAAGGAAATACAAGTTACTGGTAAGTACTCTTAGAATTACTTTCCTGGGTCAGTGCTGGGCTAAAAGATGCAGCACTGGGTTCTCTCCTGATAACAGGTGAGTAAATCGGAATTCTTAGTTCGACTGATTTTCCAGGAATATTTGTATGTTTCAAAAATGAACAGTTAGAAACTTTTCTGGTGAAAACCACAGAATGGATTCCTATGGAAGGAAATACAAGTTACTGGTAAGTACACTTAGAATTACTTTTCAGGGTCAGTGCTGGGCTAAAAGATGCTGCACTGGGTTCTCTCCTGATAACTGGTGAGTAAATCTGAATTCATAGTTCGGTTGATTTTAGAGGAATATTTGTACGTTTCAAAAATGTACACTTAGAAACTTTTCTGCTGAAAACCACACAATGGATTCCTATGGAAGGAAGTACAAGTTACTGCTAAGTACGCTTAGAATTACTTTCCAGGGTCAGTGCTGCTCTAAAAGATGCAGCACTGGGTTCTCTCCTGATAACAGGTGAGTAAATCGGAATTCGTAGTTTGACTGATTTTAGAGGAATATTTGTACATTTCAAAAACGAACACTTAGAAACTTTTCTGGTGAAGACCACACAATGGATTCCTGAGGAAGGAAATACAAGTTACTGGTAAGTACTCTTAGAATTACTTTCCAGGGTCAATACTGGGCTAAAAGATGCAGCACTGGGTTCTCTCCGGATAACAGGTGAGTAAATCGGAATTCATGGTTCGACTGATTTTCGAGGAATATTTGTACGTTTCAAAAATGGACACTTAGAAACTTTTATGGTGAAAACCACACAATGGATTCTTAAGGAAGGAAATACAAGTTACTGGTAAGTACGCTTAGAATTAATTTTCGGGGACAGTGCTGGGCTAAAAGATGCAGCACTGGGCTCTCTCCTGATAACAGGTGAGTAAATCGGAATTCATAGTTCCGTTGATTTTAGAGGAATATTTGTACGTTTCAAAAATGGAGACTTAGAAACTTTTCTGGTGAAAACCACACAATGGATTCCTATGGAAGGAAATACAAGTTACTGGTAAGTTTGCTTAGAAATACTTTTCAGCGTAAGTGCTGGGCTAACAGATGCAGCACTGGGTTCTCTCCTGATATCAGGTGAGTAAATCCAAATTCGTAGTTCGACTGATTTTAGAGAAATATTTGTACGTTTAAAAAATGGACACTTAGAAACTTTTCTGCTGAAAACCACACAATGGATTCCTATGGAAGGAAATACAAGTTACTGGTAAGTACACTTAGAATTACTTTCCAGGGTCAGTGCTGGTCTAAAAGATGCAGCACAGGGTTCTCTACTTATAACAGGTGAGTAAATCGGAATTCGTAGTTCGGCTGATTTTAGAGGAATATTTGTACGTTTCAAAAGTGTACACTTAGAAACTTTTCTGCTGAAAACCACACAATGGATTCCTATGGAAGGGGATACAAGTTACTAGTAAGTACGATTAGAATTACTTTTCAGGGTCAGTGCTGGTCTAAAAGATGCAGCACTGGGTTCTCTCCTGATAGGTGAGTAAATCGGAATTCGTAGTTGAACTGATTTTAGAGGAATATTTGTACGTTTCAAAATGGACACTTAGAAACTTTTCTGCTGAAAACCACACAATGGATTCCTATGGAAGGAAATACAAGTTACTGGTAAGTACGGTTAGAATTACTTTCCAGGGTCAGTGCTGGGCTAAAATATGCAGCACTGGGTTCTCTCTTGATAAAAGGTGAGTAAATCGGAATTCGTAGTTCGACTGTTTTTAGAGGAATATTAGTACGTTTCAAAAATGGACTCTTAGAAACTTTTCTGCTGAAAACCACACAATTCATTTCTATGGAAGGAAATACAAGTTACTGGTAAGTATGCTTAGAATTACTTTCCAGGGTCAGTGCAGGGCTAAAAGATGCAGCACTGGGTTCTCTCCTGATAACAGGTGAGTAAATCGGAATTCGTAGTTTGGCTGATTTTAGAGGAATATTTATACGTTTCAAAAATGGACACTTAGAAACTTTTCTGCTGAAAACCACAGAATGGATTCCTATGGAAGGAAATACAAGTTACTGGTAAGTACGCTTAGAATTACTTTCCAGGGTCAGTGCACGGCTAAAAGATGCAGCACTGGGTTCTCTCCTGATAACAGGTGAGTATATTGGATTTCGTAGTTCGGCTGATTTTAGAGGTATATTTGTACGTTTCAAAAATGTACACTTAGAAACTTTTCTGCTGAAAACCACACAATGGATTCCTATGAAAGGAAATATAAGTTACTGGTAACTACGCTTAGAATTACTTTCCAGGGTCAGTGCTGGTCTAAAAGATGCAGCACTGGGTTCTCTCCTGATAACAGGTGAGTAAATCAGAATTCGGAGTTTGACTGATTTTAGAGGAATATTTTTATGTTTCAAAAATGGACACTTAGAAACTTTTCTGGTGAAGATCACACAATGGATTCCTATGGAAGGAAATACAAGTTACTGGTAAGTATGCTTAGAATTACTTTCCAATGTCAGTGCTGGTCTAAAAGATGCAGCACTGGGTTCTCTACTGATAACAGGTGAGTAAATCGGAATTCGTAGTTCGGCTGATTTTCGAGGAATATTTGTACGTTTCAAAAATGGACACTTAGAAACTTTTCTGGTGAAAACCACACAATGGATTCCTAAGGAAGGAAATACAAGTTACTGGTAAGTACGCTTTGAATTAATTTTCGGGGACAGTGCTGGGCTAAAAGATGCAGCACTGGGTTCTCTCCTGATAACAGGTGAGTAAATCGGAATTCATAGTTCCGTTGATTTTAGAGGAATATTTGTAAGTTTCAAAAATGGAGACTTAGAAACTTTTCTCCTGAAAACCACACAATGGATTCCTATTGAAGGAAATACAAGTTACTGGTAAGTATGCTTAGAATTACTTTTCAGCGTAAGTGCTGGGCTAACAGATGCAGCACTGGTTTCTCTCCTGATCACAGATGAGTAAATCCAAATTCGTAGTTCGACTGATTTTAGAGGAATATTTCTACGTTTCAAAAATGGACACTTAGAAACTTTTCTGCTGAAAACCACACAATGCATTTCTATGGAAGGAAATACAAGTTACTGGGAAGTACGCATAGAATTACTTTCCAGGGTCAGTGCTGGTCTAAAAGATGCAGCACTGGGTTCTTTCCTGATAACAGGTGAGTAAATTAGAATTTGTAGTTCGACTGATTTTAGAGGAATTTTTTGTACATTTCAAAAATGGACACTTAGAAACTTTTCTGATGAAGACCACACAATGGATTCCTATGGAAGGAAATACAAGTTACTGGTAAGTACTCTTAGAATTACTTTCCTGGGTCAGTGCTGGGCTAAAAGATGCAGCACTGGGTTCTCTCCTGATAACAGGTGAGTAAATCGGAATTCTTAGTTCGACTGATTTTCCAGGAATATTTGTATGTTTCAAAAATGAACAGTTAGAAACTTTTCTGGTGAAAACCACAGAATGGATTCCTATGGAAGGAAATACAAGTTACTGGTAAGTACACTTAGAATTACTTTTCAGGGTCAGTGCTGGGCTAAAAGATGCTGCACTGGGTTCTCTCCTGATAACTGGTGAGTAAATCTGAATTCATAGTTCGGTTGATTTTAGAGGAATATTTGTACGTTTCAAAAATGTACACTTAGAAACTTTTCTGCTGAAAACCACACAATGGATTCCTATGGAAGGAAGTACAAGTTACTGCTAAGTACGCTTAGAATTACTTTCCAGGGTCAGTGCTGCTCTAAAAGATGCAGCACTGGGTTCTCTCCTGATAACAGGTGAGTAAATCGGAATTCGTAGTTTGACTGATTTTAGAGGAATATTTGTACATTTCAAAAACGAACACTTAGAAACTTTTCTGGTGAAGACCACACAATGGATTCCTGAGGAAGGAAATACAAGTTACTGGTAAGTACTCTTAGAATTACTTTCCAGGGTCAATACTGGGCTAAAAGATGCAGCACTGGGTTCTCTCCGGATAACAGGTGAGTAAATCGGAATTCATGGTTCGACTGATTTTCGAGGAATATTTGTACGTTTCAAAAATGGACACTTAGAAACTTTTATGGTGAAAACCACACAATGGATTCTTAAGGAAGGAAATACAAGTTACTGGTAAGTACGCTTAGAATTAATTTTTGGGGACAGTGCTGGGCTAAAAGATGCAGCACTGGGCTCTCTCCTGATAACAGGTGAGTAAATCGGAATTCATAGTTCCGTTGATTTTAGAGGAATATTTGTACGTTTCAAAAATGGAGACTTAGAAACTTTTCTGGTGAAAACCACACAATGGATTCCTATGGAATGAAATACAAGTTACTGGTAAGTTTGCTTAGAATTACTTTTCAGCGTAAGTGCTGGGCTAACAGATGCAGCACTGGGTTCTCTCCTGATATCAGGTGAGTAAATCCAAATTCGTAGTTCGACTGATTTTAGAGAAATATTTGTACGTTTAAAAAATGGACACTTAGAAACTTTTCTGCTGAAAACCACACAATGGATTCCTATGGAAGGAAATACAAGTTACTGGTAAGTACACTTAGAATTACTTTCCAGGGTCAGTGCTGGTCTAAAAGATGCAGCACTGGGTTCTCTACTTATAACAGGTGAGTAAATTGGAATTCGTAGTTCGGCTGATTTTAGAGGAATATTTGTACGTTTCAAAAATGGACACTTAGAAACTTTTCTGCTGAAAACCACACAATTCATTTCTATGGAAGGAAATACAAGTTACAGGTAAGTACGCTTAGAATTACTTTCCAGGGTCAGTGCAGGGCTAAAAGATGCAGCACTGGGTTCTCTCCTGATAACAGGTGAGTAAATCGGAATTCGTAGTTTGGCTTATTTTAGAGGAATATTTATACGTTTCAAAAATTGACACTTAGAAACTTTTCTGCTGAAAACCACACAATGGATTCCTATGAAAGGAAATATAAGTTACTGGTAACTACTCTTAGAATTACTTTCCAGGGTCAGTGCTGGTCTAAAAGATGCAGCACTGGGTTCTCTCCTGATAACAGGTGAGTAAATCGGAATTCGGAGTTTGACTGATTTTAGAGGAATATTTTTATGTTTCAAAAATGGACACTTAGAAACTTTTCTGGTGAAGACCACACAATGGATTCCTATGGAAGGAAATACAAGTTACTGGTAAGTATGCTTAGAATTACTTTCCAATGTCAGTGCTGGTCTAAAAGATGCAGCACTGGGTTATCTACTGATAACAGGTGAGTAAATTGGAATTCGTAGTTCGGCTGATTTTCGAGGAATATTTGTACGTTTCAAAAATGGACACTTAGAAACTTTTCTGGTGAAAACCACACAATGGATTCCTAAGGAAGGAAATACAAGTTACTGGTAAGTACGCTTTGAATTAATTTTCGGGGACAGTGCTGGGCTAAAAGATGCAGCACTGGGTTCTCTCCTGATAACAGGTGAGTAAATCGGAATTCATAGTTCCGTTGATTTTAGAGGAATATTTGTACGTTTAAAAAATGGATACTTAGAAACTTTTCTGCTGAAAACCACACAATGGATTCCTATGGAAGGAAATACAAGTTACTGGTAAGTATGCTTAGAATTACTTTTCAGCGTAAGTGCTGGGCTAACAGATGCAGCACTGGTTTCTCTCCTGATAACAGGTGAGTAAATCCGAATTCGTAGTTCGACTGATTTTAGAGGAATATTTCTACGTTTCAAAAATGGACACTTAGAAAATTTTCTGCTGAAAACCACACAATGCATTTCTATGGAAGGAAATACAAGTTACTGGGAAGTACGCATAGAAATACTTTCCAGGGTCAGTGCTGGTCTAAAAGATGCAGCACTGGGTTCTCTCCTGATAACAGGTGAGTAAATCGGAATTCGTAGTTTGACTGATTTTAGAGGAATATTTGTACATTTCAAAAATGGACACTTAGAAACTTTTCGGATGAAGACCACACAATGGATTCCTATTGAAGGAAATACAAGTTACTGGTAAGTACTCTTAGAATTACTTTCCAGGGTCAGTGCTGGGCTAAAATCTGCAGCACTGAGTTCTCTCCTGATAACAGGTGAGTAAATCGGAATTCATAGTTCGACTGATTTTCGAGGAATATTTGTATGTTTCAAAAATGGACAGTTAGAAACTTTTCTGGGGAAAACCACACAATGGATTCCTATGGAAGGAAATACAAGTTACTGTTAAGTACACTTAGAATTACCTTTCAGGGTCAGTGCAGGTCTAAAAGATGCAGCACTGGGTTCTCTCCTGATAACTGGTGAGTAAATCTGAATTCATAGTTCAGTTGATTTTAGAGGAATATTTGTACGTTTCAAAAATGGACACTTAGAAACTTTTCTGGTGAAGACAACACAATGGATTCCTATGGAAGGAAATACAAGCTACTGGTAAGTATTCTTAGAATTACTTTCCAGGGTCAGTGCTGGGCTAAAAGATGCAGCACTGGGTTCTCTCCTGATAACAGGTGAGTAAATCGGAATTCATAGTTCGACTGATTTTCGAGGAATATTTTTACGTTTCAAAAATGGACAGAAAGAAACTTTTCTGGTGAAAACCACATAATGGATTCCTATGGAAGGAAACACAAGTTACTGGTAAGTATGCTTAGAATTACTTTTCAGGGTCGTGCTGGGCTGAAAGATGCAGCACTGGGTTCTCTCCTGAGAACAGGTGAGTAAATCGGAATTCGTAGTTCGGCTGATTTTAGAGGAATATTTGTACGTTTCAAAAATGTAGACTTAGAAACTTTTCTGCTGAAAACCACACAATGGATTCCTAAGGAAGGAAATACAAGATACTGGTAAGTACGCTTAGAATTACTTTTCAGGGTCAGTGCTGGTCTAAAAGGTGCAGCAATGGGTTCTCTCCTGATAACAGGTGAGTAAATCGGAATTTGTAGTTTGACTGATTTTAGAGGAATATTTGTACATTTCAAAAATGGACACTTAGAAACTTTTCTGCTGAAAACCACACAATGCATTTCTATGGAAGGAAATACAAGTTACTGGTAAGTACGCTTAGAATTACTTTCCAGGGTCAGTGCTGGGGTAAAAGATGCAGCACTGGGTTCTCTCCTGATAACAGGTGAGTAAATCGGAATTCATAGTTCGACTGATTTTCGAGGAATATTTATACGTTTCAAAAATGGACAGTTAGAAACTTCTCTGGTGAAAACCACACAATCCATTCCTATGGAAGGAAATACAAGTTACTGGTAAGTACGCTTAGAATTACTTTCCAGGGTCAGTGCAGGGCTAAAAGATGCAGCACTGGGTTCTCTCCTGATAACAGGTAAGTAAATCGGAGTTCGTAGTTCAACTGATTTTAGAGGAATATTTGTACGTTTCAAAAATGGACACTTAGAAACTCTTCTGCTGAAAACCACACAATGGATTCCTATGGAAGGAAATACAAGTTACTGGTGAGTACTCTTAGAATTACTTTCCAGTGTCAGTGCTGGGCTAAAAGATGCAGCACTGGGTTCTCTCCTGATAACAGGTGAGTAAATCGGAATTAATAGTTCCGTTGATTTTAGAGGAATATTTGTACGTTTCAAAAATGGAGACTTAGAAACTTTTCTGCTGAAAACCACACAATGGATTCCTATGGAAGGAAATACAAGTTACTGGTAAGTATGCTTAGAATTACTTTTCGCGTAAGTGCTGGGCTAACAGATGCAGCACTGGGTTCTCTCCTGATAACAGGTGAGCAAATCCGAATTCGTAGTTCGACTGATATTAGAGGAATATTTCTACATTTCAAAAATGGACACTTAGAAACTTTTCTGCTGAAAACCACAGAATGGATTCCTATGGAAGGAAATACAAGTTACTGCTAAGTATGCTTAGAATTACTTTCCAGGGTCAGTGGTGGTCTAAAAGATGCAGCACTGGGTTCTCTCCTGATAACAGGTGAGTAAATCGGAATTCGTAGTTTGACTGATTTTAGAGGAATATTTGTACATTTCAAAAATGGACACTTAGAAACTTCTCTGCTGAAGACCACACAATGAATTCCTATGGAAGGAAATACAAGTTACTGGTAAGTATGCTTAGAATTACTTTCCAATGTCAGTGCTGGTCTAAAAGATGCAGCACTGGGTTCTCTCCTGATAACAGGTGAATAAATCGGAATTCATCGTTCCGTTGATTTTAGAGGAATATTTGTACATTTCAAAAATGGACACTTAGAAACTTTTCTGATGAAGACCACACAATGAATTCCTATGGAAGGAAATACAAGTTACTGGTAAGAACTCTTAGAATTACTTTCCAGCGTAAGTGCTGGGCTAAAAGATGCAGCACTGGGTTCTCTCCGGATAATAGGTGAGTAAATCGGAATTCGTAGTTCGGCTGATTTTAGAGGAATATTTGTGTGTTTCAAAAATGGACACTGAGAAACTTTTCTGGTGAAGACCACACAATGGATTCCTATGGCAGGAAATATAAGTTACTGGTAAGTACGCTTAGAATTACTTACCAGGGTCAGTGCAGGGCTAAAAGATGCACCACTGGGTTCTCTCCTGATAACAGGTGAGTAAATCGGAATTCGTAGTTCGGCTGATTTTAGAGGAATATTTGTACGTTTCAAAAATGTAGACTTAGAAACTTTTCCGCTGAAAACCACACAATGGATTCCAATGGAAGGAAATACAAGCTACTGGTAAGTACGCTTAGAATGACTTTTCAGGGTTGTGCTGTGCTAACAGATGCAGCACTGGGTTCTCTCCTGATAACAGGTGAGTAAATCGGAATTCGTAGTTCGGCTGATTTTAGAGGAATATTTGTACGTTTCAAAAATGTGGACTTAGAAACTTTTCTGCTGAAAACCACACAATGGATTCCAATGGAAGGAAATACAAGCTACTGGTAAGTACGCTTAGAATTACTTTTCAGGGACAGTGCTGGTCTAAAAGATGCAGCACTGGGTTCTGTCCTGATAACAGGTGAGTAAATTGGAATTCGTAGTTTGACTGTTTTTAGAGGAATATTTGTACGTTTCAAAAATGGGCACTTAGAAACTTTTCTGGTGAAGACCACACAATGGATTCCTATGGAAGGAAATACAAGTTACTGGTAAGTACTCTTAGAATTACTTTCCAGGGTCAGTGCTGGGCTAAAAGATGCAGCACTGGGTTCTCTCCTGATAACAGGTGAGTAAATCGGAATTCATAGTTCCGTTGATTTGAGAGGAATATTTGTACGTTTCAAAAATGGAGACTTAGAAACTTTTCTGCTGAAAACCACACAATGGATTCCTATGGAAGGAAATACAAGTTACTGGTAAGTATGCTTAGAATTACTTTTCAGCGTAAGTGCTGGGCTAACAGATGCAGCACTGGGTTCTCTCCTGATAACAGGTGAGCAAATCCGAATTCGTAGTTCGACTGATTTTAGAGGAATATTTCTACATTTTAAAAATGGACACTTAGAAACTTTTCTGCTGAAAACCACTGAATGGATTCCTATGGAAGGAAATACAAGTTACTGCTAAGTACGCTTAGAATTACTTTCCAGGGTCAGTGCTGGTCTAAAAGATGCAGCACTGGGTTCTCTCCTGATAACAGGTGAGAAAATCGGAATTCGTAGTTTGACTGATTTTAGAGGAATATTTGTACATTTCAAAAATGGACAGTTAGAAACTTTTCTGTTGAAAACCACACAATGGATTCCTATGGAAGGAAACACAAGTTACTGGTAAGTATGCTTAGAATTACTTTCCAATGTCAGTGCTGGTCTAAAAGATGCAGCACTGGGTTCTCTACTGATAACAGGTGAGTAAATCGGAATTCGTAGTTCGGCTGATTTTCGAGGAATATTTGTACGTTTCAAAAATGGACACTTAGAAACTTTTCTGGTGAAAACCACACAATGGATTCCTAAGGAAGGAAATACAAGTTACTGGTAAGTACGCTTTGAATTAATTTTCGGGGACAGTGCTGGGCTAAAAGATGCAGCACTGGGTTCTCTCCTGATAACAAGTGAGTAAATCGGAATTCATAGTTCCGTTGATTTTAGAGGAATATTTGTACGTTTCAAAAATGGAGACTTAGAAACTTTTCTGCTGAAAACCACACAATGGATTCCTATTGAAGGAAATACAAGTTACTGGTAAGTATGCTTAGAATTACTTTTCAGTGTAAGTGCTGGGCTAACAAATGCAGCACTGGGTTCTCTCCTGATAACAGATGAGTAAATCGGAATTCATAGTTCGACTGATTTTCGAGGAATATTTGAACGTTTCAAAAATGGACAGTTAGAAACTTTTCTGGTGAAAACCACACAATGGATTCCTATGGAAGGAAATGCAAGTTACTGGTAAGTACACTTAGAATTACTTTTCAGGGTCAGTGCTGGGCTAAAAGATGCAGCACTGGGTTCTCTCCTGATAGCAGGTGAGTAAATCTGAATTCATAGTTCGGTTGATTTTAGAGGAATATTTGTACGTTTCAAAAATGGACACTTAGAAACTTTTCTGCTGAAAACCACACAATGGATTCCTAAGGAAGGAAATACAAGATACTGGTAAGTACGCTTAGAATTACTTTTCAGGGTCAGTGCTGGTCTAAAAGGTGCAGCAATGGGTTCTCTTTTGATAACAGGTGAGTAAATCGGAATTAGTAGTTTGACTGATTTTAGAGGAATATTTGTACATTTCAAAAATGGACACTTAGAAACTTTTCTGCTGAAAACCACACAATGCATTTCTATGGAAGGAAATACAAGTTACTGGTAAGTATGCTTAGAATTACTTTCCAGGGTCAGTGCTGCTCTAAAAGATGCAGCACTGGGTTCTCTCCTGATAACAGGTGAGTAAGTCGGAATTTGTAGTTCGGCTGATTTTCGAGGAATATTTGTACGTTTCAAAAATGGACACTTAGAAACTTTTCTGGTGAAAACCACACAATGGATTCCTAAGGAAGGAAATACAAGTTACTGGTAAGTACGCTTTGAATTAATTTTCGGGGACAGTGCTGGGCTAAAAGATGCAGCACTGGGTTCTCTCCTGATAACAGGTGAATAAATCGGAATTCATCGTTCCGTTGATTTTAGAGGAATATTTGTACATTTCAAAAATGGACACTTAGAAACTTTTCTGATGAAGACCACACAATGAATTCCTATGGAAGGAAATACAAGTTACTGGTAAGAACTCTTAGAATTACTTACCAGCGTAAGTGCTGGGCTAAAAGATGCAGCACTGGGTTCTCTCCGGATAATAGGTGAGTAAATCGGAATTCGTAGTTCGGCTGATTTTAGAGGAATATTTGTGTGTTTCAAAAATGGACACTGAGAAACTTTTCTGGTGAAGACCACACAATGGATTCCTATGGCAGGAAATATAAGTTACTGGTAAGTACGCTTAGAATTACTTACCAGGGTCAGTGCAGGGCTAAAAGATGCACCACTGGGTTCTCTCCTGATAACAGGTGAGTAAATCGGAATTCGTAGTTCGGCTGATTTTAGAGGAATATTTGTACGTTTCAAAAATGTAGACTTAGAAACTTTTCTGCTGAAAACCACACAATGGATTCCAATGGAAGGAAATACAAGCTACTGGTAAGTACGCTTAGAATGACTTTTCAGGGTCGTGCTGGGCTAACAGATGCAGCACTGGGTTCTCTCCTGATAACAGGTGAGTAAATCGGAATTCGTAATTCGGCTGATTTTAGAGGAATATTTGTACGTTTCAAAAATGTAGACTTAGAAACTTTTCTGCTGAAAACCACACAATGGATTCCAATGGAAGGAAATACAAGTTACTGGTAAGTATGCTTAGAATTACTTTTCAGTGTAAGTGCTGGGCTAACAAATGCAGCACTGGGTTCTCTCCTGATAAGAGATGAGTAAATCGGAATTCATAGTTCGACTGATTTTCGAGGAATATTTGAACGTTTCAAAAATGGACAGTTAGAAACTTTTCTGGTGAAAACCACACAATGGATTCCTATGGAAGGAAATGCAAGTTACTGGTAAGTACACTTAGAATTACTTTTCAGGGTCAGTGCTGGGCTAAAAGATGCAGCACTGGGTTCTCTCCTGATAGCAGGTGAGTAAATCTGAATTCATAGTTCGGTTGATTTTAGAGGAATATTCGTACGTTTCAAAAATGGACACTTAGAAACTTTTCTGCTGAAAACCACACAATGGATTCCTAAGGAAGGAAATACAAGATACTGGTAAGTACGCTTAGAATTACTTTTCAGGGTCAGTGCTGGTCTAAAAGGTGCAGCAATGGGTTCTCTCCTGATAACAGGTGAGTAAATCGGAATTAGTAGTTTGACTGATTTTAGAGGAATATTTGTACATTTCAAAAATGGACAGTTAGAAACTTTTCTGGTGAAAACCACACAATGGATTCCAATGGAAGGAAATACAAGCTACTGGTAAGTACGCTTAGAATTACTTTTCAGGGTCAGTGCTGGTCTAAAAGATGCATCACTGTGTTCTCTCCTGATAACAGGTGAGTAAATCGGAATTCGTAGTTTGACTGTTTTTAGAGGAATATTTGTACGTTTCAAAAATGGACACTTAGAAACTTTTCTGCTGAAAACCACACAATGCATTTCTATAGAAGGAAATGCAAGTTACTGGTAAGTATGCTTAGAATTACTTTCCAGGGTCAGTGCTGCTCTAAAAGATGCAGCACTGGGTTCTCTCCTGATAACAGGTGAGTAAATCGGAATTTGTAGTTCGACTGATTTTAGAGGAATATTTGTACATTTCAAAAATGGACAGTTAGAAACTTTTCTGGTGAAAACCACACAATGGTAACCTATGGAAGGAAATACAAGGTACTGGTAAGTACACTTAGAATTACTTTCCAGGGTCAGTGCAGGGCTGAAAGATGCAGCACTGGGTTCTCTCCTGATAACAGGTGAGTAAATCGGAATTTGTAGTTCGGCTGATTTTTGAGGTATATTTGTACGTTTCAAAAATGTACACTTAGAAACTTTTCTGCTGAAAACCACACAATGGATTCCTATGGAAGGAAATACAAGTTACTGCTAAGTATGCTTAGAATTACTTTACAGGGTCAGTGCTGGTCTAAAAGATGCAGCACTGGGTTCTTTCCTGATCACAGGTTTGTAAATCGGAATTCGTAGTTTGACTGATTTTAGAGGAATATTTGTACATTTCAAAAATGGACACTTAGAAACTTTTCTGTTGAAAACCACACAATGGATTCCTATGGAAGGAAACACAAGTTACTGGTAAGTATGCTTAGAATTACTTTCCAATGTCAGTGCTGGTCTAAAAGATGCAGCACTGGGTGCTCTACTGATAACAGGTGAGTAAATCGGAATTCGTAGTTCGGCTGATTTTCGAGGAATATTTGTACGTTTCAAAAATGGAGACTTAGAAACTTTTCTGCTGAAAACCACACAATGGATTCCTATGAAAGAAAATACAAGTTACTGGTGAGTATGCTTAGAATTACTTTTCAGCGTAAGTGCTGGGCTAACAGATGCAGCACTGGGTTCTCTCCTGATAACAGGTGAGCAAATCCGAATTCGTAGTTCGACTGATTTTAGAGGAATATTTCTACATTTCAAAAATGGACACTTCGAAACTTTTCTGCTGAAAACCACACAATGCTTTTCTATGGAAGGAAATACAAGTTACTGGGAAGTACGCTTACAATTACTTTCCAGGGTCAGTGCTGGTCTAAAAGATGCAGCACTGGGTTCTCTCCTGATAACAGGTGAGTAAATCGGAATTCGTAGTTTGGCTGATTTTAGAGGAATATTTGTGTTTTTCAAAAATGGACACCTAGAAACTTTTCTGGTGAAGACAACACAATGGATTCCTATGGAAGGAAATACAAGCTACTGGTAAGTATTCTTAGAATTACTTTCCAGGGTCAGTGCTGGGCTAAAAGATGCAGCACTGGGTTCTCTCCGGATAACAGGTGAGTAAATCGGAATTCATAGTTCGACTGATTTTCGAGGAATATTTTTACGTTTCAAAAATAGACAGTTAGAAACTTTTCTGGTGAAAACCACACAATGGATTCCTATGGAAGGAAACACAAGTTACTGGTAAGTACGCTTAGAATGACTTTCCAGGGTCAGTGCAGGGCTGAAAGATGCAGCACTGGGTTCTCTCCTGATAACAGGTGAGTAAATCGGAATTCGTAGTTCGGCTGATTTTTGAGGTATATTTGTACGTTTCAAAAATGTACACTTAGAAACTTTTCTGCTGAAAACCACAGAATGGATTCCTATGGAAGGAAATACAAGTTACTGCTAAGTATGCTTAGAATTACTTCCCAGGGTCAGTGCTGGTCTAAAAGATGCAGCACTGGGTTCTCTCCTGATAACAGGTGAGTAAATCGGAATTCGTAGTTTGACTGATTTTAGAGGAATATTTGTACATTTCAAAAATGGACACTTAGAAACTTCTCTGCTGAAGACCACACAATGGATTCCTATGGAAGGAAATACAAGTTACTGGTAAGTATGCTTAGAATTACTTTCCAATGTCAGTGCTGGTCTAAAAGATGCAGCACTGGGTTCTCTACTGATAACAGGGGAGTAAATCGGAATTCGTAGTTCGGCTGATTTTTGAGGAATATTTGTACGTTTCAAAAATGGACACTTAGAAACTTTTCTGGTGAAAACCACACAATGGATTCCTAAGGAAGGAAATACAAGTTACTGGTAAGTACGCTTTGAATTAATTTTCGGGGACAGTGCTGGGCTAAAAGATGCAGCAATGGGTTCTCTCCTGATAACAGGTGAATAAATCGGAATTCATCGTTCCGTTGATTTTAGAGGAATATTTGTACATTTCAAAAATGGACACTTAGAAACTTTTCTGATGAAGACCACACAATGAATTCCTATGGAAGTAAATACAAGTTACTGGTAAGAACTCTTAGAATTACTTTCCAGCATAAGTGCTGGGCTAAAAGATGCAGCACTGGGTTCTCTCCGGATAATAGGTGAGTAAATCGGAATTCGTAGTTCGGCTGATTTTAGAGGAATATTTGTGTGTTTCAAAAATGGACACTGAGAAACTTTTCTGGTGAAGACCACACAATGGATTCCTATGGCAGGAAATATAAGTTACTGGTAAGTATGCTTAGAATTACTTAAAAGGGTCAATGCAGGGCTAAAAGATGCACCACTGGGTTCTCTCCTGATAACAGGTGAGTAAATCGGAATTCGTAGTTCGGCTGATTTTAGAGGAATATTTGTACGTTTCAAAAATGTAGACTTAGAAACTTTTCTGCTGAAAACCACACAATGGATTCCAATGGAAGGAAATACAAGCTACTGGTAAGTACGCTTAGAATGACTTTTCAGGGTCGTGCTGGGCTAACAGATGCAGCACTGGTTTCTCTCCTGATAACAGGTGAGTAAATCGGAATTCGTAATTCGGCTGATTTTAGAGGAATATTTGTACGTTTCAAAAATGTAGACTTAGAAACTTTTCTGCTGAAAACCACACAATGGATTCCAATGGAAGGAAATACAAGCTACTGGTAAGTACGCTTAGAATTACTTTTCAGGGACAGTGCTGGTCTAAAAGATGCAGCACTGGGTTCTCTCCTGATAACAGGTGAGTAAATTGGAATTCGTAGTTTGACTGTTTTTAGAGGAATATTTGTACGTTTCAAAAATGGGCACTTAGAAACTTTTCTGGTGAAGACCACACAATGGATTCCTATGGAAGGAAATACAAGTTACTGGTAAGTACTCTTAGAATTACTTTCCAGTGTCAGTGCTGGGCTAAAATATGCAGCACTGGGTTCTCTCCTGATAACAGGTGAGTAAATTGGAATTCATAGTTCCGTTGATTTGAGAGGAATATTTATACGTTTCAAAAATGGAGACTTAGAAACTTTTCTGCTGAAAACCACTCAATGGATTCCTATGGAAGGAAATACAAGTTACTGGTAAGTATGCTTAGAATTACTTTTCAGCGTAAGTGCTGGGCTAACAGATGCAGCACTGGGTTCTCTCCTGATAACAGGTGAGCAAATCCGAATTCGTAGTTCGACTGATTTTAGAGGAATATTTCTACATTTTAAAAATGGACACTTAGAAACTTTTCTGCTGAAAACCACAGAATGGATTCCTATGGAAGGAAATACAAGTTACTGCTAAGTACGCTTAGAATTACTTTCCAGGGTCAGTGCTGGTCTAAAAGATGCAGCACTGGGTTCACTCCTGATAACAGGTGAGAAAATCGGAATTCGTAGTTTGACTGATTTTAGAGGAATATTTGTACATGTCAAAAATGGACAGTTAGAAACTTTTCTGTTGAAAACCACACAATGGATTCCTATGGAAGGAAACACAAGTTACTGGTAAGTATGCTTAGAATTACTTTCCAATGTCAGTGCTGGTCTAAAAGATGCAGCACTGGGTTCTCTCCTGATAACAGGTGAGTAAATCGGAATTCGTAGTTCGACTGATTTTCGAGGAATATTTGTACGTTTCAAAAATGGACACTTAGAAACTTTTCTGGTGAAAACCACACAATGGATTCCTAAGGAAGGAATTACAAGTTACTGGTAAGTACGCTTTGAATTAATTTTCGGGGACAGTGCTGGGCTAAAAGATGCAGCACTGGGTTCTCTCCTGATAGAAGGTGAGTAAATCTGAATTCATAGTTCGGTTGATTTTAGAGGAATATTTGTACGTTTCAAAAATGGACACTTAGAAACTTTTCTGCTGAAAACCACACAATGGATTCCTAAGGAAGGAAATACAAGATACTGGTAAGTACGCTTAGAATTACTTTTCAGGGTCAGTGCTGGTATAAAAGGTGCAGCAATGGGTTCTCTCCTGATAACAGGTGAGTAAATCGGAATTAGTAGTTTGACTGATTTTAGAGGAATATTTGTACATTTCAAAAATGGACACTTAGAAACTTTTCTGCTGAAATCCACACAATGCATTTCTATGGAAGGAAATACAAGTTACTGGTAAGTACGCTTAGAATTACTTTCCAGGGTCAGTGCTGCTCTAAAAGATGCAGCACTGGGTTCTCTCCTGATCACAGGTTTGTAAATCGGAATTCGTAGTTTGACTGATTTTAGAGGAATATTTGTACATTTCAAAAATGGACACTTAGAAACTTTTCTGTCGAAAACCACACAATGGATTCCTATGGAAGGAAACACAAGTTACTGGTAAGTATGCTTAGAATTACTTTCCAATGTCAGTGCTGGTCTAAAAGATGCAGCACTGGGTTCTCTACTGATAACAGGTGAGTAAATCGGAATTCGTAGTTCGGCTGATTTTCGAGGAATATTTGTACGTTTCAAAAATGGACACTTAGAAACTTTTCTGGTGAAAACCACACAATGGATTCCTAAGGAAGGAAATACAAGTTACTGGTAAGTACGCTTTGAATTAATTTTCGGGGACAGTGCTGGGCTAAAAGATGCAGCACTGGGTTCTCTCCTGATAACAAGTGAGTAAATCGGAATTCATAGTTCCGTTGATTTTAGAGGAATATTTGTACGTTTCAAAAATGTAGACTTAGAAACTTTTCTGCTGAAAACCACACAATGGATTCCAATGGAAGGAAATACAAGTTACTGGTAAGTACGCTTAGAATTACTTTCCAGGGTCAGTGCAGGGCTAAAAGATGCAGCACTGGGTTCTCTCCTGATAACAGGTGAGGAAATCGGAATTCGTAGTTCGGCTGATTTTAGAGGAATATTTGTACGTTTCAAAAATGTAGACTTAGAAACTTTTCTGCTGAAAACCACACAATGGATTCCAATGGAAGGAAATACAAGCTACTGGTAAGTACGCTTAGAATTACTTTTCAGGGTCAGTGCTGGTCTAAAAGATGCAGCACTGGGTTCTCTCCTGATAACCGGTGAGTAAATCAGAATTTGTAGTTCGACTGATTTTAGAGGAATATTTGTACATTTCAAAAATGGACAGTTAGAAACTTTTCTGGTGAAAACCACACAATGGTAACCTATGGAAGGAAACACAAGGTACTGGTAAGTACACTTAGAATTACTTTCCAGGGTCAGTGCAGGGCTGAAAGATGCAGCACTGGGTTCTCTCCTGATAACAGGTGAGTAAATCGGAATTCGTAGTTCGGCTGATTTTTGAGGTATATTTGTACGTTTCAAAAATGTACACTTAGAAACTTTTCTGCTGAAAACCACACAATGGATTCCTATGGAAGGAAATACAAGTTACTGCTAAGTATGCTTAGAATTACTTTACAGGGTCAGTGCTGGTCTAAAAGATGCAGCACTGGGTTCTTTCCTGATCACAGGTTTGTAAATCGGAATTCGTAGTTTGACTGATTTTAGAGGAATATTTGTACATTTCAAAAATGGACACTTAGAAACTTTTCTGGTGAAGACCACACAATGGATTCCTATGGAAGGAAATACAAGTTATTGGTAAGTACTCTTAGAATTACTTTCCAGGGTCAGTGCTGGGCTAAAAGATGCAGCACTGGGTTCTCTCCTGATAACAGGTGAGTAAATCGGAATTCATAGTTCCGTTGATTTTAGAGGAATATTTGTACGTTTCAAAAATGGAGACTTAGAAACTTTTCTGCTGAAACCCACACAATGGATTCCTATTGAAGAAAATACAAGTTACTGGTAAGTATGCTTAGAATTACTTTTCAGCGTAAGTGCTGGGCTAACAGATGCAGCACTGGGTTCTCTCCTGATAACAGGTGAGCAAATCCGAATTCGTAGTTCGACTGATTTTAGAGGGATATTTCTACATTTCAAAAATGGAAACTTGGAAACTTTTCTGCTGAAAACCACAGAATGGATTCCTATGGAAGGAAATACAAGTTACTGCTAAGTACGCTTAGAATTACTTTCCAGGGTCAGTGCTGGTCTAAAAGATGCAGCACAGGGTTCTCTCCTGATAACAGGTGAGTAAATCAGAATTCGTAGTTTGACTGATTTTAGAGGAATATTTGTACATTTCAAAAATGGACACTTTGAAACTTTTCTGCTGAAAACCACACAATGGATTCCTATGGAAGGAAACACAAGTTACTGGTAAGTACGCTTAGAACTACTTTTCAGGGTCGTGCTGGGCTAACAGATGCAGCCCTCGGTTCTCCCCTGATAACAGGTGAGTAAATCGGAATTCGTAGTTTGGCTGATTTTAGAGGAATATTTGTGTTTTTCAAAAATGGACACCTAGAAACTTTTCTGGTGAAGACAACACAATGGATTCCTATGGAAGGAAATACAAGCTACTGGTAAGTATTCTTAGAATTACTTTCCAGGGTCAGTGCTGGGCTAAAAGATGCAGCACTGGGTTCTCTCTGGATAACAGGTGAGTAAATCGGAATTCATAGTTCGACTGATTTTCGAGGAATATTTTTACGTTTCAAAAATAGACAGTTAGAAACTTTTCTGGTGAAAACCACACAATGGATTCCTATGGAAGGAAACACAAGTTACTGGTAAGTACGCTTAGAATGACTTTTCAGGGTCGTGCTGGGCTAACAGATGCAGCACTGGGTTCTCTCCTGATAACAGGTGAGTAAATCGGAATTCGTAGTTCGGCTGATTTTAGAGGAATATTTGTACGTTTCAAAAATGTAGACTTAGAAACTTTTCTGCTGAAAACCACACAATGGATTCCAATGGTAGGAAATACAAGCTACTGGTAAGTACGCTTAGAATTACTTTTCAGGGTCAGTGCTGGTCTAAAAGATGCAGCACTGGGTTCTCTCCTGATAACAGGTGAGTAAATTGGAATTCGTAGTTTGGATGATTTTAGAGGAATATTTATACGTTTCAAAAATAGACACTTAGAAACTTTTCTGCTGAAAACCACACAATGCATTTCTATGGAAGGAAATACAAGTTACTGGTAAGTACGCTTAGAATTACTTTCCAGGGTCAGTGCTGGTCTAAAAGATGCAGCACTGGGTTCTCTCCTGATAACAGGTGAGTAAATCGGAATTCGTCGTTCGACTGATTTTAGAGGAATATTTGTACATTTCAAAAATGGACACCTAGAAACTTTTCTGATGAAGACCACACAATGGATTCCTATGGAAGGAAGTACAAGCTACTGGTAAGTACTCTTAGAAATATTTTCCAGGGTCAGTGCTGGGCTAAAAGATGCAGCACTGGGTTCTCTCCTGATAACAGGTGAGTAAATCTGAATTCATAGTTCGGTTGATCTTAGAGGAATATTTGTACGTTTCAAAAATGGACACTTCAAAACTTTTCTGCTGAAAACCACAAAATGGATTCCTATGGAAGGAAACACAAGTTACTGGTAAGTACACTTAGAACTACTTTTCAGGGTTGTGCTGGGCTAACAGATGCAGCACTGGGATCTCTCCTGATAACAGGTGAGTAAATCGGAATTCGTAGTTTGGCTGATTTTAGAGGAATATTTGTGTTTTTCAAAAATGGACACCTAGAAACTTTTCTGGTGAAGACAACACAATGGATTCCTATGGAAGGAAATACAAGCTACTGGTAAGTATTCTTAGAATTACTTTCCAGGGTCAGTGCTGGTCTAAAAGATGCAGCACTGGGTTCTCTCCGGATAACAGGTGAGTAAATCGGAATTCATAGTTCGACTGATTTTCGAGGAATATTTTAACGTTTCAAAAATAGACAGTTAGAAACTTTTCTGGTGAAAACCACACAATGGATTCCTATGGAAGGAAACACAAGTTACTGGTAAGTACGCTTAGAATGACTTTTCAGGGTCGTGCTGGGCTAACAGATGCAGCACTGGGTTCTCTCCTGATAACAGGTGAGTAAATCGGAATTTGTAGTTCGGCTGATTTTAGAGGAATATTTGTACGTTTCAAAAATGTAGACTTAGAAACTTTTCTGCTGAAAACCACACAATGGATTCCAATGGAAGGAAATACAAGCTACTGGTAAGTACGCTTAGAATTACTTTTCAGGGTCAGTGCTGGTCTAAAAGATGCAGCACTGGGTTCTCTCCTGATAACACGTGAGTAATTCGGAATTCGTAGTTTGACTGTTTTTAGAGGAATATTTGTACGTTTCAAAAATGGACGCTTACAAACTTTTCTGGTGAAAACCACACAATGGATACCTATGGAAGGTAATACAAGGTACTGGTAAGTACACTTAGAATTACTTTCCAGGGTCAGTGCAGGGCTAAAAGATGCAGCACTGGGTTCTCTCCTGATAACAGGTGAGTAAATCGGAATTCGTAGTTCAACTGTTTTTAGAGGAATATTTGTACGTTTCAAAAATGGACACTTAGAAACTTTTCTGCTGAAAACCACACAATGCATTTCTATAGAAGGAAATGCAAGTTACTGGTAAGTACGCTTAGAATTACTTTCCAGGGTCAGTGCTGCTCTAAAAGATGCAGCACTGGGTTCTCTCCTGATAACAGGTGAGTAAATCGGAATTCATAGTTCGACTGATTTTCGAGGAATATTTTTACGTTTCAAAAATGGACACTTAGAAACTTTTCTGGTGAAAACCACACAATGGATTCCTATGGAAGGAAATAAAAGCTACTAGTAAGTACGCTTAGAATTACTTTTCAGGGTCAGTGCTGGTCTAAAAGATGCAGCACTGGGTTCTCTCCTGATAACAGGTGAGTAAATCGGAATTCGTCGTTCGACTGATTTTAGAGGAATATTTGTACATTTCAAAAATGGACACCTAGAAACTTTTCTGATGAAGACCACACAATGGATTCCTATGGAAGGAAGTACAAGCTACTGGTAAGTACTCTTAGAAATATTTTCCAGGGTCAGTGCTGGGCTAAAAGATGCAGCACTGGGTTCTCTCCTGATAACAGGTGAGTAAATCTGAATTCATAGTTCGGTTGATTTTAGAGGAATATTTGTACGTTTCAAAAATGGACACTTCGAAACTTTTCTGCTGAAAACCACAAAATGGATTCCTATGGAAGGAAACACAAGTTACTGGTAAGTATGCTTAGAACTACTTTTCAGGGTCGTGCTGGGCTAACAGATGCAGCCCTGGGTTCTCTCCTGATAACAGGTGAGTAAATCGGAATTCGTAGTTTGGCTGATTTTAGAGGAATATTTGTGTTTTTCAAAAATGGACACCTAGAAACTTTTCTGGTGAAGACAACACAATGGATTCCTATGGAAGGAAATACAAGCTACTGGTAAGTATTCTTAGAATTACTTTCCAGGGTCAGTGCTGGGCTAAAAGATGCAGCACTGGGTTCTCTCCGGATAACAGGTGAGTAAATCGGAATTCATAGTTCGACTGATTTTCGAGGAATATTTTTACGTTTAAAAAAAAAACAGTCAGAAACTTTTCTGGTGAAAACCACACAATGGATTCCTATGGAAGGAAGTACAAGCTACTGGTAAGTACTCTTAGGAATATTTTCCAGGGTCAGTGCTGGGCTAAAAGATGCAGCACTGGGTTCTCTCCTGATAACAGGTGAGTAAATCTGAATTCATAGTTCGGTTGATTTTAGAGGAATATTTGTACGTTTCAAAAATGGACACTTCAAAACTTTTCTGCTGAAAACCACAAAATGGATTCCTATGGAAGGAAACACAAGTTACTGGTAAGTACGCTTAGAACTACTTTTCAGGGTCGTGCTGGGCTAACAGATGCAGCCCTGGGTTCTCTCCTGATAACAGGTGAGTAAATCGGAATTCGTAGTTTGACTGATTTTAGAGGAATATTTGTACATTTCAAAAATGGACACTTAGAAACTTTTCTGCTGAAAACCACACAATGCATTTCTATGGAAGGAAATACAAGTTACTGGTAAGTACGCTTAGAATTACTTTCCAGGGTCAGTGCTGCTCTAAAAGATGCAGCACTGGGTTCTCTCCTGATAACAGGTGAGTAAATCTGAATTCATAGTTCGGTTGATCTTAGAGGAATATTTGTACGTTTCAAAAATGGACACTTCAAAACTTTTCTGCTGAAAACCACAAAATGGATTCCTATGGAAGGAAACACAAGTTACTGGTAAGTACACTTAGAACTACTTTTCAGGGTCGTGCTGGGCTAACAGATGCAGCACTGGGATCTCTCCTGATAACAGGTGAGTAAATCGGAATTCGTAGTTTGGCTGATTTTAGAGGAATATTTGTGTTTTTCAAAAATGGACACCTAGAAACTTTTCTGGTGAAGACAACACAATGGATTCCTATGGAAGGAAATACAAGCTACTGGTAAGTATTCTTAGAATTACTTTCCAGGGTCAGTGCTGGTCTAAAAGATGCAGCACTGGGTTCTCTCCGGATAACAGGTGAGTAAATCGGAATTCATAGTTCGACTGATTTTCGAGGAATATTTTAACGTTTCAAAAATAGACAGTTAGAAACTTTTCTGGTGAAAACCACACAATGGATTCCTATGGAAGGAAACACAAGTTACTGGTAAGTACGCTTAGAATGACTTTTCAGGGTCGTGCTGGGCTAACAGATGCAGCACTGGGTTCTCTCCTGATAACAGGTGAGTAAATCGGAATTTGTAGTTCGGCTGATTTTAGAGGAATATTTGTACGTTTCAAAAATGTAGACTTAGAAACTTTTCTGCTGAAAACCACACAATGGATTCCAATGGAAGGAAATACAAGCTACTGGTAAGTACGCTTAGAATTACTTTTCAGGGTCAGTGCTGGTCTAAAAGATGCAGCACTGGGTTCTCTCCTGATAACACGTGAGTAATTCGGAATTCGTAGTTTGACTGTTTTTAGAGGAATATTTGTACGTTTCAAAAATGGACGCTTACAAACTTTTCTGGTGAAAACCACACAATGGATACCTATGGAAGGTAATACAAGGTACTGGTAAGTACACTTAGAATTACTTTCCAGGGTCAGTGCAGGGCTAAAAGATGCAGCACTGGGTTCTCTCCTGATAACAGGTGAGTAAATCGGAATTCGTAGTTCAACTGTTTTTAGAGGAATATTTGTACGTTTCAAAAATGGACACTTAGAAACTTTTCTGCTGAAAACCACACAATGCATTTCTATAGAAGGAAATGCAAGTTACTGGTAAGTACGCTTAGAATTACTTTCCAGGGTCAGTGCTGCTCTAAAAGATGCAGCACTGGGTTCTCTCCTGATAACAGGTGAGTAAATCGGAATTCATAGTTCGACTGATTTTCGAGGAATATTTTTACGTTTCAAAAATGGACACTTAGAAACTTTTCTGGTGAAAACCACACAATGGATTCCTATGGAAGGAAATAAAAGCTACTAGTAAGTACGCTTAGAATTACTTTTCAGGGTCAGTGCTGGTCTAAAAGATGCAGCACTGGGTTCTCTCCTGATAACAGGTGAGTAAATCGGAATTCGTCGTTCGACTGATTTTAGAGGAATATTTGTACATTTCAAAAATGGACACCTAGAAACTTTTCTGATGAAGACCACACAATGGATTCCTATGGAAGGAAGTACAAGCTACTGGTAAGTACTCTTAGAAATATTTTCCAGGGTCAGTGCTGGGCTAAAAGATGCAGCACTGGGTTCTCTCCTGATAACAGGTGAGTAAATCTGAATTCATAGTTCGGTTGATTTTAGAGGAATATTTGTACGTTTCAAAAATGGACACTTCGAAACTTTTCTGCTGAAAACCACAAAATGGATTCCTATGGAAGGAAACACAAGTTACTGGTAAGTATGCTTAGAACTACTTTTCAGGGTCGTGCTGGGCTAACAGATGCAGCCCTGGGTTCTCTCCTGATAACAGGTGAGTAAATCGGAATTCGTAGTTTGGCTGATTTTAGAGGAATATTTGTGTTTTTCAAAAATGGACACCTAGAAACTTTTCTGGTGAAGACAACACAATGGATTCCTATGGAAGGAAATACAAGCTACTGGTAAGTATTCTTAGAATTACTTTCCAGGGTCAGTGCTGGGCTAAAAGATGCAGCACTGGGTTCTCTCCGGATAACAGGTGAGTAAATCGGAATTCATAGTTCGACTGATTTTCGAGGAATATTTTTACGTTTAAAAAAAAAACAGTCAGAAACTTTTCTGGTGAAAACCACACAATGGATTCCTATGGAAGGAAGTACAAGCTACTGGTAAGTACTCTTAGGAATATTTTCCAGGGTCAGTGCTGGGCTAAAAGATGCAGCACTGGGTTCTCTCCTGATAACAGGTGAGTAAATCTGAATTCATAGTTCGGTTGATTTTAGAGGAATATTTGTACGTTTCAAAAATGGACACTTCAAAACTTTTCTGCTGAAAACCACAAAATGGATTCCTATGGAAGGAAACACAAGTTACTGGTAAGTACGCTTAGAACTACTTTTCAGGGTCGTGCTGGGCTAACAGATGCAGCCCTGGGTTCTCTCCTGATAACAGGTGAGTAAATCGGAATTCGTAGTTTGACTGATTTTAGAGGAATATTTGTACATTTCAAAAATGGACACTTAGAAACTTTTCTGCTGAAAACCACACAATGCATTTCTATGGAAGGAAATACAAGTTACTGGTAAGTACGCTTAGAATTACTTTCCAGGGTCAGTGCTGCTCTAAAAGATGCAGCACTGGGTTCTCTCCTGATAACAGGTGAGTAAGTCGGAATTTGTAGTTCGACTGATTTTAGAGGAATATTTGTACATTTCAAAAATGGACACTTAGAAACTTTTCTGATGAGGACCACACAATATATTCCTATGGAAGGAAATACAAGTTACTGGTAAGTACTCTTAGAATTACTTTCCAGAGTCAGTGCTGGGCTAAAAGATGCAGCACTGGGTTCTCTCCTGATAACAGGTGAGTAAATCGGAATTCATAGTTCGACTGATTTTCGAGGAATATTTATACGTTTCAAAAATGGACAGTTAGAAACTTCTCTGGTGAAAACCACACAATCCATTCCTATGGAAGGAAATACAAGTTACTGGTAAGTACGCTTAGAATTACTTTCCAGGGTCAGTGCAGGGCTAAAAGATGCAGCACTGGGTTCTCTCCTGATAACAGGTGAGGAAATCGGAATTCGTAGTTCGGCTGATTTTAGAGGAATATTTGTACGTTTCAAAAATGTAGACTTAGAAACTTTTCTGCTGAAAACCACACAATGGATTCCAATAGAAGGAAATACAAGCTACTGGTAAGTACGCTTAGAATTACTTTTCAGGGTCAGTGCTGGTCTAAAAGATGCAGCACTGGGTTCTCTCCTGATAACAGGTGAGTAAATTGGAATTCGTAGTTTGGATGATTTTAGAGGAATATTTATACGTTTCAAAAATAGACACTTAGAAACTTTTCTGCTGAAAACCACACAATGCATTTCTATGGAAGGAAATACAAGTTACTGGTAAGTACGCTTAGAATTACTTTCCAGGGTCAGTGCTGGTCTAAAAGATGCAGCACTGGGTTCTCTCCTGATAACAGGTGAGTAAATCGGAATTCGTCGTTCGACTGATTTTAGAGGAATATTTGTACATTTCAAAAATGGACACCTAGAAACTTTTCTGATGAAGACCACACAATGGATTCCTATGGAAGGAAGTACAAGCTACTGGTAAGTACTCTTAGAAATATTTTCCAGGGTCAGTGCTGGGCTAAAAGATGCAGCACTGGGTTCTCTCCTGATAACAGGTGAGTAAATCTGAATTCATAGTTCGGTTGATCTTAGAGGAATATTTGTACGTTTCAAAAATAGACACTTCAAAACTTTTCTGCTGAAAACCACAAAATGGATTCCTATGGAAGGAAACACGAGTTACTGGTAAGTACACTTAGAACTACTTTTCAGGGTCGTGCTGGGCTAACAGATGCAGCCCTGGGTTCTCTCCTGATAACAGGTGAGTAAATCGGAATTCGTAGTTTGGCTGATTTTAGAGGAATATTTGTGTTTTTCAAAAATGGACACCTAGAAACTTTTCTGGTGAAGACAACACAATGGATTCCTATGGAAGGAAATACAAGCTACTGGTAAGTATTCTTAGAATTACTTTCCAGGGTCAGTGCTGGGCTAAAAGATGCAGCACTGGGTTCTCTCCGGATAACAGGTGAGTAAATCGGAATTCATAGTTCGACTGATTTTCGAGGAATATTTTAACGTTTCAAAAATAGACAGTTAGAAACTTTTCTGGTGAAAACCACACAATGGATTCCTATGGAAGGAAACACAAGTTACTGGTAAGTACGCATAGAATGACTTTTCAGGGTCGTGCTGGGCTAACAAATGCAGCACTGGGTTCTCTCCTGATAACAGGTGAGTAAATCGGAATTTGTAGTTCGGCTGATTTTAGAGGAATATTTGTACGTTTCAAAAATGTAGACTTAGAAACTTTTCTGCTGAAAACCACACAATGGATTCCAATGGAAGGAAATACAAGCTACTGGTAAGTACGCTTAGAATTACTTTTCAGGGTCAGTGCTGGTCTAAAAGATGCAGCACTGGGTTCTCTCCTGATAACACGTGAGTAATTCGGAATTCGTAGTTTGACTGTTTTTAGAGGAATATTTGTACGTTTCAAAAATGGACGCTTAGAAACTTTTCTGGTGAAAACCACACAATGGATACCTATGGAAGGTAATACAAGGTACTGGTAAGTACACTTAGAATTACTTTCCAGGGTCAGTGCAGGGCTAAAAGATGCAGCACTGGGTTCTCTCCTGATAACAGGTGAGTAAATCGGAATTCGTAGTTCAACTGTTTTTAGAGGAATATTTGTACGTTTCAAAAATGGACACTTAGAAACTTTTCTGCTGAAAACCACACAATGCATTTCTATAGAAGGAAATGCAAGTTACTGGTAAGTACGCTTAGAATTACTTTCCAGGGTCAGTGCTGCTCTAAAAGATGCAGCACTGGGTTCTCTCCTGATAACAGGTGAGTAAATCGGAATTCATAGTTCGACTGATTTTCGAGGAATATTTTTACGTTTCAAAAATGGACACTTAGAAACTTTTCTGGTGAAAACCACACAATGGATTCCTATGGAAGGAAATGCAAGTTACTGGTAAGTACGCTTTGAATTAATTTTCGGGGACAGTGCTGGGCTAAAAGATGCAGCACTGGGTTCTCTCCTGATAACAAGTGAGTAAATCGGAATTCATAGTTCCGTTGATTTTAGAGGAATATTTGTACGTTTCAAAAATGTAGACTTAGAAACTTTTCTGCTGAAAACCACACAATGGATTCCAATGGAAGGAAATACAAGTTACTGGTAAGTACGCTTAGAATTACTTTCCAGGGTCAGTGCAGGGCTAAAAGATGCAGCACTGGGTTCTCTCCTGATAACAGGTGAGGAAATCGGAATTCGTAGTTCGGCTGATTTTAGAGGAATATTTGTACGTTTCAAAAATGTAGACTTAGAAACTTTTCTGCTGAAAACCACACAATGGATTCCAATGGAAGGAAATACAAGCTACTGGTAAGTACGCTTAGAATTACTTTTCAGGGTCAGTGCTGGTCTAAAAGATGCAGCACTGGGTTCTCTCCTGATAACAGGTGAGTAAATCGGAATTTGTAGTTCGACTGATTTTAGAGGAATATTTGTACATTTCAAAAATGGACAGTTAGAAACTTTTCTGGTGAAAACCACACAATGGTAACCTATGGAAGGAAACACAAGGTACTGGTAAGTACACTTAGAATTACTTTCCAGGGTCAGTGCAGGGCTGAAAGATGCAGCACTGGGTTCTCTCCTGATAACAGGTGAGTAAATCGGAATTCGTAGTTCGGCTGATTTTTGAGATATATTTGTACGTTTCAAAAATGGACAGTTAGAAACTTTTCTGCTGAAAACCACACAATGGATTCCTATGGAAGGAAATACAAGTTACTGCTAAGTATGCTTAGAATTACTTTACAGGGTCAGTGCTGGTCTAAAAGATGCAGCACTGGGTTCTTTCCTGATCACAGGTTTGTAAATCGGAATTCGTAGTTTGACTGATTTTAGAGGAATATTTGTACATTTCAAAAATGGACACTTAGAAACTTTTCTGGTGAAGACCACACAATGGATTCCTATGGAAGGAAATACAAGTTATTGGTAAGTACTCTTAGAATTACTTTCCAGGGTCAGTGCTGGGCTAAAAGATGCAGCACTGGGTTCTCTCCTGATAACAGGTGAGTAAATCGGAATTCATAGTTCCGTTGATTTTAGAGGAATATTTGTACATTTCAAAAATGGAGACTTAGAAACTTTTCTGCTGAAAACCACACAATGGATTCCTATTGAAGAAAATACAAGTTACTGGTAAGTATGCTTAGAATTACTTTTCAGCGTAAGTGCTGGGCTAACAGATGCAGCACTGGGTTCTCTCCTGATAACAGGTGAGCAAATCCGAATTCGTAGTTCGACTGATTTTAGAGGGATATTTCTACATTTCAAAAATGGAAACTTAGAAACTTTTCTGCTGAAAACCACAGAATGGATTCCTATGGAAGGAAATACAAGTTACTGCTAAGTACGCTTAGAATTACTTTCCAGGGTCAGTGCTGGTCTAAAAGATGCAGCACTGGGTTCTCTCCTGATAACAGGTGAGTAAATCAGAATTCGTAGTTTGACTGATTTTAGAGGAATATTTGTACATTTCAAAAATGGACAGTTAGAAACTTTTCTGCTGAAAACCACACAATGGATTCCTATGGAAGGAGATACAAGTTACTGGTAAGTACGATTAGAATTACATTTCAGGGTCAGTGCTGGGCTAAAAGATGCAGCACTGGGTTCTCTCCGGATAACAGGTGATTAAATCGGAATTCATAGTTCGACTGATTTTCGAGGAATATTTTTACGTTTCAAAAATAGACAGTTAGAAACTTTTCTGGTGAAAACCACACAATGGATTCCTATGGAAGGAAACACAAGTTACTGGTAAGTACGCTTAGAATGACTTTTCAGGGTCCTGCTGGGCTAACAGATGCAGCACTGGGTTCTCTCCTGATAACAGGTGAGTAAATCGGAATTCGTAGTTCGGCTGATTTTAGAGGAATATTTGTACGTTTCAAAAATGTACACTTAGAAACTTTTCTGCTGAAAAACACACAATGCATTTCTATGGAAGGAAATACAAGTTACTGGTAAGTACGCTTAGAATTACTTTTCAGGGTCAGTGCTGGTCTAAAAGATGCAGCACTGGGTTCTCTCCTGATAACAGGTGAGTAAATCGGAATTCGTAGTTTGGCTGATTTTAGAGGAATATTTCTACATTTCAAAAATGGACACTTAGAAACTTTTCTGCTGAAAACCACAGAATGGATTCCTATGGAAGGAAATACAAGTTACTGCTAAGTACGCTTAGAATTACTTTCCAGGGTCAGTGCTGGTCTAAAAGATGCAGCACTGGGTTCTCTCCTGATAACAGGTGAGTAAATCAGAATTTGTACTTCGACTGATTTTAGTAGAATATTTGTACATTTCAAAAATGGACACCTAGAAACTTTTCTGATGAAGACCACACAATGGATTCCTATGGAACGAAGTACAAGCTACTGGTAAGTACTCTTAGAAACATTTTCCATGGTCAGTGCTGGGCTAAAAGATGCAGCACTGGGTTCTCTCCTGATAACAGGTGAGTAAATCTGAATTCATAGTTCGGTTGATTTTAGAGGAATTTTTGTACGTTTCAAAAATGGACACTTTGAAACTTTTCTGCTGAAAACCACAAAATGGATTCCTATGGAAGGAAACACAAGTTACTGGTAAGTACGCTTAGAACTACTTTTCAGGGTCGTGCTGGGCTAACAGATGCAGCCCTGGGTTCTCTCCTGATAACAGGTGAGTAAATCGGAATTCGTAGTTTGGCTGATTTTAGAGGAATATTTGTGTTTTTCAAAAATGGACACCTAGAAACTTTTCTGGTGAAGACAACACAATGGATTCCTATGGAAGGAAATACAAGCTACTGGTAAGTATTCTTAGAATTACTTTCCAGGGTCAGTGCTGGGCTAAAAGATGCAGCACTGGGTTCTCTCCGGATAACAGGTGAGTAAATCGGAATTCATAGTTCGACTGATTTTCGAGGAATATTTTTACGTTTCAAAAATAGACAGTTAGAAACTTTTCTGGTGAAAACCACACAATGGATTCCTATGGAAGGAAACACAAGTTACTGGTAAGTACGCTTAGAATGACTTTTCAGGGTCGTGCTGGGCTAACAGATGCAGCACTGGGTTCTCTCCTGATAACAGGTGAGTAAATCGGAATTCGTAGTTCGGCTGATTTTAGAGGAATATTTGTACGTTTCAAAAATGTAGACTTAGAAACTTTTCTGCTGAAAACCACACAATGGATTCCAATGGCAGGAAATACAAGCTACTGGTAAGTACGCTTAGAATTACTTTTCAGGGTCAGTGCTGGTCTAAAAGATGCAGCACTGGGTTCTCTCCTGATAACAGGTGAGTAAATTGGAATTCGTAGTTTGGATGATTTTAGAGGAATATTTATACGTTTCAAAAATAGACACTTAGAAACTTTTCTGCTGAAAACCACACAATGCATTTCTATGGAAGGAAATACAAGTTACTGGTAAGTACGCTTAGAATTACTTTCCAGGGTCAGTGCTGGTCTAAAAGATGCAGCACTGGGTTCTCTCCTGATAACAGGTGAGTAAATCGGAATTCGTCGTTCGACTGATTTTAGAGGAATATTTGTACATTTCAAAAATGGACACCTAGAAACTTTTCTGATGAAGACCACACAATGGATTCCTATGGAAGGAAGTACAAGCTACTGGTAAGTACTCTTAGAAATATTTTCCAGGGTCAGTGCTGGGCTAAAAGATGCAGCACTGGGTTCTCTCCTGATAACAGGTGAGTAAATCTGAATTCATAGTTCGGTTGATCTTAGAGGAATATTTGTACGTTTCAAAAATGGACACTTCAAAACTTTTCTGCTGAAAACCACAAAATGGATTCCTATGGAAGGAAACACAAGTTACTGGTAAGTACACTTAGAACTACTTTTCAGGGTCGTGCTGGGCTAACAGATGCAGCCCTGGGTTCTCTCCTGATAACAGGTGAGTAAATCGGAATTCGTAGTTTGGCTGATTTTAGAGGAATATTTGTGTTTTTCAAAAATGGACACCTAGAAACTTTTCTGGTGAAGACAACACAATGGATTCCTATGGAAGGAAATACAAGCTACTGGTAAGTATTCTTAGAATTACTTTCCAGGGTCAGTGCTGGTCTAAAAGATGCAGCACTGGGTTCTCTCCGGATAACAGGTGAGTAAATCGGAATTCATAGTTCGACTGATTTTCGAGGAATATTTTAACGTTTCAAAAATAGACAGTTAGAAACTTTTCTGGTGAAAACCACACAATGGATTCCTATGGAAGGAAACACAAGTTACTGGTAAGTACGCTTAGAATGACTTTTCAGGGTCGTGCTGGGCTAACAGATGCAGCACTGGGTTCTCTCCTGATAACAGGTGAGTAAATCGGAATTTGTAGTTCGGCTGATTTTAGAGGAATATTTGTACGTTTCAAAAATGTAGACTTAGAAACTTTTCTGCTGAAAACCACACAATGGATTCCAATGGAAGGAAATACAAGCTACTGGTAAGTACGCTTAGAATTACTTTTCAGGGTCAGTGCTGGTCTAAAAGATGCAGCACTGGGTTCTCTCCTGATAACACGTGAGTAATTCGGAATTCGTAGTTTGACTGTTTTTAGAGGAATATTTGTACGTTTCAAAAATGGACGCTTACAAACTTTTCTGGTGAAAACCACACAATGGATACCTATGGAAGGTAATACAAGGTACTGGTAAGTACACTTAGAATTACTTTCCAGGGTCAGTGCAGGGCTAAAAGATGCAGCACTGGGTTCTCTCCTGATAACAGGTGAGTAAATCGGAATTCGTAGTTCAACTGTTTTTAGAGGAATATTTGTACGTTTCAAAAATGGACACTTAGAAACTTTTCTGCTGAAAACCACACAATGCATTTCTATAGAAGGAAATGCAAGTTACTGGTAAGTACGCTTAGAATTACTTTCCAGGGTCAGTGCTGCTCTAAAAGATGCAGCACTGGGTTCTCTCCTGATAACAGGTGAGTAAATCGGAATTCATAGTTCGACTGATTTTCGAGGAATATTTTTACGTTTCAAAAATGGACACTTAGAAACTTTTCTGGTGAAAACCACACAATGGATTCCTATGGAAGGAAACACAAGTTACTGGTAAGTATGCTTAGAATTACTTTTCAGGGTTGTGCTGGGCTAACAGATGCAGCACTGGGTTCTCTCCTGATAACAGGTGAGAAAATCGGAATTCGTAGTTCGGCTGATTTTAGAGGAATATTTGTACGTTTCAAAAATGTAGACTTAGAAACTTTCTGCTGAAAACCACACAATGGATTCCAATGGAAGGAAATACAAGCTACTAGTAAGTACGCTTAGAATTACTTTTCAGGGTCAGTGCTGGTCTAAAAGATGCAGCACTGGGTTCTCTCCTGATAACAGGTGAGTAAATCGGAATTCGTCGTTCGACTGATTTTAGAGGAATATTTGTACATTTCAAAAATGGACACCTAGAAACTTTTCTGATGAAGACCACACAATGGATTCCTATGGAAGGAAGTACAAGCTACTGGTAAGTACTCTTAGAAATATTTTCCAGGGTCAGTGCTGGGCTAAAAGATGCAGCACTGGGTTCTCTCCTGATAACAGGTGAGTAAATCTGAATTCATAGTTCGGTTGATTTTAGAGGAATTTTTGTACGTTTCAAAAATGGACAGTTAGAAACTTTTCTGGTGAAAACCACACAATGGATTCCTATGGAAGGAAACACAAGTTACTGGTAAGTACGCTTAGAATAACTTTTCAGGGTCGTGCTGGGCTAACAGATGCAGCACTGGGTTCTCTCCTGATAACAGGTGAGTAAATCGGAATTCGTAGTTCGGCTGATTTTAGAGGAATATTTGTACGTTTCAAAAATGTAGACTTAGAAACTTTTCTGCTGAAAACCACACAATGGATTCCAATGGCAGGAAATACAAGCTACTGGTAAGTACGCTTAGAATTACTTTTCAGGGTCAGTGCTGGTCTAAAAGATGCAGCACTGGGTTCTCTCCTGATAACAGGTGAGTAAATTGGAATTCGTAGTTTGGATGATTTTAGAGGAATATTTATACGTTTCAAAAATAGACACTTAGAAACTTTTCTGCTGAAAACCACACAATGCATTTCTATGGAAGGAAATACAAGTTACTGGTAAGTACGCTTAGAATTACTTTCCAGGGTCAGTGCTGGTCTAAAAGATGCAGCACTGGGTTCTCTCCTGATAACAGGTGAGTAAATCGGAATTCGTCGTTCGACTGATTTTAGAGGAATATTTGTACATTTCAAAAATGGACACCTAGAAACTTTTCTGATGAAGACCACACAATGGATTCCTATGGAAGGAAGTACAAGCTACTGGTAAGTACTCTTAGAAATATTTTCCAGGGTCAGTGCTGGGCTAAAAGATGCAGCACTGGGTTCTCTCCTGATAACAGGTGAGTAAATCTGAATTCATAGTTCGGTTGATCTGAGAGGAATATTTGTACGTTTCAAAAATGGACACTTCAAAACTTTTCTGCTGAAAACCACAAAATGGATTCCTATGGAAGGAAACACAAGTTACTGGTAAGTACACTTAGAACTACTTTTCAGGGTCGTGCTGGGCTAACAGATGCAGCCCTGGGTTCTCTCCTGATAACAGGTGAGTAAATCGGAATTTGTAGTTCGGCTGATTTTAGAGGAATATTTGTATGTTTCAAAAATGTAGACTTAGAAACTTTTCTGCTGAAAACCACACAATGGATTCCAATGGAAGGAAATACAAGCTACTGGTAAGTACGCTTAGAATTACTTTTCAGGGTCAGTGCTGGGCTAAAAGATGCAGCACTGGGTTTTCTCCTGATAACAAGTGAGTAAATCGGAATTCGTAGTTCGGCTGATTTTAGAGGAATATTTGTATGTTTCAAAAATGGACACTTCGAAACTTTTCTGCTGAAAACCACAAAATGGATTCCTATGGAAGGAAACACAAGTTACTGGTAAGTACGCTTCGAACTACTTTTCAGGGTCGTGCTGGGCTAACAGATGCAGCCCTGGGTTCTCCCCTGATAACAGGTGAGTAAATCGGAATTCGTCGTTCGACTGATTTTAGAGGAATATTTGTACATTTAAAAAATGGACACCTAGAAACTTTTCTGATGAAGACCACACAATGGATTCCTATGGAAGGAAGTACAAGCTACTGGTAAGTACTCTTAGAAATATTTTCCAGGGTCAGTGCTGGGCTAAAAGATGCAGCACTGGGTTCTCTCCTGATAACAGGTGAGTAAATCTGAATTCATAGTTCGGTTGATTTTAGAGGAATTTTTGTACGTTTCAAAAATGGACACTTTGAAACTTTTCTGCTGAAAACCACAAAATGGATTCCTATGGAAGGAAACACAAGTTACTGGTAAGTACGCTTAGAACTACTTTTCAGGGTCGTGCTGGGCTAACAGATGCAGCCCTGGGTTCTCTCCTGATAACAGGTGAGTAAATCGGAATTCGTAGTTTGGCTGATTTTAGAGGAATATTTGTGTTTTTCAAAAACGGACACCTAGAAACTTTTCTGGTGAAGACAACACAATGGATTCCTATGGAAGGAAATACAAGCTACTGGTAAGTATTCTTAGAATTACTTTCCAGGGTCAGTGCTGGGCTAAAAGATGCAGCACTGGGTTCTCTCCGGATAACAGGTGAGTAAATCGGAATTCATAGTTCGACTGATTTTCGAGGAATATTTTTACGTTTCAAAAATAGACAGTTAGAAACTTTTCTGGTGAAAACCACACAATGGATTCCTATGGAAGGAAACACAAGTTACTGGTAAGTACGCTTAGAATAACTTTTCAGGGTCGTGCTGGGCTAACAGATGCAGCACTGGGTTCTCTCCTGATAACAGGTGAGTAAATCGGAATTCGTAGTTCGGCTGATTTTAGAGGAATATTTGTACGTTTCAAAAATGTAGACTTAGAAACTTTTCTGCTGAAAACCACACAATGGATTCCAATGGCAGGAAATACAAGCTACTGGTAAGTACGCTTAGAATTACTTTTCAGGGTCAGTGCTGGTCTAAAAGATGCAGCACTGGGTTCTCTCCTGATAACAGGTGAGTAAATTGGAATTCGTAGTTTGGATGATTTTAGAGGAATATTTATACGTTTCAAAAATAGACACTTAGAAACTTTTCTGCTGAAAACCACACAATGCATTTCTATGGAAGGAAATACAAGTTACTGGTAAGTACGCTTAGAATTACTTTCCAGGGTCAGTGCTGGTCTAAAAGATGCAGCACTGGGTTCTCTCCTGATAACAGGTGAGTAAATCGGAATTCGTCGTTCGACTGATTTTAGAGAAATATTTGTACATTTCAAAAATGGACACCTAGAAACTTTTCTGATGAAGACCACACAATGGATTCCTATGGAAGGAAGTACAAGCTACTGGTAAGTACTCTTAGAAATATTTTCCAGGGTCAGTGCTGGGCTAAAAGATGCAGCACTGGGTTCTCTCCTGATAACAGGTGAGTAAATCTGAATTCATAGTTCGGTTGATTTTAGAGGAATATTTGTACGTTTCAAAAATGGACACTTCGAAACTTTTCTGCTGAAAACCACAAAATGGATTCCTATGGAAGGAAACACAAGTTACTGGTAATTATGCTTAGAACTACTTTTCAGGGCCGTGCTGGGCTAACAGATGCAGCCCTGGGTTCTCTCCTGATAACAGGTGAGTAAATCGGAATTCGTAGTTTGGCTGATTTTAGAGGAATATTTGTGTTTTTCAAAAATGGACACCTAGAAACTTTTCTGGTGAAGACAACACAATGGATTCCTATGGAAGGAAATACAAGCTACTGGTAAGTATTCTTAGAATTACTTTCCAGGGTCAGTGCTGGTCTAAAAGATGCAGCACTGGGTTCTCTCCTGATAACAGGTGAGTAATTCGGAATTCGTAGTTCGGTTGATTTTCGAGGAATATTTTAACGTTTCAAAAATAGACAGTTAGAAACTTTTCTGGTGAAAACCACACAATGGATTCCTATGGAAGGAAACACAAGTTACTGGTAAGTACGCTTAGAATGACTTTTCAGGGTCGTGCTGGGCTAACAGATGCAGCACTGGGTTCTCTCCTGATAACAGGTGAGTAAATCGGAATTTGTAGTTCGGCTGATTTTAGAGGAATATTTGTACGTTTCAAAAATGTAGACTTAGAAACTTTTCTGCTGAAAACCACACAATGGATTCCAATGGAAGGAAATACAAGCTACTGGTAAGTACGCTTAGAATTACTTTTCAGGGTCAGTGCTGGTCTAAAAGATGCAGCACTGGGTTCTCTCCTGATAACAGGTGAGTAATTCGGAATTCGTAGTTTGACTGTTTTTAGAGGAATATTTGTACGTTTCAAAAATGGACGCTTAGAAACTTTTCTGGTGAAAACCACACAATGGATACCTATGGAAGGTAATACAAGGTACTGGTAAGTACACTTAGAATTACTTTCCAGGGTCAGTGCAGGGCTAAAAGATGCAGCACTGGGTTCTCTCCTGATAACAGGTGAGTAAATCGGAATTCGTAGTTCAACTGTTTTTAGAGGAATATTTGTACGTTTCAAAAATGGACACTTAGAAACTTTTCTGCTGAAAACCACACAATGCATTTCTATAGAAGGAAATGCAAGTTACTGGTAAGTACGCTTAGAATTACTTTCCAGGGTCAGTGCTGCTCTAAAAGATGCAGCACTGGGTTCTCTCCTGATAACAGGTGAGTAAATCGGAATTCATAGTTCGACTGATTTTCGAGGAATATTTTTAAGTTTCAAAAATGGACACTGAGAAACTTTTCTGGTGAAAACCACACAATGGATTCCTATGGAAGGAAACACAAGTTACTGGTAAGTATGCTTAGAATTACTTTTCAGGGTTGTGCTGGGCTAACAGATGCAGCACTGGGTTCTCTCCTGATAACAGGTGAGAAAATCGGAATTCGTAGTTCGGCTGATTTTAGAGGAATATTTGTACGTTTCAAAAATGTAGACTTAGAAACTTTCTGCTGAAAACCACACAATGAATTCCAATGGAAGGAAATACAAGCTACTAGTAAGTACGCTTAGAATTACTTTTCAGGGTCAGTGCTGGTCTAAAAGATGCAGCACTGGGTTCTCTCCTGATAACAGGTGAGTAAATCGGAATTCGTCGTTCGACTGATTTTAAAGGAATATTTGTACATTTCAAAAATGGACACCTAGAAACTTTTCTGATGAAGACCACACAATGGATTCCTATGGAAGGAAGTACAAACTACTGGTAAGTACTCTTAGAAATATTTTCCAGGGTCACTGCTGGGCTAAAAGATGCAGCACTGGGTTCTCTCCTGATAACAGGTGAGTAAATCTGAATTCATAGTTCGGTTGATTTTAGAGGAATATTTGTAGGTTTCAAAAATGGACACTTAGAAACTTTTCTGCTGAAAACCACACAATGGATTCCTATGGAAGGAAATACAAGTTACTGGTAAGTACGCTTAGAATTTCGTTCCAGGGTCAGTGCTGGGCTAAAAGATGCAGCACTGGGTTTTCTCCTGATAACAAGTGAGTAAATCGGAATTCGTAGTTCGGCTGATTTTAGAGGAATATTTGTATGTTTCAAAAATGTACACTTAGAAACTTTTCTGCTGAAAACCACACAATGCATTTCTATGGAAGGAAATACAAGTTACTGGGAAGTACGCTTACAATTACTTTCCAGGGTCAGTGCTGGTCTAAAAGATGCAGCACTGGGTTCTCTCCAGACAACAGGTGAGTAAATCGGAATTTGTAGTTCGACTGATTTTAGAGGAATATTTGTACATTTCAAAAATGGACACCTAGAAACTTTTCTGATGAAGACCACACAATGGATTCCTATGGAAGGAAGTACAAGCTACTGGTAAGTACTCTTAGAAATATTTTCCAGGGTCAGTGCTGGGCTAAAAGATGCAGCACTGGGTTCTCTCCTGATAACAGGTGAGTAAATCTGAATTCATAGTTCGGTTGATTTTAGAGGAATTTTTGTACGTTTCAAAAATGGACACTTTGAAACTTTTCTGCTGAAAACCACAAAATGGATTCCTATGGAAGGAAACACAAGTTACTGGTAAGTACGCTTAGAACTACTTTTCAGGGTCGTGCTGGGCTAACAGATGCAGCCCTGGGTTCTCTCCTGATAACAGGTGAGTAAATCGGAATTCGTAGTTTGGCTGATTTTAGAGGAATATTTGTGTTTTTCAAAAATGGACACCTAGAAACTTTTCTGGTGAAGACAACACAATGGATTCCTATGGAAGGAAATACAAGCTACTGGTAAGTATTCTTAGAATTACTTTCCAGGGTCAGTGCTGGGCTAAAAGATGCAGCACTGGGTTCTCTCCGGATAACAGGTGAGTACATCGGAATTCATAGTTCGACTGATTTTCGAGGAATATTTTTACGTTTCAAAAATAGACAGTTAGAAACTTTTCTGGTGAAAACCACACAATGGATTCCTATGGAAGGAAACACAAGTTACTGGTAAGTACGCTTAGAATGACTTTTCAGGGTCGTGCTGGGCTAACAGATGCAGCTCTGGGTTCTCTCCTGATAACAGGTGAGTAAATCGGAATTTGTAGTTCGGCTGATTTTAGAGGAATATTTGTACGTTTCAAAAATGTAGACTTAGAAACTTTTCTGCTGAAAACCACACAATGGATTCCAATGGAAGGAAATACAAGCTACTGGTAAGTACGCTTAGAATTACTTTTCAGGGTCAGTGCTGGTCTAAAAGATGCAGCACTGGGTTCTCTCCTGATAACAGGTGAGTAAATCGGAATTCGTAGTTTGACTGTTTTTAGAGGAATATTTGTACGTTTCAAAAATGGACGCTTAGAAACTTTTCTGGTGAAAACCACACAATGGACACCTATGGAAGGTAATACAAGGTACTGGTAAGTACACTTAGAATTACTTTCCAGGGTCAGTGAAGGGCTAAAAGATGCAGCACTGGGTTCTCTCCTGATAGCAGGTGAGTAAATCGGAATTCGTAGTTCAACTGTTTTTAGAGGAATATTTGTACGTTTCAAAAATGGACACCTAGAAACTTTTCTGATGAAGACCACACAATGGATTCCTATGGAAGGAAGTACAAACTACTGGTAAGTACTCTTAGAAATATTTTCCAGGGTCACTGCTGGGCTAAAAGATGCAGCACTGGGTTCTCTCCTGATAACAGGTGAGTAAATCTGAATTCATAGTTCGGTTGATTTTAGAGGAATATTTGTAGGTTTCAAAAATGGACACTTAGAAACTTTTCTGCTGAAAACCACACAATGGATTCCTATGGAAGGAAATACAAGTTACTGGTAAGTACGCTTAGAATTTCGTTCCAGGGTCAGTGCTGGGCTAAAAGATGCAGCACTGGGTTTTCTCCTGATAACAAGTGAGTAAATCGGAATTCGTAGTTCGGCTGATTTTAGAGGAATATTTGTATGTTTCAAAAATGTACACTTAGAAACTTTTCTGCTGAAAACCACACAATGCATTTCTATGGAAGGAAATACAAGTTACTGGGAAGTACGCTTACAATTACTTTCCAGGGTCAGTGCTGGTCTAAAAGATGCAGCACTGGGTTCTCTCCAGACAACAGGTGAGTAAATCGGAATTTGTAGTTCGACTGATTTTAGAGGAATATTTGTACATTTCAAAAATGGACACCTAGAAACTTTTCTGATGAAGACCACACAATGGATTCCTATGGAAGGAAGTACAAGCTACTGGTAAGTACTCTTAGAAATATTTTCCAGGGTCAGTGCTGGGCTAAAAGATGCAGCACTGGGTTCTCTCCTGATAACAGGTGAGTAAATCTGAATTCATAGTTCGGTTGATTTTAGAGGAATTTTTGTACGTTTCAAAAATGGACACTTTGAAACTTTTCTGCTGAAAACCACAAAATGGATTCCTATGGAAGGAAACACAAGTTACTGGTAAGTACGCTTAGAACTACTTTTCAGGGTCGTGCTGGGCTAACAGATGCAGCCCTGGGTTCTCTCCTGATAACAGGTGAGTAAATCGGAATTCGTAGTTTGGCTGATTTTAGAGGAATATTTGTGTTTTTCAAAAATGGACACCTAGAAACTTTTCTGGTGAAGACAACACAATGGATTCCTATGGAAGGAAATACAAGCTACTGGTAAGTATTCTTAGAATTACTTTCCAGGGTCAGTGCTGGGCTAAAAGATGCAGCACTGGGTTCTCTCCGGATAACAGGTGAGTACATCGGAATTCATAGTTCGACTGATTTTCGAGGAATATTTTTACGTTTCAAAAATAGACAGTTAGAAACTTTTCTGGTGAAAACCACACAATGGATTCCTATGGAAGGAAACACAAGTTACTGGTAAGTACGCTTAGAATGACTTTTCAGGGTCGTGCTGGGCTAACAGATGCAGCTCTGGGTTCTCTCCTGATAACAGGTGAGTAAATCGGAATTTGTAGTTCGGCTGATTTTAGAGGAATATTTGTACGTTTCAAAAATGTAGACTTAGAAACTTTTCTGCTGAAAACCACACAATGGATTCCAATGGAAGGAAATACAAGCTACTGGTAAGTACGCTTAGAATTACTTTTCAGGGTCAGTGCTGGTCTAAAAGATGCAGCACTGGGTTCTCTCCTGATAACAGGTGAGTAAATCGGAATTCGTAGTTTGACTGTTTTTAGAGGAATATTTGTACGTTTCAAAAATGGACGCTTAGAAACTTTTCTGGTGAAAACCACACAATGGACACCTATGGAAGGTAATACAAGGTACTGGTAAGTACACTTAGAATTACTTTCCAGGGTCAGTGAAGGGCTAAAAGATGCAGCACTGGGTTCTCTCCTGATAGCAGGTGAGTAAATCGGAATTCGTAGTTCAACTGTTTTTAGAGGAATATTTGTACGTTTCAAAAATGGACACTTAGAAACTTTTCTGCTGAAAACCACACAATGCATTTCTATAGAAGGAAATGCAAGTTACTGGTAAGTACGCTTAGAATTACTTTCCAGGGTCAGTGCTGCTCTAAAAGATGCAGCACTGGGTTCTCTCCTGATAACAGGTGAGTAAATCGGAATTCAAAGTTCGACTGATTTTCGAGGAATATTTTTACGTTTCAAAAATGGACACTTAGAAACTTTTCTGGTGAAAACCACACAATGGATTCCTATGGAAGGAAACACAAGTTACTGGTAAGTATGCTTAGAATTACTTTTCAGGGTTGTGCTGGGCTAACAGATGCAGCACTGGGTTCTCTCCTGATAACAGGTGAGTAAATCAGAATTCGTAGTTCGGCTGATTTTAGAGGAATATTTGTACGTTTCAAAAATGTAGACTTAGAAACTTTTCTGCTGAAAACCACACAATGGATTCCAATGGAAGGAAATACAAGCTACTAGTAAGTACGCTTAGAATTACTTTTCAGGGTCAGTGCTGGTCTAAAAGATGCAGCACTGGGTTCTCTCCTGATAACAGGTGAGTAAATCGGAATTCGTAGTTCGACTGTTTTTAGAGGAATATTTGTACATTTCAAAAATGGACACTTAGAAACTTTTCTGCTGAAAACCACACAATTCATTTCTATGGAAGGAAATACAAGTTACTGGTAAGTACGCTTAGAATTACTTTCCAGGGTCAGTGCAGGGCTAAAAGATGCAGCACTGGGTTCTCTCCTGATAACAGGTGAGTAAATCGGAATTCGTAGTTCGACTGGTTTTAGAGGAATATTTCTACATTTCAAAAATGGACACTTAGAAACTTTTCTGCTGAAAACCACAGAATGGATTCCTATGGAAGGATATACAAGTTACTGCTAAGTACGCTTAGAATTACTTTCCAGGGTCAGTGCTGGTCTAAAAGATGCAGCACTTGGTTCTCTCCTGATAACAGGTTAGTAAATCGGAATTCGTAGTTTGACTGATTTTAGAGGAATATTTGTACATTTCAAAAATGGACAGTTAGAAACTTTTCTGTTGAAAACCACACAATGGATTCCTATGGAAGGAAACACAAGTTACTGGTAAGTATGCTTAGAATTACTTTCCAATGTCAGTGCTGGTCTAAAAGATGCAGCACTGGGTTCTCTACTGATAACAGGTGAGTAAATCGGAATTCGTAGTTCGGCTGATTTTCGAGGAATATTTGCACCTTTCAAAAATGGACACTTAGAAACTTTTCTGGTGAAAACCACACAATGGATTCCTATGGAAGGAAATACAAGTTACTGGTAAGTACGCTTTGAATTAATTTTCGGGGACAGTGCTGGGCTAAAAGATGCAGCACTGGGTTCTCTCCTGATAACAAGTGAGTAAATCGGAATTCATAGTTCCGTTGATTTTAGAGGAATATTTGTACGTTTCAAAAATGGAGACTTAGAAACTTTTCTGCTGAAAACCACACAATGGATTCCTATTGAAGGAAATACAAGTTACTGGTAAGTATGCTTAGAATTACTTTTCAGTGTAAGTGCTGGGCTAACAAATGCAGCACTGGGTTCTCTCCTGATAACAGATGAGTGAATCGGAATTCATAGTTCGACTGATTTTCGAGGAATATTTGAACGTTTCAAAAATGGACAGTTAGAAACTTTTCTGGTGAAAACCACACAATGGATTCCTATGGAAGGAAATGCAAGTTACTGGTAAGTACACTTAGAATTACTTTTCAGGGTCAGTGCTGGGCTAAAAGATGCAGCACTGGGTTCTCTCCTGATAACAGGTGAGTAAATTGGAATTCGTAGTTTGACTGATTTTAGAGGAATATTTGTACATTTCAAAAATGGACACTTAGAAACTTTTCTGCTGAAAACCACACAATGCATTTCTATGGAAGGAAATACAAGTTACTGGTAAGTACGCTTAGAATTACTTTCCAGGGTCAGTGCTGCTCTAAAAGATGCAGCACTGGGTTCTCTCCTGATAACAGGTGAGTAAGTCGGAATTTGTAGTTCGACTGATTTTCGAGGAATATTTATACGTTTCAAAAATGGACAGTTAGAAACTTCTCTGGTGAAAACCACACAATCCATTCCTATGGAAGGAAATACAAGTTACTGGTAAGTACGCTTAGAATTACTTTCCAGGGTCAGTGCAGGGCTAAAAGATGCAGCACTGGGTTCTCTCCTGATAACAGGTGAGGAAATCGGAATTCGTAGTTCGGCTGATTTTAGAGGAATATTTGTACGTTTCAAAAATGTAGACTAAGAAACTTTTCTGCTGAAAACCACACAATGGATTCCAATGGAAGGAAATACAAGCTACTGGTAAGTACGCTTAGAATTACTTTTCAGGGTCAGTGCTGGTCTAAAAGATGCAGCACTGGGTTCTCTCCTGATAACAGGTGAGTAAATCGGAATTTGTAGTTCGACTGATTTTAGAGGAATATTTGTACATTTCAAAAATGGACAGTTAGAAACTTTTCTGGTGAAAACCACACAATGGTAACCTATGGAAGGAAACACAAGGTACTGGTAAGTACACTTAGAATTACTTTCCAGGGTCAGTGCAGGGCTGAAAGATGCAGCACTGGGTTCTCTCCTGATACCAGGTGAGTAAATCGGAATTCGTAGTTCGGCTGATTTTTGAGGTATATTTGTACGTTTCAAAAATGTACACTTATAAACTTTTCTGCTGAAAACCACACAATGGATTCCTATGGAAGGAAATACAAGTTACTGCTAAGTATGCTTAGAATTACTTTACAGGGTCAGTGCTGGTCTAAAAGATGCAGCACTGGGTTCTTTCCTGATCACAGGTTTGTAAATCGGAATTCGTAGTTTGACTGATTTTAGAGGAATATTTGTACATTTCAAAAATGGACACTTAGAAACTTTTCTGGTGAAGACCACACAATGGATTCCTATGGAAGGAAATACAAGTTATTGGTAAGTACTCTTAGAATTACTTTCCAGGGTCAGTGCTGGGCTAAAAGATGCAGCACTGGGTTCTCTCCTGATAACAGGTGAGTAAATCGAAATTCATAGTTCCGTTGATTTTAGAGGAATATTTGTACGTTTCAAAAATGGAGACTTAGAAACTTTTCTGCTGAAAACCACACAATGGATTCCTATTGAAGAAAATACAAGCTACTGGTAAGTATGCTTAGAATTACTTTTCAGCGTAAGTGCTGGGCTAACAGATGCAGCACTGGGTTCTCTCCTGATAACAGGGGAGCAAATCCGAATTCATAGTTCGACTGATTTTAGAGGAATATTTCTACATTTCAAAAATGGACACTTAGAAACTTTTCTGCTGAAAACCACAGAATGGATTCCTATGGAAGGAAATACAAGTTACTGCTAAGTACGCTTAGAATTACTTTCCAGGGTCAGTGCTGGTCTAAAAGATGCAGCACTGGGTTCTCTCCTGATAACAGGTGAGTAAATCAGAATTCGTAGTTTGACTGATTTTAGAGGAATATTTGTACATTTCAAAAATGGACAGTTAGAAACTTTTCTGCTGAAAACCACACAATGGATTCCTATGGAAGGAGATACAAGTTACTGGTAAGTACGATTAGAATTACATTTCAGGGTCAGTGCTGGGCTAAAAGATGCAGTACTGGGTTCTCTCCGGATAACAGGTGAGTAAATCGGAATTCATAGTTCGACTGATTTTCGAGGAATATTTTTACGTTTCAAAAATAGACAGTTAGAAACTTTTCTGGTGAAAACCACACAATGGATTCCTATGGAAGGAAACACAAGTTACTGGTAAGTACGCTTAGAATGACTTTTCAGGGTCGTGCTGGGCTAACAGATGCAGCACTGGGTTCTCTCCTGATAACAGGTGAGTAAATCGGAATTCGTAGTTCGGCTGATTTTAGAGGAATATTTGTACGTTTCAAAAATGTACACTTAGAAACTTTTCTGCTGAAAACCACACAATGCATTTCTATGGAAGGAAATACAAGTTACTGGTAAGTACGCTTAGAATTACTTTTCAGGGTCAGTGCTGGTCTAAAAGATGCAGCACTGGGTTCTCTCCTGATAACAGGTGAGTAAATCGGAATTCGTAGTTTGGCTGATTTTAGAGGAATATTTCTACATTTCAAAAATGGACACTTAGAAACTTTTCTGCTGAAAACCACAGAATGGATTCCTATGGAAGGAAATACAAGTTACTGCTAAGTACGCTTAGAATTACTTTCCAGGGTCAGTGCTGGTCTAAAAGATGCAGCACTGGGTTCTCTCCTGATAACAGGTGAGTAAATCAGAATTCGTAGTTTGACTGATTTTAGTGGAATATTTGTACATTTCAAAAATGGACAGTAAGAAAATTTTCTGCTGAAAACCACACAATGGATTCCTATGGAAGGTAACATAAGTTACTGGTAAGTATGCTTAGAATTACTTTCCAATGTCAGTGCTGGTCTAAAAGATGCAGCACTGGGTTCTCTACTGATAACAGGTGAGTAAATCGGAATTCGTAGTTCGGCTGATTTTCGAGGAATATTTGTACGTTTCAAAAATGGACACTTAGAAACTTTTCTGGTGAAAACCACACAATGGATTCCTAAGGAAGGAAATACAAGTTACTGGTAAGTACGCTTTGAATTAATTTTCGGGGACAGTGCTGGGCTAAAAGATGCAGCACTGGGTTCTCTCCTGATAACAGGTGAGTAAATCGGAATTTATAGTTCCGTTGATTTTAGAGGTATATTTGTACGTTTCAAAAATGTACACTTAGAAACTTTTCTGCTGAAAACCACACAATGCATTTTCATGGAAGGAAATACAAGTTACTGGGAAGTACGCTTACAATTACTTTCCAGGGTCAGTGCTGGTCTAAAAGATGCAGCACTGGGTTCTCTCCTGATAACAGGTGAGTAAATCGGAATTTGTAGTTCGACTGATTTTAGAGGAATATTTGTACATTTAAAAAATGGACACCTAGAAACTTTTCTGATGAAGACCACACAATGGATTCCTATGGAAGGAAGTACAAGCTACTGGTAAGTACTCTTAGAAATATTTTCCAGGGTCAGTGCTGGGCTAAAAGATGCAGCACTGGGTTCTCTCCTGATAACAGGTGAGTAAATCTGAATTCATAGTTCGGTTGATTTTAGAGGAATTTTTGTACGTTTCAAAAATGGACACTTTGAAACTTTTCTGCTGAAAACCACAAAATGGATTCCTATGGAAGGAAACACAAGTTACTGGTAAGTACGCTTAGAACTACTTTTCAGGGTCGTGCTGGTCTAACAGATGCAGCCCTGGTTTCTCTCCTGATAACAGGTGAGTAAATCGGAATTCGTAGTTTGGCTGATTTTAGAGGAATATTTGTGTTTTTTAAAAATGGACACCTAGAAACTTTTCTGGTGAAGACAACACAATGGATTCCTATGGAAGGAAATACAAGCTACTGGTAAGTATTCTTAGAATTACTTTCCAGGGTCAGTGCTGGGCTAAAAGATGCAGCACTGGGTTCTCTCCGGATAACAGGTGAGTAAATCGGAATTCATAGTTCGACTGATTTTCGAGGAATATTTTTACGTTTCAAAAATAGACAGTTAGAAACATTTCTGGTGAAAACCACACAATGGATTCCTATGGAAGGAAACACAAGTTACTGGTAAGTACGCTTAGAATGACATTTCAGGGTCTTGCTGGGCTAACAGATGCAGCACTGGGTTCTTTCCTGATAACAGGTGAGTAAATCGGAATTCGTTGTTCGGCTGATTTTAGAGGAATATTTGTACGTTTAAAAAATGTAGACTTAGAAACTTTTCTGCTGAAAACCACACAATGGATTCCAATGGAAGGAAATACAAGCTACTGGTAAGTACGCTTAGAATTACTTTTCAGGGTCAGTGCTGGTCTAAAAGATGCAGCACTGGGTTCTCTCCTGATAACAGGTGAGTAAATTGGAATTCGTAGTTTGGCTGATTTTAGAGGAATATTTATACGTTTCAAAAATAGACACTTAGAAACTTTTCTGCTGAAAACCACACAATGCATTTCTATGGAAGGAAATACAAGTTACTGGTAAGTACGCTTAGAATTACTTTCCAGGGTCAGTGCTGGTCTAAAAGATGCAGCACTGGGTTCTCTCCTGATAACAGGTGAGTAAATCTGAATTCATAGTTCGGTTGATTTTAGAGGAATATTTGTACGTTTCAAAAATGGACACTTCAAAACTTTTCTGCTGAAAACCACAAAATGGATTCCTATGGAAGGAAACACAAGTTACTGGTAAGTACACTTAGAACTACTTTTCAGGGTCGTGCTGGGCTAACAGATGCAGCCCTGGGTTCTCTCCTGATAACAGGTGAGTAAATCGGAATTCGTAGTTTGGCTGATTTTAGAGGAATATTTGTGTTTTTCAAAAATGGACACCTAGAAACTTTTCTGGTGAAGACAACACAATGGATTCCTATGGAAGGAAATACAAGCTACTGGTAAGTATTCTTAGAATTACTTTCCAGGGTCAGTGCTGGGCTAAAAGATGCAGCACTGGGTTCTCTCCGGATAACAGGTGAGTAAATCGGAATTCATAGTTCGACTGATTTTCGAGGAATATTTTTACGTTTCAAAAATAGACAGTTAGAAACTTTTCTGGTGAAAACCACACAATGGATTCCTATGGAAGGAAACACAAGTTACTGGTAAGTACGCTTAGAATGACTTTTCAGGGTCGTGCTGGGCTAACAGATGCAGCACTGGGTTCTCTCCTGATAACAGGTGAGTAAATCGGAATTTGTAGTTCGGCTGATTTTAGAGGAATATTTGTATGTTTCAAAAATGTAGACTTAGAAACTTTTCTGCTGAAAACCACACAATGGATTCCAATGGAAGGAAATACAAGCTACTGGTAAGTACGCTTAGAATTACTTTTCAGGGTCAGTGCTGGTCTAAAAGATGCAGCACTGGGTTCTCTCCTGATAACAGGTGAGTAAATCGGAATTCGTAGTTTGACTGTTTTTAGAGGAATATTTGTACGTTTCAAAAATGGACGCTTAGAAACTTTTCTGGTGAAAACCACACAATGGATACCTATGGAAGGTAATACAAGGTACTGGTAAGTACACTTAGAATTACTTTCCAGGGTCAGTGCAGGGCTAAAAGATGCAGCACTGGGTTCTCTCCTGATAACAGGTGAGTAAATCGGAATTCGTAGTTCAACTGTTTTTAGAGGAATATTTGTATGTTTAAAAAATGGACACTTAGAAACTTTTCTGCTGAAAACCACACAATGCATTTCTATAGAAGGAAATGCAAGCTACTGGTAAGTACGCTTAGAATTACTTTCCAGGGTCAGTGCTGCTCTAAAAGATGCAGCACTGGGTTCTCTCCTGATAACAGGTGAGTAAATCGGAATTCATAGTTCGACTGATTTTCGAGGAATATTTTTACGTTTCAAAAATGGACACTTAGAAACTTTTCTGGTGAAAACCACACAATGGATTCCTATGGAAGGAAACACAAGTTACTGGTAAGTATGCTTAGAATTACTTTTCAGGGTTGTGCTGGGCTAACAGATGCAGCACTGGGTTCTCTCCTGATAACAGGTGAGAAAATCGGAATTCGTAGTTCGGCTGATTTTAGAGGAATATTTGTACGTTTCAAAAATGTAGACTTAGAAACTTTTCTGCTGAAAACCACACAATGGATTCTAATGGAAGGAAATACAAGCTACTAGTAAGTACGCTTAGAATTACTTTTCAGGGTCAGTGCTGGTCTAAAAGATGCAGCACTGGGTTCTCTCCTGATAACAGGTGAGTAAATCGGAATTCGTCGTTCGACTGATTTTAGAGGAATATTTGTACATTTCAAAAATAGACACCTAGAAACTTTTCTGATGAAGACCACACAATGGATTCCTATGGAAGGAAGTACAAGCTACTGGTAAGTACTCTTAGAAATATTTTCCAGGGTCAGTGCTGGGCTAAAAGATGCAGCACTGGGTTCTCTCCTGATAACAGGTGAGTAAATCTGAATTCATAGTTCGGTTGATTTTAGAGGAATATTTGTACGTTTCAAAAATAGACACTTCGAAACTTTTCTGCTGAAAACCACAAAATGGATTCCTATGGAAGGAAACACAAGTTACTGGTAAGTACGCTTAGAACTACTTTTCAGGGTCGTGCTGGGTTAACAGATGCAGCCCTGGGTTCTCTCCTGATAACAGGTGAGTAAATCGGAATTCGTAGTTTGGCTGATTTTAGAGGAATATTTGTGTTTTTCAAAAATGGACACCTAGAAACTTTTCTGGTGAAGACAACACAATGGATTCCTATGGAAGGAAATACAAGCTACTGGTAAGTATTCTTAGAATTACTTTCCAGGGTCAGTGCTGGGCTAAAAGATGCAGCACTGGGTTCTCCCCGGATAACAGGTGAGTAAATCGGAATTCGTAGTTTGACTGTTTTTAGAGGAATATTTGTACGTTTCAAAAATGGACGCTTAGAAACTTTTCTGGTGAAAACCACACAATGGATACCTATGGAAGGTAATACAAGGTACTGGTAAGTACACTTAGAATTACTTTCCAGGGTCAGTGCAGGGCTAAAAGATGCAGCACTGGGTTCTCTCCTGATAACAGGTGAGTAAATCGGAATTCGTAGTTCAACTGTTTTTAGAGGAATATTTGTACGTTTCAAAAATGGACACTTAGAAACTTTTCTGCTGAAAACCACACAATGCATTTCTATAGAAGGAAATGCAAGTTACTGGTAAGTACGCTTAGAATTACTTTCCAGGGTCAGTGCTGCTCTAAAAGATGCAGCACTGGGTTCTCTCCTGATAACAGGTGAGTAAATCGGAATTCATAGTTCGACTGATTTTCGAGGAATATTTTTACGTTTCAAAAATGGACACTTAGAAACTTTTCTGGTGAAAACCACACAATGGATTCCTATGGAAGGAAACACAAGTTACTGGTAAGTATGCTTAGAATTACTTTTCAGGGTTGTGCTGGGCTAACAGATGCAGCACTGGGTTCTCTCCTGATAACAGGTGAGTAAATCAGAATTCGTAGTTCGGCTGATTTTAGAGGAATATTTGTACGTTTCAAAAATGTAGACTTAGAAACTTTTCTGCTGAAAACCACACAATGGATTCCAATGGAAGGAAATACAAGCTACTAGTAAGTACGCTTAGAATTACTTTTCAGGGTCAGTGCTGGTCTAAAAGATGCAGCACTGGGTTCTCTCCTGATAACAGGTGAGTACATCGGAATTCGTAGTTCGACTGTTTTTAGAGGAATATTTGTACGTTTCAAAAATGGACACTTAGAAACTTTTCTGCTGAAAACCACACAATTCATTTCTATGGAAGGAAATACAAGTTACTGGTAAGTACGCTTAGAATTACTTTCCAGGGTCAGTGCAGGGCTAAAAGATGCAGCACTGGGTTCTCTCCTGATAACAGGTGAGTAAATCGGAATTCGTAGTTAGGCTGATTTTAGAGGAATATTTATACGTTTCAAAAATAGACACTTAGAAACTTTTCTGCTGAAAACCACACAATGGATTCCTATGGAAGGAAATACAAGTTACTGTTAAGTACGCTTAGAATTACTTTCCAGGGTCAGTGCAGGGCTAAAAGATGCAGCACTGGGTTCTCTCCTGATAACAGGTGAGTGTATCGGAATTCGTAGTTCGGCTGATTTTAGAGGAATATTTGTATGTTTCAAAAATGTACACTTAGGAACTTTTCTGCTGAAAACCACACAATGGATTCCAGAGGAAGGAAACATAAGTTACTGGTAACTATGCTTAGAATTACTTTCCAGGGTCAGTGCAGGGCTAAAAGATGCAGCACTGGGTTCTCTCCTGATAATAGGTGAGTAAATCAGAATTCGTAGTTTGGCTGATTTTAGAGGAATATGTATACGTTTCAAAAATAGACACTTAGAAACTTTTCTGCTGAAAACCACACAATGGATTCCTATGGAAGGAAATACAAGTTACTGGTAAGTACGCTTAGAATTACTTTGCAGGGTCAGTGCAGGGCTAAAAGATGCAGCACTGGGTTCTCTCCTGATAACAGGTGAGTAGATCAGAATTCGTAGTTCGGCTGATTTTAGAGGTATATTTGTACGTTTCAAAAATGTACACTTAGAAACTTTTCTGCTGAAAACCACACAATGGATTCCTATGGAAGGAAATACAAGTTACTGGTAAGTACGCTTAGAATTACTTTTCAGGGTCAGTGCAGGGCTAAAAGATGCAGCACTGGGTTCTCTCCTGATAACAGGTGAGTGTATCGGAATTCGTAGTTCGGCTGATTTTAGAGGTATATTTGTATGTTTCAAAAATGTACACTTAGAAACTTTTCTGCTGAAAACCACACAATGGATTCCTGTGGAAGGAAACATAAGTTACTGGTAACTACGCTTAGAATTACTTTCCAGGGTCAGTGCAGGGCTAAAAGATGCAGCACTGGGTTCTCTCCTGATAATAGGTGAGTAAATCAGAATTCGTAGTTTGGCTGATTTTAGAGGAATATTTATACGTTTCAAAAATAGACACTTAGAAACTTTTCTGCTGAAAACCACACAATGGATTCCTATGGAAGGAAATACAAGTTACTGGTAAGTACGCTTAGAATTACTTTGCAGGGTCAGTGCAGGGCTAAAAGATGCAGCACTGGGTTCTCTCCTGATAACAGGTGAGTATATCGGAATTCGTAGTTCAGCTGATTTTAGAGGTATATTTGTACGTTTCAAAAATATACACTTAGAAACTTTTCTGCTAAAAACCACACAATGGATTCCTATGGAAGGAAATATAAGTTACTGGTAACTACGCTTAGAATTACTTTCCAGGGTCAGTGCTGGTCTAAAAGATGTAGCACTGGGTTCTCTCCTGATAACAGGTGAGTAAATCGGAATTCGGAGTTTGACTGATTTTAGAGGAATATTTGTATGTTTCAAAAATGGACACTTAGAAACTTTTCTGGTGAAAACCACACAATCCATTCCTAAGGAAGGAAATACAAGTTACTGGTAAGTACGCTTTGAATTAATTTTCGGGGACAGTGCTGGGCTAAAAGATGCAGCACTGGGTTCTCTCCTGATAACAGGTGAGTAAATCGGAATTTATAGTTCCGTTGATTTTAGAGGTATATTTGTACGTTTCAAAAATGTACACTTAGAAACTTTTCTGCTGAAAACCACACAATGCATTTTCATGGAAGGAAATACAAGTTACTGGGAAGTACGCTTACAATTACTTTCCAGGGTCAGTGCTGGTCTAAAAGATGCAGCACTGGGTTCTCTCCTGATAACAGGTGAGTAAATCGGAATTTGTAGTTCGACTGATTTTAGAGGAATATTTGTACATTTCAAAAATGGACACCTAGAAACTTTTCTGATGAAGACCACACAATGGATTCCTATGGAAGGAAGTACAAGCTACTGGTAAGTACTCTTAGAAATATTTTCCAGGGTCAGTGCTGGGCTAAAAGATGCAGCACTGGGTTCTCTCCTGATAACAGGTGAGTAAATCTGAATTCATAGTTCGGTTGATTTTAGAGGAATATTTGTACGTTTCAAAAATAGACACTTCGAAACTTTTCTGCTGAAAACCACAAAATGGATTCCTATGGAAGGAAACACAAGTTACTGGTAAGTACGCTTAGAACTACTTTTCAGGGTCGTGCTGGGTTAACAGATGCAGCCCTGGGTTCTCTCCTGATAACAGGTGAGTAAATCGGAATTCGTAGTTTGGCTGATTTTAGAGGAATATTTGTGTTTTTCAAAAATGGACACCTAGAAACTTTTCTGGTGAAGACAACACAATGGATTCCTATGGAAGGAAATACAAGCTACTGGTAAGTATTCTTAGAATTACTTTCCAGGGTCAGTGCTGGGCTAAAAGATGCAGCACTGGGTTCTCCCCGGATAACAGGTGAGTAAATCGGAATTCGTAGTTTGACTGTTTTTAGAGGAATATTTGTACGTTTCAAAAATGGACGCTTAGAAACTTTTCTGGTGAAAACCACACAATGGATACCTATGGAAGGTAATACAAGGTACTGGTAAGTACACTTAGAATTACTTTCCAGGGTCAGTGCAGGGCTAAAAGATGCAGCACTGGGTTCTCTCCTGATAACAGGTGAGTAAATCGGAATTCGTAGTTCAACTGTTTTTAGAGGAATATTTGTACGTTTCAAAAATGGACACTTAGAAACTTTTCTGCTGAAAACCACACAATGCATTTCTATAGAAGGAAATGCAAGTTACTGGTAAGTACGCTTAGAATTACTTTCCAGGGTCAGTGCTGCTCTAAAAGATGCAGCACTGGGTTCTCTCCTGATAACAGGTGAGTAAATCGGAATTCATAGTTCGACTGATTTTCGAGGAATATTTTTACGTTTCAAAAATGGACACTTAGAAACTTTTCTGGTGAAAACCACACAATGGATTCCTATGGAAGGAAACACAAGTTACTGGTAAGTATGCTTAGAATTACTTTTCAGGGTTGTGCTGGGCTAACAGATGCAGCACTGGGTTCTCTCCTGATAACAGGTGAGTAAATCAGAATTCGTAGTTCGGCTGATTTTAGAGGAATATTTGTACGTTTCAAAAATGTAGACTTAGAAACTTTTCTGCTGAAAACCACACAATGGATTCCAATGGAAGGAAATACAAGCTACTAGTAAGTACGCTTAGAATTACTTTTCAGGGTCAGTGCTGGTCTAAAAGATGCAGCACTGGGTTCTCTCCTGATAACAGGTGAGTAAATCGGAATTCGTAGTTCGACTGTTTTTAGAGGAATATTTGTACGTTTCAAAAATGGACACTTAGAAACTTTTCTGCTGAAAACCACACAATTCATTTCTATGGAAGGAAATACAAGTTACTGGTAAGTACGCTTAGAATTACTTTCCAGGGTCAGTGCAGGGCTAAAAGATGCAGCACTGGGTTCTCTCCTGATAACAGGTGAGTAAATCGGAATTCGTAGTTAGGCTGATTTTAGAGGAATATTTATACGTTTCAAAAATAGACACTTAGAAACTTTTCTGCTGAAAACCACACAATGGATTCCTATGGAAGGAAATACAAGTTACTGGTAGGTACGCTTAGAATTACTTTCCAGGGTCAGTGCAGGGCTAAAAGATGCAGCACTGGGTTCTCTCCTGATAACAGGTGAGTGTATCGGAATTCGTAGTTCGGCTGATTTTAGAGGAATATTTGTATGTTTCAAAAATGTACACTTAGAAACTTTTCTGCTGAAAACCACACAATGGATTCCAGAGGAAGGAAACATAAGTTACTGGTAACTATGCTTAGAATTACTTTCCAGGGTCAGTGCAGGGCTAAAAGATGCAGCACTGGGTTCTCCCCGGATAACAGGTGAGTAAATCGGAATTCGTAGTTTGACTGTTTTTAGAGGAATATTTGTACGTTTCAAAAATGGACGCTTAGAAACTTTTCTGGTGAAAACCACACAATGGATACCTATGGAAGGTAATACAAGGTACTGGTAAGTACACTTAGAATTACTTTCCAGGGTCAGTGCAGGGCTAAAAGATGCAGCACTGGGTTCTCTCCTGATAACAGGTGAGTAAATCGGAATTCGTAGTTCAACTGTTTTTAGAGGAATATTTGTACGTTTCAAAAATGGACACTTAGAAACTTTTCTGCTGAAAACCACACAATGCATTTCTATAGAAGGAAATGCAAGTTACTGGTAAGTACGCTTAGAATTACTTTCCAGGGTCAGTGCTGCTCTAAAAGATGCAGCACTGGGTTCTCTCCTGATAACAGGTGAGTAAATCGGAATTCATAGTTCGACTGATTTTCGAGGAATATTTTTACGTTTCAAAAATGGACACTTAGAAACTTTTCTGGTGAAAACCACACAATGGATTCCTATGGAAGGAAACACAAGTTACTGGTAAGTATGCTTAGAATTACTTTTCAGGGTTGTGCTGGGCTAACAGATGCAGCACTGGGTTCTCTCCTGATAACAGGTGAGTAAATCAGAATTCGTAGTTCGGCTGATTTTAGAGGAATATTTGTACGTTTCAAAAATGTAGACTTAGAAACTTTTCTGCTGAAAACCACACAATGGATTCCAATGGAAGGAAATACAAGCTACTAGTAAGTACGCTTAGAATTACTTTTCAGGGTCAGTGCTGGTCTAAAAGATGCAGCACTGGGTTCTCTCCTGATAACAGGTGAGTAAATCGGAATTCGTAGTTCGACTGTTTTTAGAGGAATATTTGTACGTTTCAAAAATGGACACTTAGAAACTTTTCTGCTGAAAACCACACAATTCATTTCTATGGAAGGAAATACAAGTTACTGGTAAGTACGCTTAGAATTACTTTCCAGGGTCAGTGCAGGGCTAAAAGATGCAGCACTGGGTTCTCTCCTGATAACAGGTGAGTAAATCGGAATTCGTAGTTAGGCTGATTTTAGAGGAATATTTATACGTTTCAAAAATAGACACTTAGAAACTTTTCTGCTGAAAACCACACAACGGATTCCTATGGAAGGAAATACAAGTTACTGGTAAGTACGCTTAGAATTACTTTCCAGGGTCAGTGCAGGGCTAAAAGATGCAGCACTGGGTTCTCTCCTGATAACAGGTGAGTGTATCGGAATTCGTTGTTCGGCTTATTTTAGAGGAATATTTGTATGTTTCAAAAATGTACACTTAGAAACTTTTCTGCTGAAAACCACACAATGGATTCCAGAGGAAGGAAACATAAGTTACTGGTAACTATGCTTAGAATTACTTTCCAGGGTCAGTGCAGGGCTAAAAGATGCAGCACTGGGTTCTCTCCTGATAATAGGTGAGTAAATCAGAATTCGTAGTTTGGCTGATTTTAGAGGAATATTTATACGTTTCAAAAATAGACACTTAGAAACTTTTCTGCTGAAAACCACACAATGGATTCCTATGGAAGGAAATACAAGTTACTGGTAAGTACGCTTAGAATTACTTTGCAGGGTCAGTGCAGGGCTAAAAGATGCAGCACTGGGTTCTCTCCTGATAACAGGTGAGTAGATCAGAATTCGTAGTTCGGCTGATTTTAGAGGTATATTTGTACGTTTCAAAAATGTACACTTAGAAACTTTTCTGCTGAAAACCACACAATGGATTCCTATGGAAGGAAATACAAGTTACTGGTAAGTACGCTTAGAATTACTTTCCAGGGTCAGTGCAGGGCTAAAAGATGCAGCACTGGGTTCTCTCCTGATAACAGGTGAGTGTATCGGAATTCGTAGTTCGGCTGATTTTAGAGGTATATTTGTATGTTTCAAAAATGTACACTTAGAAACTTTTCTGCTGAAAACCACACAATGGATTCCTGTGGAAGGAAACATAAGTTACTGGTAACTACGCTTAGAATTACTTTCCAGGGTCAGTGCAGGGCTAAAAGATGCAGCACTGGGTTCTCTCCTGATAATAGGTGAGTAAATCAGAATTCGTAGTTTGGCTGATTTTAGAGGAATATTTATACGTTTCAAAAATAGACACTTAGAAACTTTTCTGCTGAAAACCACACAATGGATTCCTATGGAAGGAAATACAAGTTACTGGTAAGTACGCTTAGAATTACTTTGCAGGGTCAGTGCAGGGCTAAAAGATGCAGCACTGGGTTCTCTCCTGATAACAGGTGAGTATATCGGAATTCGTAGTTCAGCTGATTTTAGAGGTATATTTGTACGTTTCAAAAATGTACACTTAGAAACTTTTCTGCTAAAAACCACACAATGGATTCCTATGGAAGGAAATATAAGTTACTGGTAACTACGCTTAGAATTACTTTCCAGGGTCAGTGCTGGTCTAAAAGATGTAGCACTGGGTTCTCTCCTGATAACAGGTGAGTAAATCGGAATTCGGAGTTTGACTGATTTTAGAGGAATATTTGTATGTTTCAAAAATGGACACTTAGAAACTTTTCTGGTGAAAACCACACAATCCATTCCTAAGGAAGGAAATACAAGTTACTGGTAAGTACGCTTTGAATTAATTTTCGGGGACAGTGCTGGGCTAAAAGATGCAGCACTGGGTTCTCTCCTGATAACAGGTGAGTAAATCGGAATTTATAGTTCCGTTGATTTTAGAGGTATATTTGTACGTTTCAAAAATGTACACTTAGAAACTTTTCTGCTGAAAACCACACAATGCATTTTCATGGAAGGAAATACAAGTTACTGGGAAGTACGCTTACAATTACTTTCCAGGGTCAGTGCTGGTCTAAAAGATGCAGCACTGGGTACTCTCCTGATAACAGGTGAGTAAATCGGAATTTGTAGTTCGACTGATTTTAGAGGAATATTTGTACATTTCAAAAATGGACACCTAGAAACTTTTCTGATGAAGACCACACAATGGATTCCTATGGAAGGAAGTACAAGCTACTGGTAAGTACTCTTAGAAATATTTTCCAGGGTCAGTGCTGGGCTAAAAGATGCAGCACTGGGTTCTCTCCTGATAACAGGTGAGTAAATCTGAATTCATAGTTTGGCTGATTTTAGAGGAATATTTGTGTTTTTCAAAAATGGACACCTAGAAACTTTTCTGGTGAAGACAACACAATGGATTCCTATGGAAGGAAATACAAGCTACTGGTAAGTATTCTTAGAATTACTTTCCAGGGTCAGTGCTGGGCTAAAAGATGCAGCACTGGGTTCTCCCCGGATAACAGGTGAGTAAATCGGAATTCGTAGTTTGACTGTTTTTAGAGGAATATTTGTATGTTTCAAAAATGGACGCTTAGAAACTTTTCCGGTGAAAACCACACAATGGATACCTATGGAAGGTAATACAAGGTACTGGTAAGTACACTTAGAATTACTTTCCAGGGTCAGTGCAGGGCTAAAAGATGCAGCACTGGGTTCTCTCCTGATAACAGGTGAGTAAATCGGAATTCGTAGTTCAACTGTTTTTAGAGGAATATTTGTACGTTTCAAAAATGGACACTTAGAAACTTTTCTGCTGAAAACCACACAATGCATTTCTATAGAAGGAAATGCAAGTTACTGGTAAGTACGCTTAGAATTACTTTCCAGGGTCAGTGCTGCTCTAAAAGATGCAGCACTGGGTTCTCTCCTGATAACAGGTGAGTAAATCGGAATTCATAGTTCGACTGATTTTCGAGGAATATTTTTACGTTTCAAAAATGGACACTTAGAAACTTTTCTGGTGAAAACCACACAATGGATTCCTATGGAAGGAAACACAAGTTACTGGTAAGTATGCTTAGAATTACTTTTCAGGGTTGTGCTGGGCTAACAGATGCAGCACTGGGTTCTCTCCTGATAACAGGTGAGTAAATCAGAATTCGTAGTTCGGCTGATTTTAGAGGAATATTTGTACGTTTCAAAAATGTAGACTTAGAAACTTTTCTGCTGAAAACCACACAATGGATTCCAATGGAAGGAAATACAAGCTACTAGTAAGTACGCTTAGAATTACTTTTCAGGGTCAGTGCTGGTCTAAAAGATGCAGCACTGGGTTCTCTCCTGATAACAGGTGAGTAAATCGGAATTCGTAGTTCGACTGTTTTTAGAGGAATATTTGTACGTTTCAAAAATGGACACTTAGAAACTTTTCTGCTGAAAACCACACAATTCATTTCTATGGAAGGAAATACAAGTTACTGGTAAGTACGCTTAGAATTACTTTCCAGGGTCAGTGCAGGGCTAAAAGATGCAGCACTGGGTTCTCTCCTGATAACAGGTGAGTAAATCGGAATTCGTAGTTAGGCTGATTTTAGAGGAATATTTATACGTTTCAAAAATAGACACTTAGAAACTTTTCTGCTGAAAACCACACAATGGATTCCTATGGAAGGAAATACAAGTTACTGGTAAGTACGCTTAGAATTACTTTCCAGGGTCAGTGCAGGGCTAAAAGATGCAGCACTGGGTTCTCTCCTGATAACAGGTGAGTGTATCGGAATTCGTAGTTCGGCTGATTTTAGAGGAATATTTGTATGTTTCAAAAATGTACACTTAGAAACTTTTCTGCTGAAAACCACACAATGGATTCCAGAGGAAGGAAACATAAGTTACTGGTAACTATGCTTAGAATTACTTTCCAGGGTCAGTGCAGGGCTAAAAGATGCAGCACTGGGTTCTCTCCTGATAATAGGTGAGTAAATCAGAATTCGTAGTTTGGCTGATTTTAGAGGAATATTTATACGTTTCAAAAATAGACACTTAGAAACTTTTCTGCTGAAAACCACACAATGGATTCCTATGGAAGGAAATACAAGTTACTGGTAAGTACGCTTAGAATTACTTTGCAGGGTCAGTGCAGGGCTAAAAGATGCAGCACTGGGTTCTCTCCTGATAACAGGTGAGTAGATCAGAATTCGTAGTTCGGCTGATTTTAGAGGTATATTTGTACGTTTCAAAAATGTACACTTAGAAACTTTTCTGCTGAAAACCACACAATGGATTCCTATGGAAGGAAATACAAGTTACTGGTAAGTACGCTTAGAATTACTTTCCAGGGTCAGTGCAGGGCTAAAAGATGCAGCACTGGGTTCTCTCCTGATAACAGGTGAGTGTATCGGAATTCGTAGTTCGGCTGATTTTAGAGGTATATTTGTATGTTTCAAAAATGTACACTTAGAAACTTTTCTGCTGAAAACCACACAATGGATTCCTGTGGAAGGAAACATAAGTTACTGGTAACTACGCTTAGAATTACTTTCCAGGGTCAGTGCAGGGCTAAAAGATGCAGCACTGGGTTCTCTCCTGATAATAGGTGAGTAAATCAGAATTCGTAGTTTGGCTGATTTTAGAGGAATATTTATACGTTTCAAAAATAGACACTTAGAAACTTTTCTGCTGAAAACCACACAATGGATTCCTATGGAAGGAAATACAAGTTACTGGTAAGTACGCTTAGAATTACTTTGCAGGGTCAGTGCAGGGCTAAAAGATGCAGCACTGGGTTCTCTCCTGATAACAGGTGAGTATATCGGAATTCGTAGTTCAGCTGATTTTAGAGGTATATTTGTACGTTTCAAAAATGTACACTTAGAAACTTTTCTGCTAAAAACCACACAATGGATTCCTATGGAAGGAAATATAAGTTACTGGTAACTACGCTTAGAATTACTTTCCAGGGTCAGTGCTGGTCTAAAAGATGTAGCACTGGGTTCTCTCCTGATAACAGGTGAGTAAATCGGAATTCGGAGTTTGACTGATTTTAGAGGAATATTTGTATGTTTCAAAAATGGACACTTAGAAACTTTTCTGGTGAAAACCACACAATCCATTCCTAAGGAAGGAAATACAAGTTACTGGTAAGTACGCTTTGAATTAATTTTCGGGGACAGTGCTGGGCTAAAAGATGCAGCACTGGGTTCTCTCCTGATAACAGGTGAGTAAATCGGAATTTATAGTTCCGTTGATTTTAGAGGTATATTTGTACGTTTCAAAAATGTACACTTAGAAACTTTTCTGCTGAAAACCACACAATGCAAATTTCATGGAAGGAAATACAAGTTACTGGGAAGTACGCTTACAATTACTTTCCAGGGTCAGTGCTGGTCTAAAAGATGCAGCACTGGGTTCTCTCCTGATAACAGGTGAGTAAATCGGAATTTGTAGTTCGACTGATTTTAGAGGAATATTTGTACATTTCAAAAATGGACACCTAGAAACTTTTCTGATGAAGACCACACAATGGATTCCTATGGAAGGAAGTACAAGCTACTGGTAAGTACTCTTAGAAATATTTTCCAGGGTCAGTGCTGGGCTAAAAGATGCAGCACTGGGTTCTCTCCTGATAACAGGTGAGTAAATCTGAATTCATAGTTCGGTTGATTTTAGAGGAATATTTGTACGTTTCAAAAATAGACACTTCGAAACTTTTCTGCTGAAAACCACAAAATGGATTCCTATGGAAGGAAACACAAGTTACTGGTAAGTACGCTTAGAACTACTTTTCAGGGTCGTGCTGGGTTAACAGATGCAGCCCTGGGTTCTCTCCTGATAACAGGTGAGTAAATCGGAATTCGTAGTTTGGCTGATTTTAGAGGAATATTTGTGTTTTTCAAAAATGGACACCTAGAAACTTTTCTGGTGAAGACAACACAATGGATTCCTATGGAAGGAAATACAAGCTACTGGTAAGTATTCTTAGAATTACTTTCCAGGGTCAGTGCTGGGCTAAAAGATGCAGCACTGGGTTCTCCCCGGATAACAGGTGAGTAAATCGGAATTCGTAGTTTGACTGTTTTTAGAGGAATATTTGTACGTTTCAAAAATGGACGCTTAGAAACTTTTCTGGTGAAAACCACACAATGGATACCTATGGAAGGTAATACAAGGTACTGGTAAGTACACTTAGAATTACTTTCCAGGGTCAGTGCAGGGCTAAAAGATGCAGCACTGGGTTCTCTCCTGATAACAGGTGAGTAAATCGGAATTCGTAGTTCAACTGTTTTTAGAGGAATATTTGTACGTTTCAAAAATGGACACTTAGAAACTTTTCTGCTGAAAACCACACAATGCATTTCTATAGAAGGAAATGCAAGTTACTGGTAAGTACGCTTAGAATTACTTTCCAGGGTCAGTGCTGCTCTAAAAGATGCAGCACTGGGTTCTCTCCTGATAACAGGTGAGTAAATCGGAATTCATAGTTCGAATGATTTTCGAGGAATATTTTTACGTTTCAAAAATGGACACTTAGAAACTTTTCTGGTGAAAACCACACAATGGATTCCTATGGAAGGAAACACAAGTTACTGGTAAGTATGCTTAGAATTACTTTTCAGGGTTGTGCTGGGCTAACAGATGCAGCACTGGGTTCTCTCCTGATAACAGGTGAGTAAATCAGAATTCGTAGTTCGGCTGATTTTAGAGGAATATTTGTACGTTTCAAAAATGTAGACTTAGAAACTTTTCTGCTGAAAACCACACAATGGATTCCAATGGAAGGAAATACAAGCTACTAGTAAGTACGCTTAGAATTACTTTTCAGGGTCAGTGCTGGTCTAAAAGATGCAGCACTGGGTTCTCTCCTGATAACAGGTGAGTAAATCGGAATTCGTAGTTCGACTGTTTTTAGAGGAATATTTGTACGTTTCAAAAATGGACACTTAGAAACTTTTCTGCTGAAAACCACACAATTCATTTCTATGGAAGGAAATACAAGTTACTGGTAAGTACGCTTAGAATTACTTTCCAGGGTCAGTGCAGGGCTAAAAGATGCAGCACTGGGTTCTCTCCTGATAACAGGTGAGTAAATCGGAATTCGAAGTTAGGCTGATTTTAGAGGAATATTTATACGTTTCAAAAATAGACACTTAGAAACTTTTCTGCTGAAAACCACACAATGGATTCCTATGGAAGGAAATACAAGTTACTGGTAAGTACGCTTAGAATTACTTTCCAGGGTCAGTGCAGGGCTAAAAGATGCAGCACTGGGTTCTCTCCTGATAACAGGTGAGTGTATCGGAATTCGTAGTTCGGCTGATTTTAGAGGAATATTTGTATGTTTCAAAAATGTACACTTAGAAACTTTTCTGCTGAAAACCACACAATGGATTCCAGAGGAAGGAAACATAAGTTACTGGTAACTATGCTTAGAATTACTTTCCAGGGTCAGTGCAGGGCTAAAAGATGCAGCACTGGGTTCTCTCCTGATAATAGGCGAGTAAATCAGAATTCGTAGTTTGGCTGATTTTAGAGGAATATTTATACGTTTCAAAAATAGACACTTAGAAACTTTTCTGCTGAAAACCACACAATGGATTCCTATGGAAGGAAATACAAGTTACTGGTAAGTACGCTTAGAATTACTTTGCAGGGTCAGTGCAGGGCTAAAAGATGCAGCACTGGGTTCTCTCCTGATAACAGGTGAGTAGATCGGAATTCGTAGTTCGGCTGATTTTAGAGGTATATTTGTACGTTTCAAAAATGTACACTTAGAAACTTTTCTGCTGAAAACCACACAATGGATTCCTATGGAAGGAAATACAAGTTACTGGTAAGTACGCTTAGAATTACTTTCCAGGGTCAGTGCAGGGCTAAAAGATGCAGCACTGGGTTCTCTCCTGATAACAGGTGAGTGTATCGGAATTCGTAGTTCGGCTGATTTTAGAGGTATATTTGTATGTTTCAAAAATGTACACTTAGAAACTTTTCTGCTGAAAACCACACAATGGATTCCTGTGGAAGGAAACATAAGTTACTGGTAACTACGCTTAGAATTACTTTCCAGGGTCAGTGCAGGGCTAAAAGATGCAGCACTGGGTTCTCTCCTGATAATAGGTGAGTAAATCAGAATTCGTAGTTTGGCTGATTTTAGAGGAATATTTATACGTTTCAAAAATAGACACTTAGAAACTTTTCTGCTGAAAACCACACAATGGATTCCTATGGAAGGAAATACAAGTTACTGGTAAGTACGCTTAGAATTACTTTGCAGGGTCAGTGCAGGGCTAAAAGATGCAGCACTGGGTTCTCTCCTGATAACAGGTGAGTATATCGGAATTCGTAGTTCAGCTGATTTTAGAGGTATATTTGTACGTTTCAAAAATGTACACTTAGAAACTTTTCTGCTAAAAACCACACAATGGATTCCTATGGAAGGAAATATAAGTTACTGGTAACTACGCTTAGAATTACTTTCCAGGGTCAGTGCTGGTCTAAAAGATGTAGCACTGGGTTCCCTCCTGATAACAGGTGAGTAAATCGGAATTCGGAGTTTGACTGATTTTAGAGGAATATTTGTATGTTTCAAAAATGGACACTTAGAAACTTTTCTGGTGAAAACCACACAATCCATTCCTAAGGAAGGAAATACAAGTTACTGGTAAGTACGCTTTGAATTAATTTTCGGGGACAGTGCTGGGCTAAAAGATGCAGCACTGGGTTCTCTCCTGATAACAGGTGAGTAAATCGGAATTTATAGTTCCGTTGATTTTAGAGGTATATTTGTACGTTTCAAAAATGTACACTTAGAAACTTTTCTGCTGAAAACCACACAATGCATTTTCATGGAAGGAAATACAAGTTACTGGGAAGTACGCTTACAATTACTTTCCAGGGTCAGTGCTGGTCTAAAAGATGCAGCACTGGGTTCTCTCCTGATAACAGGTGAGTAAATCGGAATTTGTAGTTCGACTGATTTTAGAGGAATATTTGTACATTTCAAAAATGGACACCTAGAAACTTTTCTGATGAAGACCACACAATGGATTCCTATGGAAGGAAGTACAAGCTACTGGTAAGTACTCTTAGAAATATTTTCCAGGGTCAGTGCTGGGCTAAAAGATGCAGCACTGGGTTCTCTCCTGATAACAGGTGAGTAAATCTGAATTCATAGTTCGGTTGATTTTAGAGGAATTTTTGTACGTTTCAAAAATGGACACTTTGAAACTTTTCTGCTGAAAACCACAAAATGGATTCCTATGGAAGGAAACACAAGTTACTGGTAAGTACGCTTAGAACTACTTTTCAGGGTCGCGCTGGGCTAACAGATGCAGCCCTGGTTTCTCTCCTGATAACAGGTGAGTAAATCGGAATTCGTAGTTTGGCTGATTTTAGAGGAATATTTGTGTTTTTCAAAAATGGACACCTAGAAACTTTTCTGGTGAAGACAACACAATGGATTCCTATGGAAGGAAATACAAGCTACTGGTAAGTATTCTTAGAATTACTTTCCAGGGTCAGTGCTGGGCTAAAAGATGCAGCACTGGGTTCTCTCCGGATAACAGGTGAGTAAATCGGAATTCATAGTTCGACTGATTTTCGAGGAATATTTTTACGTTTCAAAAATAGACAGTTAGAAACATTTCTGGTGAAAACCACACAATGGATTCCTATTGAAGGAAACACAAGTTACTGGTAAGTACGCTTAGAATGACATTTCAGGGTCGTGCTGGGCTAACAGATGCAGCACTGGGTTCTCTCCTGATAACAGGTGAGTAAATCGGAATTCGTAGTTCGGCTGATTTTAGAGGAATATTTGTACGTTTAAAAAATGTAGACTTAGAAACTTTTCTGCTGAAAACCACACAATGGATTCCAATGGAAGGAAATACAAGCTACTGGTAAGTACGCTTAGAATTACTTTTCAGGGTCAGTGCTGGTCTAAAAGATGCAGCACTGGGTTCTCTCCTGATAACAGGTGAGTAAATTGGAATTCGTAGTTTGGCTGATTTTAGAGGAATATTTATACGTTTCAAAAATAGACACTTAGAAACTTTTCTGCTGAAAACCACACAATGCATTTCTATGGAAGGAAATACAAGTTACTGGTAAGTACGCTTAGAATTACTTTCCAGGGTCAGTGCTGGTCTAAAAGATGCAGCACTGGGTTCTCTCCTGATAACAGGTGAGTAAATCGGAATTCGTCGTTCGACTGATTTTAGAGGAATATTTGTACATTTCAAAAATGGACACCTAGAAACTTTTCTGATGAAGACCACACAATGGATTCCTATGGAAGGAAGTACAAGCTACTGGTAAGTACTCTTAGAAATATTTTCCAGGGTCAGTGCTAGGCTAAAAGATGCAGCACTGGGTTCTCTCCTGATAACAGGTGAGTAAATCTGAATTCATAGTTCGGTTGATTTTAGAGGAATATTTGTACGTTTCAAAAATGGACACTTCAAAACTTTTCTGCTGAAAACCACAAAATGGATTCCTATGGAAGGAAACACAAGTTACTGGTAAGTACACTTAGAACTACTTTTCAGGGTCGTGCTGGGCTAACAGATGCAGCCCTGGGTTCTCTCCTGATAACAGGTGAGTAAATCGGAATTCGTAGTTCAGCTGATTTTAGAGGTATATTTGTACGTTTCAAAAATGTACACTTAGAAACTTTTCTGCTAAAAACCACACAATGGATTCCTATGGAAGGAAATATAAGTTACTGGTAACTACGCTTAGAATTACTTTCCAGGGTCAGTGCTGGTCTAAAAGATGTAGCACTGGGTTCTCTCCTGATAACAGGTGAGTAAATCGGAATTCGGAGTTTGACTGATTTTAGAGGAATATTTGTATGTTTCAAAAATGGACACTTAGAAACTTTTCTGGTGAAAACCACACAATCCATTCCTAAGGAAGGAAATACAAGTTACTGGTAAGTACGCTTTGAATTAATTTTCGGGGACAGTGCTGGGCTAAAATATGCAGCACTGGGTTCTCTCCTGATAACAGGTGAGTAAATCGGAATTTATAGTTCCGTTGATTTTAGAGGTATATTTGTACGTTTCAAAAATGTACACTTAGAAACTTTTCTGCTGAAAACCACACAATGCATTTTCATGGAAGGAAATACAAGTTACTGGGAAGTACGCTTACAATTACTTTCCAGGGTCAGTGCTGGTCTAAAAGATGCAGCACTGGGTTCTCTCCTGATAACAGGTGAGTAAATCGGAATTTGTAGTTCGACTGATTTTAGAGGAATATTTGTACATTTCAAAAATGGACACCTAGAAACTTTTCTGATGAAGACCACACAATGGATTCCTATGGAAGGAAGTACAAGCTACTGGTAAGTACTCTTAGAAATATTTTCCAGGGTCAGTGCTGGGCTAAAAGATGCAGCACTGGGTTCTCTCCTGATAACAGGTGAGTAAATCTGAATTCATAGTTCGGTTGATTTTAGAGGAATTTTTGTACGTTTCAAAAATGGACACTTTGAAACTTTTCTGCTGAAAACCACAAAATGGATTCCTATGGAAGGAAACACAAGTTACTGGTAAGTACGCTTAGAACTACTTTTCAGGGTCGCGCTGGGCTAACAGATGCAGCCCTGGTTTCTCTCCTGATAACAGGTGAGTAAATCGGAATTCGTAGTTTGGCTGATTTTAGAGGAATATTTGTGTTTTTCAAAAATGGACACCTAGAAACTTTTCTGGTGAAGACAACACAATGGATTCCTATGGAAGGAAATACAAGCTACTGGTAAGTATTCTTAGAATTACTTTCCAGGGTCAGTGCTGGGCTAAAAGATGCAGCACTGGGTTCTCTCCGGATAACAGGTGAGTAAATCGGAATTCATAGTTCGACTGATTTTCGAGGAATATTTTTACGTTTCAAAAATAGACAGTTAGAAACATTTCTGGTGAAAACCACACAATGGATTCCTATTGAAGGAAACACAAGTTACTGGTAAGTACGCTTAGAATGACATTTCAGGGCCGTGCTGGGCTAACAGATGCAGCACTGGGTTCTCTCCTGATAACAGGTGAGTAAATCGGAATTCGTAGTTCGGCTGATTTTAGAGGAATATTTGTACGTTTAAAAAATGTAGACTTAGAAACTTTTCTGCTGAAAACCACACAATGGATTCCAATGGAAGGAAATACAAGCTACTGGTAAGTACGCTTAGAATTACTTTTCAGGGTCAGTGCTGGTCTAAAAGATGCAGCACTGGGTTCTCTCCTGATAACAGGTGAGTAAATTGGAATTCGTAGTTTGGCTGATTTTAGAGGAATATTTATACGTTTCAAAAATAGACACTTAGAAACTTTTCTGCTGAAAACCACACAATGCATTTCTATGGAAGGAAATACAAGTTACTGGTAAGTACGCTTAGAATTACTTTCCAGGGTCAGTGCTGGTCTAAAAGATGCAGCACTGGGTTCTCTCCTGATAACAGGTGAGTAAATCGGAATTCGTCGTTCGACTGATTTTAGAGGAATATTTGTACATTTCAAAAATGGACACCTAGAAACTTTTCTGATGAAGACCACACAATGGATTCCTATTGAAAGAAGTACAAGCTACTGGTAAGTACTCTTAGAAATATTTTCCAGGGTCAGTGCTAGGCTAAAAGATGCAGCACTGGGTTCTCTCCTGATAACAGGTGAGTAAATCTGAATTCATAGTTCGGTTGATTTTAGAGGAATATTTGTACGTTTCAAAAATGGACACTTCAAAACTTTTCTGCTGAAAACCACAAAATGGATTCCTATGGAAGGAAACACAAGTTACTGGTAAGTACACTTAGAACTACTTTTCAGGGTCGTGCTGGGCTAACAGATGCAGCCCTGGGTTCTCTCCTGATAACAGGTGAGTAAATCGGAATTCGTAGTTTGGCTGATTTTAGAGGAATATTTGTGTTTTTCAAAAATGGACACCTAGAAACTTTTCTGGTGAAGACAACACAATGGATTCCTATGGAAGGAAATACAAGCTACTGGTAAGTATTCTTAGAATTACTTTCCAGGGTCAGTGCTGGGCTAAAAGATGCAGCACTGGGTTCTCTCCGGATAACAGGTGAGTAAATCGGAATTCATAGTTCGACTGATTTTCGAGGAATATTTTTACGTTTCAAAAATAGACAGTTAGAAACTTTTCTGGTGAAAACCACACAATGGATTCCTATGGAAGGAAACACAAGTTACTGGTAAGTACGCTTAGAATGACTTTTCAGGGTCGTGCTGGGCTAACAGATGCAGCACTGGGTTCTCTCCTGATAACAGGTGAGTAAATCGGAATTTGTAGTTCGGCTGATTTTAGAGGAATATTTGTACGTTTCAAAAATGTAGACTTAGAAACTTTTCTGCTGAAAACCACACAATGGATTCCAATGGAAGGAAATACAAGCTACTGGTAAGTACGCTTAGAATTACTTTTCAGGGTCAGTGCTGGTCTAAAAGATGCAGCACTGGGTTCTCTCCTGATAACAGGTGAGTAAATCGGAATTCGTAGTTTGACTGTTTTTAGAGGAATATTTGTACGTTTCAAAAATGGACGCTTAGAAACTTTTCTGGTGAAAACCACACAATGGATACCTATGGAAGGTAATACAAGGTACTGGTAAGTACACTTAGAATTACTTTCCAGGGTCAGTGCAGGGCTAAAAGATGCAGCACTGGGTTCTCTCCTGATAACAGGTGAGTAAATCGGAATTCGTAGTTCAACTGTTTTTAGAGGAATATTTGTATGTTTCAAAAATGGACACTTAGAAACTTTTCTGCTGAAAACCACACAATGCATTTCTATAGAAGGAAATGCAAGTTACTGGTAAGTACGCTTAGAATTACTTTCCAGGGTCAGTGCTGCTCTAAAAGATGCAGCACTGGGTTCTCTCCTGATAACAGGTGAGTAAATCGGAATTCATAGTTCGACTGATTTTCGAGGAATATTTTTACGTTTCAAAAATGGACACTTAGAAACTTTTCTGGTGAAAACCACACAATGGATTCCTATGGAAGGAAACACAAGTTACTGGTAAGTATGCTTAGAATTACTTTTCAGGGTTGTGCTGGGCTAACAGATGCAGCACTGGGTTCTCTCCTGATAACAGGTGAGAAAATCGGAATTCGTAGTTCGGCTGATTTTAGAGGAATATTTGTACGTTTCAAAAATGTAGACTTAGAAACTTTTCTGCTGAAAACCACACAATGGATTCCAATGGAAGGAAATACAAGCTACTAGTAAGTACGCTTAGAATTACTTTTCAGGGTCAGTGCTGGTCTAAAAGATGCAGCACTGGGTTCTCTCCTGATAACAGGTGAGTAAATTGGAATTCGTCGTTCGACTGATTTTAGAGGAATATTTGTACATTTCAAAAATAGACACCTAGAAACTTTTCTGATGAAGACCACACAATGGATTCCTATGGAAGGAAGTACAAGCTACTGGTAAGTACTCTTAGAAATATTTTCCAGGGTCAGTGCTGGGCTAAAAGATGCAGCACTGGGTTCTCTCCTGATAACAGGTGAGTAAATCTGAATTCATAGTTCGGTTGATTTTAGAGGAATATTTGTACGTTTCAAAAATAGACACTTCGAAACTTTTCTGCTGAAAACCACAAAATGGATTCCTATGGAAGGAAACACAAGTTACTGGTAAGTACGCTTAGAACTACTTTTCAGGGTCGTGCTGGGTTAACAGATGCAGCCCTGGGTTCTCTCCTGATAACAGGTGAGTAAATCGGAATTCGTAGTTTGGCTGATTTTAGAGGAATATTTGTGTTTTTCAAAAATGGACACCTAGAAACTTTTCTGGTGAAGACAACACAATGGATTCCTATGGAAGGAAATACAAGCTACTGGTAAGTATTCTTAGAATTACTTTCCAGGGTCAGTGCTGGGCTAAAAGATGCAGCACTGGGTTCTCCCCGGATAACAGGTGAGTAAATCGGAATTCGTAGTTTGACTGTTTTTAGAGGAATATTTGTACGTTTCAAAAATGGACGCTTAGAAACTTTTCTGGTGAAAACCACACAATGGATACCTATGGAAGGTAATACAAGGTACTGGTAAGTACACTTAGAATTACTTTCCAGGGTCAGTGCAGGGCTAAAAGATGCAGCACTGGGTTCTCTCCTGATAACAGGTGAGTAAATCGGAATTCGTAGTTCAACTGTTTTTAGAGGAATATTTGTACGTTTCAAAAATGGACACTTAGAAACTTTTCTGCTGAAAACCACACAATGCATTTCTATAGAAGGAAATGCAAGTTACTGGTAAGTACGCTTAGAATTACTTTCCAGGGTCAGAGCTGCTCTAAAAGATGCAGCACTGGGTTCTCTCCTGATAACAGGTGAGTAAATCGGAATTCATAGTTCGACTGATTTTCGAGGAATATTTTTACGTTTCAAAAATGGACACTTAGAAACTTTTCTGGTGAAAACCACACAATGGATTCCTATGGAAGGAAATACAAGTTACTGGTATGTATGCTTAGAATTACTTTTCAGGGTTGTGCTGGGCTAACAGATGCAGCACTGGGTTCTCTCCTGATAACAGGTGAGTAAATCAGAATTCGTAGTTCGGCTGATTTTAGAGGAATATTTGTACGTTTCAAAAATGTAGACTTAGAAACTTTTCTGCTGAAAACCACACAATGGATTCCAATGGAAGGAAATACAAGCTACTAGTAAGTACGCTTAGAATTACTTTTCAGGGTCAGTGCTGGTCTAAAAGATGCAGCACTGGGTTCTCTCCTGATAACAGGTGAGTAAATCGGAATTCGTAGTTCGACTGTTTTTAGAGGAATATTTGTATGTTTCAAAAATGGACACTTAGAAACTTTTCTGCTGAAAACCACACAATTCATTTCTATGGAAGGAAATACAAGTTACTGGTAAGTACGCTTAGAATTACTTTCCAGGGTCAGTGCAGGGCTAAAAGATGCAGCACTGGGTTCTCTCCTGATAACAGGTGAGTAAATCGGAATTCGTAGTTAGGCTGATTTTAGAGGAATATTTATACGTTTCAAAAATAGACACTTAGAAACTTTTCTGCTGAAAACCACACAATGGATTCCTATGGAAGGAAATACAAGTTACTGGTAAGTACGCTTAGAATTACTTTCCAGGGTCAGTGCAGGGCTAAAAGATGCAGCACTGGGTTCTCTCCTGATAACAGGTGAGTAAATCGGAATTCGTAGTTAGGCTGATTTTAGAGGAATATTTATACGTTTCAAAAATAGACACTTAGAAACTTTTCTGCTGAAAACCACACAATGGATTCCTATGGAAGGAAATACAAGTTACTGGTAAGTACGCTTAGAATTACTTTCCTGGGTCAGTGCAGGGCTAAAAGATGCAGCACTGGGTTCTCTCCTGATAACAGGTGAGTGTATCGGAATTCGTAGTTCGGCTGATTTTAGAGGAATATTTGTATGTTTCAAAAATGTTCACTTAGAAACTTTTCTGCTGAAAACCACACAATGGATTCCAGAGGAAGGAAACATAAGTTACTGGTAACTATGCTTAGAATTACTTTCCAGGGTCAGTGCAGGGCTAAAAGATGCAGCACTGGGTTCTCTCCTGATAATAGGTGAGTAAATCAGAATTCGTAGTTTGGCTGATTTTAGAGGAATATTTATACGTTTCAAAAATAGACACTTAGAAACTTTTCTGCTGAAAACCACACAATGGATTCCTATGGAAGGAAATACAAGTTACTGGTAAGTACGCTTAGAATTACTTTGCAGGGTCAGTGCAGGGCTAAAAGATGCAGCACTGGGTTCTCTCCTGATAACAGGTGAGTAGATCGGAATTCGTAGTTCGGCTGATTTTAGAGGTATATTTGTACGTTTCAAAAATGTACACTTAGAAACTTTTCTGCTGAAAACCACACAATGGATTCCTATGGAAGGAAATACAAGTTACTGGTAAGTACGCTTAGAATTACTTTCCAGGGTCAGTGCAGGGCTAAAAGATGCAGCACTGGGTTCTCTCCTGATAACAGGTGAGTGTATCGGAATTCGTAGTTCGGCTGATTTTAGAGGTATATTTGTATGTTTCAAAAATGTACACTTAGAAACTTTTCTGCTGAAAACCACACAATGGATTCCTGTGGAAGGAAACATAAGTTACTGGTAACTACGCTTAGAATTACTTTCCAGGGTCAGTGCAGGGCTAAAAGATGCAGCACTGGGTTCTCTCCTGATAATAGGTGAGTAAATCAGAATTCGTAGTTTAGCTGATTTTAGAGGAATATTTATACGTTTCAAAAATAGACACTTAGAAACTTTTCTGCTGAAAACCACACAATGGATTCCTATGGAAGGAAATACAAGTTACTGGTAAGTACGCTTAGAATTACTTTGCAGGGTCAGTGCAGGGCTAAAAGATGCAGCACTGGGTTCTCTCCTGATAACAGGTGAGTATATCGGAATTCGTAGTTCGGCTGATTTTAGAGGTATATTTGTACGTTTCAAAAATGTACACTTAGAAACTTTTCTGCTAAAAACCACACAATGGATTCCTATGGAAGGAAATATAAGTTACTGGTAACTACGCTTAGAATTACTTTCCAGGGTCAGTGCTGGTCTAAAAGATGTAGCACTGGGTTCTCTCCTGATAACAGGTGAGTAAATCGGAATTCGGAGTTTGACTGATTTTAGAGGAATATTTGTATGTTTCAAAAATGGACACTTAGAAACTTTTCTGGTGAAAACCACACAATCCATTCCTATGGAAGGAAATACAAGTTACTGGTAAGTACGCTTAGAATTACTTTCCAGGGTCAGTGCAGGGCTAAAAGATGCAGCACTGGGTTCTCTCCTGATAACAGGTGAGTAAATCGGAATTCGTAGTTCGGCTGATTTTAGAGGTATATTTGTACGTTTCAAAAATGTACACTTAGAAACTTTTCTGCTGAAAACCACACAATGGATTCCTATAGAAGGAGATACAAGTTACTAGTAAGTACGCTTAGAATTACTTTTCAGGGTTAGTGCTGGTCTAAAAGATGCAGCACTGGGTTCTCTCCTGATAACAGGTGAGTAAATCGGAATTCGTAGTTCGGCTGATTTTAGAGGTATATTTGTACGTTTCAAAAATGTACACTTAGAAACTTTTCTGCTGAAAACCACACAATGGATTCCTATAGAAGGAGATACAAGTTACTAGTAAGTACGCTTAGAATTACTTTTCAGGGTCAGTGCAGGGCTAAAAGATGCAGCACTGGGTTCTCTCTGGATAACAGGTGAGTAAATTGGAATTTATGGTTCGACTGATTTTCGAGGAATATTTGTACGTTTCAAAAATGGACACTTAGAAACTATTCTGGTGAAAACCACACAATGGATTCCTAAGGAAGGAAATACAAGTTACTGGTAAGTACGCTTAGAATTAATTTTCGGGGACAGTGCTGGGCTAAAAGATGCAGCACTTGGTTCTCTCCTGATAACAGGTGAGTAAATCGGAATTTGTAGTTCAGCTGATTTTAGAGGAATATTTGTACGTTTCAAAAATGGACTCTTAGAAACTTTTCTGCTGAAAACCACACAATGGATTCCTATGGAAGGAAATACAAGTTACTGGTAAGTACGCTTAGAATTACTTTCCAGGGTCAGTGCAGGGATAAAAGATGCAGCACTGGGTTCTCTCCTGATAACAGGTGAGTATATCGGAATTCGTAGTTCGGCTGATTTTAGAGGTATATTTGTACGTTTCAAAAATGTACACTTAGAAACTTTTCTGCTGAAAACCACACAATGGATTTCTATGGAAGGAAATATAAGTTACTGGTAACTACGCTTAGAATTACTTTCCAGGGTCAGTGCTGGTCTAAAAGATGCAGCACTGGGTTCTCTCCTGATAACAGGTGAGTAAATCGGAATTCGGAGTTTGACTGATTTTAGAGGAATATTTGTACGTTTCAAAAATGGACACTTCGAAACTTTTCTGCTGAAAACCACAAAATGGATTCCTATGGAAGGAAACACAAGTTACTGGTAAGTACGCTTAGAACTACTTTTCAGGGTTGTGCTGGGCTAACAGATGCAGCCCTGGGTTCTCTCCTGATAACAGGTGAGTAAATCGGAATTCGTAGTTTGGCTGATTTTAGAGGAATATTTGTGTTTTTCAAAAATGGACACCTAGAAACTTTTCTGGTGAAGACAACACAATGGATTCCTATGGAAGGAAATACAAGCTACTGGTAAGTATTCTTAGAATTACTTTCCAGGGTCAGTGGTGGGCTAAAAGATGCAGCACTGGGTTCTCTCCGGATAACAGGTGAGTAAATCGGAATTCATAGTTCGACTGATTTTCGAGGAATATTTTTACGTTTCAAAAATGGACAGAAAGAAACTTTTCTGGTGAAAACCACATAATGGATTCCTACGGAAGGAAACACAAGTTACTGGTAAGTACGCTTAGAATGACTTTTCAGGGTCGTGCTTGGCTAACAGATGCAGCACTGGGTTCTCTCCTGATAACAGGTGAGTAAATCGGAATTTGTAGTTCGGCTGATTTTAGAGGAATATTTGTACGTTTCAAAAATGTAGACTTAGAAACTTTTCTGCTGAAAACCACACAATGGATTCCAATGGAAGGAAATACAAGCTACTGGTAAGTACGCTTAGAATTACTTTTCAGGGTCAGTGCTGGTCTAAAAGATGCAGCACTGGGTTCTCTCCTGATAACAGGTGAGTAAATCGGAATTCGTAGTTTGACTGTTTTTAGAGGAATATTTGTACGTTTCAAAAATGGACGCTTAGAAACTTTTCTGGTGAAAACCACACAATGGATACCTATGGAAGGTAATACAAGGTACTGGTAAGTACACTTAGAATTACTTTCCAGGGTCAGTGCAGGGCTAAAAGATGCAGCACTGGGTTCTCTCCTGATAACAGGTGAGTAAATCGGAATTCGTAGTTCAACTGTTTTTAGAGGAATATTTGTACGTTTCAAAAATGGACACTTAGAAACTTTTCTGCTGAAAACCACACAATGCATTTCTATAGAAGGAAATGCAAGTTACTGGTAAGTACGCTTAGAATTACTTTCCAGGGTCAGTGCTGCTCTAAAAGATGCAGCACTGGGTTCTCTCCTGATAACAGGTGAGTAAATCGGAATTCATAGTTCGACTGATTTTCGAGGAATATTTTTACGTTTCAAAAATGGACACTTAGAAACTTTTCTGGTGAAAACCACACAATGGATTCCTATGGAAGCAAACACAAGTTACTGGTAAGTATGCTTAGAATTACTTTTCAGGGTTGTGCTGGGCTAACAGATGCAGCACTGGGTTCTCTCCTGATAACAGGTGAGTAAATCAGAATTCGTAGTTCGGCTGATTTTAGAGGAATATTTGTACGTTTCAAAAATGTAGACTTAGAAACTTTTTTGCTGAAAACCACACAATGGATTCCAATGGAAGGAAATACAAGCTACTAGTAAGTACGCTTAGAATTACTTTTCAGGGTCAGTGCTGGTCTAAAAGATGCAGCACTGGGTTCTCTCCTGATAACAGGTGAGTAAATCGGAATTCGTAGTTCGACTGTTTTTAGAGGAATATTTGTACGTTTCAAAAATGGACACTTAGAAACTTTTCTGCTGAAAACCACACAATTCATTTCTATGGAAGGAAATACAAGTTACTGGTAAGTACGCTTAGAATTACTTTCCAGGGTCAGTGCAGGGCTAAAAGATGCAGCACTGGGTTCTCTCCTGATAACAGGTGAGTATATCGGAATTCGTAGTTCGGCTGATTTTAGAGGTATATTTGTACGTTTCAAAAATGTACACTTAGAAACTTTTCTGCTGAAAACCACACAATGGATTCCTATGGAAGAAAATATAAGTTACTGGTAACTACGCTTAGAATTACTTTCCAGGGTCAGTGCTGGTCTAAAAGATGTAGCACTGGGTTCTCTCCTGATAACAGGTGAGTAAATCGGAATTCGTAGTTTGGCTGATTTTAGAGGAATATTTATACGTTTCAAAAATAGACACTTAGAAACTTTTCTGCTGAAAACCACACAATGGATTCCTATGGAAGGAAATACAAGTTACTGGTAAGTACGCTTAGAATTACTTTCCAGGGTCAGTGCAGGGCTAAAAGATGCAGCACTGGGTTCTCTCCTGATAACAGGTGAGTATATCGGAATTCGTAGTTCGGCTGATTTTAGAGGTATATTTGTACGTTTCAAAAATGTACACTTAGAAACTTTTCTGCTGAAAACCACACAATGGATTCCTATGGAAGGAAATATAAGTTACTGGTAACTACGCTTAGAATTACTTTCCAGGGTCAGTGCTGGTCTAAAAGATGTAGCACTGGGTTCTCTCCTGATAACAGGTGAGTAAATCGGAATTCGGAGTTTGACTGATTTTAGAGGAATATTTGTATGTTTCAAAAATGGACACTTAGAAACTTTTCTGGTGAAAACCACACAATGGATTCCTAAGGAAGGAAATACAAGTTACTGGTAAGTACGCTTTGAATTAATTTTCGGGGACAGTGCTGGGCTAAAAGATGCAGCACTGGGTTCTCTCCTGATAACAGGTGAGTAAATTGGAATTCATAGTTCCGTTGATTTTAGAGGAATATTTGTACGTTTCAAAAATGGAGACTTAGAAACTTTTCTGCTGAAAACCACACAATGGATTCCTATTGAAGGAAATACACGTTACTGGTAAGTATGCTTCGAATTACTTTTCAGCGTAAGTGCTGGGCTAACAGATGCAGCACTGGGTTCTCTCCTGATAACAGGTGAGTAAATCCGAATTCGTAGTTCGACTGATTTTAGAGGAATATTTCTACGTTTCAAAAATGGACACTTAGAAACTTTTCTGCTGAAAACCACACAATGCATTTCTATGGAAGGAAATACAAGTTACTGGGAAGTACGCATAGAATTACTTTCCAGGGTCAGTTCTGGTCTAAAAGATGCAGCACTGGGTTCTCTCCTGATAACAGGTGAGTAAATTGGAATTTGTAGTTCGACTGATTTTAGAGGAATATTTGTACATTTCAAAAATGGACAGTTAGAAACTTTTCTGGTGAAAACCACACAATGGATACCTATGGAAGGAAATACAAGTTACTGGTAAGTACTCTTAGAATTACTTTCCAGGGTCAGTGCTGGGCTAAAAGATGCAGCACTGGGTTCTCTCCTGATAACAGGTCAGTAAATCGGAATTCATAGTTCGACTGATTTTCGAGGAATATTTGTATGTTTCAAAAATGGATAGTTAGAAACTTTTCTGTTGAAAACCACACAATGGATTCCTATGGAAGGAAATACAAGTTACTGGTAAGTACACTTAGAATTACTTTTCAGGGTCAGTGATGGGATAAAAGATGCAGCACTGGGTTCTCTCCTGATAACAGGTGAGTAAATCGGAATTCATAGTTCGACTGATTTTCGAGTAATATTTATACGTTTCAAAAATGGACAGTTAGAAACTTTTCTGGTGAAAACCACACAATCCATTCCTATGGAAGGAAATACAAGTTACTGGTAAGTACGCTTAGAATTACTTTCCAGGGTCAGTGCAGGGCTAAAAGATGTAGCACTGGGTTCTCTCCTGATAACAGGTGAGTAAATCGGAATTCGTAGTTCGGCTGATTTTAGAGGTATATTTGTACGTTTCAAAAATGTACACTTAGAAACGTTTCTGCTAAAAACCACACAATGGATTCCTATAGAAGGAGATACAAGTTACTAGTAAGTACGCTTAGAATTACTTTTCAGGGTCAGTGCTGTTCTAAAAGATGCAGCACTGGGTTCTCTCCTGATAACAGGTGAGTAAATCGGAATTCGTAGTTCAACTGTTTTTAGAGGAATATTTGTACGTTTCAAAAATGGACACTTAGAAACTTTTCTGCTGAAAACCACACAATGGATTCCTATGGAAGGAAATATAAGTTACTGGTAACTACGCTTAGAATTACTTTCCAGGGTCAGTGCTGGTCTAAAAGATGCAGCACTGGGTTCTCTCCTGATAACAGGTGAGTAAATCGGAATTCGGAGTTTGACTGATTTTAGAGGAATATTTGTATGTTTCAAAAATGGACACTTAGAAACTTTTCTGGTGAAAACCACACAATGGATTCCTAAGAAAGGAAATACAAGTTACTGGTAAGTATGCTTCGAATTACTTTTCAGCGTAAGTGCTGGGCTAACAGATGCAGCCCTGGGTTCTCTCCTGATAACAGGTGAGTAAATCCGAATTCGTAGTTCGACTGATTTTAGAGGAATATTTCTACGTTTCAAAAATGGACACTTAGAAACTTTTCTGCTGAAAACCACACAATGCATTTCTATGGAAGGAAATACAAGTTACTGGGAAATACGCATAGAATTACTTTCCAGGGTCAGTGCTGGTCTAAAAGATGCAGCACTGGGTTCTCTCCTGATAACAGGTGAGTAAATTGGAATTTGTAGTTCGACTGATTTTAGAGGAATATTTGTACATTTCAAAAATGGACAGTTAGAATCTTTTTTGTTGAAAACCACACAATGGATTCCTATGGAAGGAAATACAAGTTACTGGTAAGTACACTTAGAATTACTTTTCAGGGTCAGCGCTGGGCTAAAAGATGCAGCACTGGGTTCTCTCCTGATAACAGGTCAGTAAATCGGAATTCATAGTTCGACTGATTTTCGAGGAATATTTGTATGTTTCAAAAATGGACAGTTAGAAACTTTTCTGTTGAAAACCACACAATGGATTCCTATGGAAGGAAATACAAGTTACTGGTAAGTACACTTAGAATTACTTTTCAGGGTCAGTGATGGGATAAAAGATGCAGCACTGGGTTCTCTCCTGATAACAGGTGAGTAAATCGGAATTCATAGTTCGACTGATTTTCGAGTAATATTTATACTTTTCAAAAATGGACAGTTAGAAACTTTTCTGGTGAAAACCACACAATCCATTCCTATGGAAGGAAATACAAGTTACTGGTAAGTACGCTTAGAATTACTTTCCAGGGTCAGTGCAGGGCTAAAAGATGCAGCACTGGGTTCTCTCCTGATAACAGGTGAGTAAATCGGAATTCGTAGTTCGGCTGATTTTAGAGGTATATTTGTACGTTTCAAAAATGTACACTTAGAAACTTTTCTGCTGAAAACCACACAATGGATTCCTATAGAAGGAGATACAAGTTACTAGTAAGTACGATTAGAATTACTTTTCAGGGTCAGTGCTGGTCTAAAAGATGCAGCACTGGGTTCTCTCCTGATAACAGGTGAGTAAATCAGAATTCATGGTTCGACTGATTTTCGAGGAATATTTTTACATTTCAAAAATGGACACTTAGAAACTTTTCTGCTGAAAACCACACAATCCATTTCTATAGAAGGAAATGCAAGTTACTTGTAAGTACGCTTAGAATTACTTTCCAGGGTCAGTGCTGCTCTAAAAGATGCAGCACTGGGTTCTCTCCTGATAACAGGTGAGTAAATCGGAATTCATAGTTCGACTGATTTTCGAGGAATATTTTTACGTTTCAAAAATGGACACTTAGAAAATTTTCTGGTGAAAACCACACAATGGATTCCTATGGAAGGAAATACAAGTTACTGGTAAGTACGCTTAGAATTACTTTCCAGGGTCAGTGCTGGTCTAAAAGATGCAGCACTGGGTTCTCTCCTGATAACAGGTGAGTAAATCGGAATTCGTAGTTCGACTGTTTTTAGAGGAATATTTGTACGTTTCAAAAATGGACACTTAGAAACTTTTCTGCTGAAAACCACACAATTCATTTCTATGGAAGGAAATACAAGTTACTGGTAAGTACGCTTAGAATTACTTTCCAGGGTCAGTGCTGGTCTAAAAGATGCAGCACTGGGTTCTCTCCTGATAACAGGTGAGTATATCGGAATTCGTAGTTCGGCTGATTTTAGAGGTATATTTGTACGTTTCAAAAATGTACACTTAGAAACTTTTCTGCTGAAAACCACACAATGGATTCCTATGGAAGGAAATATAAGTTACTGGTAACTACGCTTAGAATTACTTTCCAGGGTCAGTGCTGGTCTAAAAGATGTAGCACTGGGTTCTCTCCTGATAACAGGTGAGTAAATCGGAATTCGTAGTTTGGCTGATTTTAGAGGAATATTTATACGTTTCAAAAATAGACACTTAGAAACTTTTCTGCTGAAAACCACACAATGGATTCCTATGGAAGGAAATACAAGTTACTGGTAAGTACGCTTAGAATTACTTTCCAGGGTCAGTGCAGGGCTAAAAGATGCAGCACTGGGTTCTCTCCTGATAACAGGTGAGTATATCGGAATTCGTAGTTCGGCTGATTTTAGAGGTATATTTGTACGTTTCAAAAATGTACACTTAGAAACTTTTCTGCTGAAAACCACACAATGGATTCCTATGGAAGGAAATATAAGTTACTGGTAACTACGCTTAGAATTACTTTCCAGGTTCAGTGCTGGTCTAAAAGATGTAGCACTGGGTTCTCTCCTGATAACAGGTGAGTAAATCGGAATTCGTAGTTTGGCTGATTTTAGAGGAATATTTATACGTTTCAAAAATAGACACTTAGAAACTTTTCTGCTGAAAACCACACAATGGATTCCTATGGAAGGAAATACAAGTTACTGGTAAGTACGCTTAGAATTACTTTCCAGGGTCAGTGCAGGGCTAAAAGATGCAGCACTGGGTTCTCTCCTGATAACAGGTGAGTATATCGGAATTCGTAGTTCGGCTGATTTTAGAGGTATATTTGTACGTTTCAAAAATGTACACTTAGAAACTTTTCTGCTGAAAACCACACAATGGATTCCTATGGAAGGAAATATAAGTTACTGGTAACTACGCTTAGAATTACTTTCCAGGGTCAGTGCTGGTCTAAAAGATGTAGCACTGGGTTCTCTCCTGATAACAGGTGAGTAAATCGGAATTCGGACTTTGACTGATTTTAGAGGAATATTTGTATGTTTCAAAAATGGACACTTAGAAACTTTTCTGGTGAAAACCACACAATGGATTCCTAAGGAAGGAAATACAAGTTACTGGTAAGTACGCTTTGAATTAATTTTCGGGGACAGTGCTGGGCTAAAAGATGCAGCACTGGGTTCTCTCCTGATAACAGGTGAGTAAATTGGAATTCATAGTTCCGTTGATTTTAGAGGAATATTTGTACGTTTCAAAAATGGAGACTTAGAAACTTTTCTGCTGAAAACCACACAATGGATTCCTATTGAAGGAAATACAAGTTACTGGTAAGTATGCTTCGAATTACTTTTCAGCGTAAGTGCTGGGCTAACAGATGCAGCACTGGGTTCTCTCCTGATAACAGGTGAGTAAATCCGAATTCGTAGTTCGACTGATTTTAGAGGAATATTTGTACGTTTCAAAAATAGACACTTAGAAACTTTTCTGCTGAAAACCACACAATTGATTCCTATGGAAGGAAATACAAGTTACTGGTAAGTACGCTTAGAATTACTTTCCAGGGTCAGTGCAGGGCTAAAAGATGCAGCACTGGGTTCTCTCCTGATAACAGGTGAGTATATCGGAATTCGTAGTTCGGCTGATTTTAGAGGTATATTTGTACGTTTCAAAAATGTACACTTAGAAACTTTTCTGCTGAAAACCACACAATGGATTCCTATGGAAGGAAATATAAGTTACTGGTAACTACGCTTAGAATTACCTTCCAGGGTCAGTGCTGGTCTAAAAGATGTAGCACTGGGTTCTCTCCTGATAACAGGTGAGTAAATCGGAATTCGTAGTTTGGCTGATTTTAGAGGAATATTTATACGTTTCAAAAATAGACACTTAGAAACTTTTCTGCTGAAAACCACACAATGGATTCCTATGGAAGGAAATACTAGTTACTGGTAAGTACGCTTAGAATTACTTTCCAGGGTCAGTGCAGGGCTAAAAGATGCAGCACTGGGTTCTCTCCTGATAACAGGTGAGTATATCGGAATTCGTAGTTCGGCTGATTTTAGAGGTATATTTGTACGTTTCAAAAATGTACACTTAGAAACTTTTCTGCTGAAAACCACACAATGGATTCCTATGGAAGGAAATATAAGTTACTGGTAACTACGCTTAGAATTACTTTCCAGGGTCAGTGCTGGTCTAAAAGATGTAGCACTGGGTTCTCTCCTGATAACAGGTGAGTAAATCGGAATTCGGACTTTGACTGATTTTAGAGGAATATTTGTATGTTTCAAAAATGGACACTTAGAAACTTTTCTGGTGAAAACCACACAATGGATTCCTAAGGAAGGAAATACAAGTTACTGGTAAGTACGCTTTGAATTAATTTTCGGGGACAGTGCTGGGCTAAAAGATGCAGCACTGGGTTCTCTCCTGATAACAGGTGAGTAAATTGGAATTCATAGTTCCGTTGATTTTAGAGGAATATTTGTACGTTTCAAAAACTGGAGACTTAGAAACTTTTCTGCTGAAAACCACACAATGGATTCCTATAGAAGGAGATACAAGTTACTAGTAAGTACGCTTAGAATTACTTTTCAGGGTCAGTGCTGGTCTAAAAGATGCAGCACTGGGTTCTCTCCTGATAACAGGTGAGTAAATCGGAATTCGTAGTTCAACTGTTTTTAGAGGAATATTTGTACGTTTCAAAAATGGACACTTAGAAACTTTTCTGCTGAAAACCACACAATGGATTCCTATGGAAGGAAATATAAGTTACTGGTAACTACGCTTAGAATTACTTTCCAGGGTCAGTGCTGGTCTAAAAGATGCAGCACTGGGTTCTCTCCTGATAACAGGTGAGTAAATCGGAATTCGGAGTTTGACTGATTTTAGAGGAATATTTGTATGTTTCAAAAATGGACACTTAGAAACTTTTCTGGTGAAAACGACACAATGGATTCCTAAGAAAGGAAATACAAGTTACTGGTAAGTATGCTTCGAATTACTTTTCAGCGTAAGTGCTGGGCTAACAGATGCAGCACTGGGTTCTCTCCTGATAACAGGTGAGTAAATCCGAATTCGTAGTTCGACTGATTTTAGAGGAATATTTCTACGTTTCAAAAATGGACACTTAGAAACTTTTCTGCTGAAAACCACACAATGCATTTCTATGGAAGGAAATACAAGTTACTGGGAAATACGCATAGAATTACTTTCCAGGGTCAGTGCTGGTCTAAAAGATGCAGCACTGGGTTCTCTCCTGATAACAGGTGAGTAAATTGGAATTTGTAGTTCGACTGATTTTAGAGGAATATTTGTACATTTCAAAAATGGACAGTTAGAATCTTTTTTGTTGAAAACCACACAATGGATTCCTATGGAAGGAAATACAAGTTACTGGTAAGTACACTTAGAATTACTTTTCAGGGTCAGCGCTGGGCTAAAAGATGCAGCACTGGGTTCTCTCCTGATAACAGGTCAGTAAATCGGAATTCATAGTTCGACTGATTTTCGAGGAATATTTGTATGTTTCAAAAATGGACAGTTAGAAACTTTTCTGTTGAAAACCACACAATGGATTCCTATGGAAGGAAATACAAGTTACTGGTAAGTACACTTAGAATTACTTTTCAGGGTCAGTGATGGGATAAAAGATGCAGCACTGGGTTCTCTCCTGATAACAGGTGAGTAAATCGGAATTCATAGTTCGACTGATTTTCGAGTAATATTTATACTTTTCAAAAATGGACAGTTAGAAACTTTTCTGGTGAAAACCACACAATCCATTCCTATGGAAGGAAATACAAGTTACTGGTAAGTACGCTTAGAATTACTTTCCAGGGTCAGTGCAGGGCTAAAAGATGCAGCACTGGGTTCTCTCCTGATAACAGGTGAGTAAATTGGAATTCGTAGTTCGGCTGATTTTAGAGGTATATTTGTACGTTTCAAAAATGTACACTTAGAAACTTTTCTGCTGAAAACCACACAATGGATTCCTATAGAAGGAGATACAAGTTACTAGTAAGTACGATTAGAATTACTTTTCAGGGTCAGTGCTGGTCTAAAAGATGCAGCACTGGGTTCTCTCCTGATAACAGGTGAGTAAATCAGAATTCATGGTTCGACTGATTTTCGAGGAATATTTTTACATTTCAAAAATGGACACTTAGAAACTTTTCTGCTGAAAACCACACAATGCATTTCTATAGAAGGAAATGCAAGTTACTTGTAAGTACGCTTAGAATTACTTTCCAGGGTCAGTGCTGCTCTAAAAGATGCAGCACTGGGTTCTCTCCTGATAACAGGTGAGTAAATCGGAATTCATAGTTCGACTGATTTTCGAGGAATATTTTTACGTTTCAAAAATGGACACTTAGAAAATTTTCTGGTGAAAACCACACAATGGATTCCTATGGAAGGAAATACAAGTTACTGGTAAGTACGCTTAGAATTACTTTCCAGGGTCAGTGCTGGTCTAAAAGATGCAGCACTGGGTTCTCTCCTGATAACAGGTGAGTAAATCGGAATTCGTAGTTCGACTGTTTTTAGAGGAATATTTGTACGTTTCAAAAATGGACACTTAGAAACTTTTCTGCTGAAAACCACACAATTCATTTCTATGGAAGGAAATACAAGTTACTGGTAAGTACGCTTAGAATTACTTTCCAGGGTCAGTGCTGGTCTAAAAGATGCAGCACTGGGTTCTCTCCTGATAACAGGTGAGTATATCGGAATTCGTAGTTCGGCTGATTTTAGAGGTATATTTGTACGTTTCAAAAATGTACACTTAGAAACTTTTCTGCTGAAAACCACACAATGGATTCCTATGGAAGGAAATATAAGTTACTGGTAACTACGCTTAGAATTACTTTCCAGGGTCAGTGCTGGTCTAAAAGATGTAGCACTGGGTTCTCTCCTGATAACAGGTGAGTAAATCGGAATTCGTAGTTTGGCTGATTTTAGAGGAATATTTATACGTTTCAAAAATAGACACTTAGAAACTTTTCTGCTGAAAACCACACAATGGATTCCTATGGAAGGAAATACAAGTTACTGGTAAGTACGCTTAGAATTACTTTCCAGGGTCAGTGCTGGGCTAACAGATGCAGCACTGGGTTCTCTCCTGATAACAGGTGAGTAAATCCGAATTCGTAGTTCGACTGATTTTAGAGGAATATTTCTACGTTTCAAAAATGGACACTTAGAAACTTTTCTGCTGAAAACCACACAATGCATTTCTATGGAAGGAAATACAAGTTACTGGGAAATACGCATAGAATTACTTTCCAGGGTCAGTGCTGGTCTAAAAGATGCAGCACTGGGTTCTCTCCTGATAACAGGTGAGTAAATTGGAATTTGTAGTTCGACTGATTTTAGAGGAATATTTGTACATTTCAAAAATGGACAGTTAGAATCTTTTTTGTTGAAAACCACACAATGGATTCCTATGGAAGGAAATACAAGTTACTGGTAAGTACACTTAGAATTACTTTTCAGGGTCAGCGCTGGGCTAAAAGATGTAGCACTGGGTTCTCTCCTGATAACAGGTCAGTAAATCGGAATTCATAGTTCGACTGATTTTCGAGGAATATTTGTATGTTTCAAAAATGGACAGTTAGAAACTTTTCTGTTGAAAACCACACAATGGATTCCTATGGAAGGAAATACAAGTTACTGGTAAGTACACTTAGAATTACTTTTCAGGGTCAGTGATGGGATAAAAGATGCAGCACTGGGTTCTCTCCTGATAACAGGTGAGTAAATCGGAATTCATAGTTCGACTGATTTTCGAGTAATATTTATACTTTTCAAAAATGGACAGTTAGAAACTTTTCTGGTGAAAACCACACAATCCATTCCTATGGAAGGAAATACAAGTTACTGGTAAGTACGCTTAGAATTACTTTCCAGGGTCAGTGCAGGGCTAAAAGATGCAGCACTGGGTTCTCTCCTGATAACAGGTGAGTAAATCGGAATTCGTAGTTCGGCTGATTTTAGAGGTATATTTGTACGTTTCAAAAATGTACACTTAGAAACTTTTCTGCTGAAAACCACACAATGGATTCCTATAGAAGGAGATACAAGTTACTAGTAAGTACGATTAGAATTACTTTTCAGGGTCAGTGCTGGTCTAAAAGATGCAGCACTGGGTTCTCTCCTGATAACAGGTGAGTAAATCAGAATTCATGGTTCGACTGATTTTCGAGGAATATTTTTACATTTCATAAATGGACACTTAGAAACTTTTCTGCTGAAAACCACACAATGCATTTCTATAGAAGGAAATGCAAGTTACTTGTAAGTACGCTTAGAATTACTTTCCAGGGTCAGTGCTGCTCTAAAAGATGCAGCACTGGGTTCTCTCCTGATAACAGGTGAGTAAATCGGAATTCATAGTTCGACTGATTTTCGAGGAATATTTTTACGTTTCAAAAATGGACACTTAGAAAATTTTCTGGTGAAAACCACACAATGGATTCCTATGGAAGGAAATACAAGTTACTGGTAAGTACGCTTAGAATTACTTTCCAGGGTCAGTGCTGGTCTAAAAGATGCAGCACTGGGTTATCTCCTGATAACAGGTGAGTAAATCGGAATTCGTAGTTCGACTGTTTTTAGAGGAATATTTGTACGTTTCAAAAATGGACACTTAGAAACTTTTCTGCTGAAAACCACACAATTCATTTCTATGGAAGGAAATACAAGTTACTGGTAAGTACGCTTAGAATTACTTTCCAGGGTCAGTGCTGGTCTAAAAGATGCAGCACTGGGTTCTCTCCTGATAACAGGTGAGTATATCGGAATTCGTAGTTCGGCTGATTTTAGAGGTATATTTGTACGTTTCAAAAATGTACACTTAGAAACTTTTCTGCTGAAAACCACACAATGGATTCCTATGGAAGGAAATATAAGTTACTGGTAACTACGCTTAGAATTACTTTCCAGGGTCAGTGCTGGTCTAAAAGATGTAGCACTGGGTTCTCTCCTGATAACAGGTGAGTAAATCGGAATTCGTAGTTTGGCTGATTTTAGAGGAATATTTATACGTTTCAAAAATAGACACTTAGAAACTTTTCTGCTGAAAACCACACAATGGATTCCTATGGAAGGAAATACAAGTTACTGGTAAGTACGCTTAGAATTACTTTCCAGGGTCAGTGCAGGGCTAAAAGATGCAGCACTGGGTTCTCTCCTGATAACAGGTGAGTATATCGGAATTCGTAGTTCGGCTGATTTTAGAGGTATATTTGTACGTTTCAAAAATGTACACTTAGAAACTTTTCTGCTGAAAACCACACAATGGATTCCTATGGAAGGAAATATAAGTTACTGGTAACTACGCTTAGAATTACTTTCCAGGGTCAGTGCTGGTCTAAAAGATGTAGCACTGGGTTCTCTCCTGATAACAGGTGAGTAAATCGGAATTCGTAGTTTGGCTGATTTTAGAGGAATATTTATACGTTTCAAAAATAGACACTTAGAAACTTTTCTGCTGAAAACCACACAATGGATTCCTATGGAAGGAAATACAAGTTACTGGTAAGTACGCTTAGAATTACTTTCCAGGGTCAGTGCAGGGCTAAAAGATGCAGCACTGGGTTCTCTCCTGATAACAGGTGAGTATATCGGAATTCGTAGTTCGGCTGATTTTAGAGGTATATTTGTACGTTTCAAAAATGTACACTTAGAAACTTTTCTGCTGAAAACCACACAATGGATTCCTATGGAAGGAAATATAAGTTACTGGTAACTACGCTTAGAATTACTTTCCAGGGTCAGTGCTGGTCTAAAAGATGTAGCACTGGGTTCTCTCCTGATAACAGGTGAGTAAATCGGAATTCGGACTTTGACTGATTTTAGAGGAATATTTGTATGTTTCAAAAATGGACACTTAGAAACTTTTCTGGTGAAAACCACACAATGGATTCCTAAGGAAGGAAATACAAGTTACTGGTAAGTACGCTTTGAATTAATTTTCGGGGACAGTGCTGGGCTAAAAGATGCAGCACTGGGTTCTCTCCTGATAACAGGTGAGTAAATTGGAATTCATAGTTCTGTTGATTTTAGAGGAATATTTGTACGTTTCAAAAATGGAGACTTAGAAACTTTTCTGCTGAAAACCACACAATGGATTCCTATTGAAGGAAATACAAGTTACTGGTAAGTATGCTTCGAATTACTTTTCAGCGTAAGTGCTGGGCTAACAGATGCAGCACTGGGTTCTCTCCTGATAACAGGTGAGTAAATCCGAATTCGTAGTTCGACTGATTTTAGAGGAATATTTCTACGTTTCAAAAATGGACACTTAGAAACTTTTCTGCTGAAAACCACACAATGCATTTCTATGGAAGGAAATACAAGTTACTGGGAAGTACGCATAGAATTACTTTCCAGGGTCAGTTCTGGTCTAAAAGATGCAGCACTGGGTTCTCTCCTGATAACAGGTGAGTAAATTGGAATTTGTAGTTCGACTGATTTTAGAGGAATATTTGTACATTTCAAAAATGGACAGTTAGAAACTTTTCTGGTGAAAACCACACAATGGATACCTATGGAAGGAAATACAAGTTACTGGTAAGTACTCTTAGAATTACTTTCCAGGGTCAGTGCTGGGCTAAAAGATGCAGCACTGGGTTCTCTCCTGATAACAGGTCAGTAAATCGGAATTCATAGTTCGACTGATTTTCGAGGAATATTTGTATGTTTCAAAAATGGATAGTTAGAAACTTTTCTGTTGAAAACCACACAATGGATTCCTATGGAAGGAAATACAAGTTACTGGTAAGTACACTTAGAATTACTTTTCAGGGTCAGTGATGGGATAAAAGATGCAGCACTGGGTTCTCTCCTGATAACAGGTGAGTAAATCGGAATTCATAGTTCGACTGATTTTCGAGTAATATTTATACGTTTCAAAAATGGACAGTTAGAAACTTTTCTGGTGAAAACCACACAATCCATTCCTATGGAAGGAAATACAAGTTACTGGTAAGTACGCTTAGAATTACTTTCCAGGGTCAGTGCAAGGCTAAAAGATGTAGCACTGGGTTCTCTCCTGATAACAGGTGAGTAAATCGGAATTTGTAGTTCGGCTGATTTTAGAGGTATATTTGTACGTTTCAAAAATGTACACTTAGAAACGTTTCTGCTAAAAACCACACAATGGATTCCTATAGAAGGAGATACAAGTTACTAGTAAGTACGCTTAGAATTACTTTTCAGGGTCAGTGCTGGTCTAAAAGATGCAGCACTGGGTTCTCTCCTGATAACAGGTGAGTAAATCGGAATTCGTAGTTCAACTGTTTTTAGAGGAATATTTGTACGTTTCAAAAATGGACACTTAGAAACTTTTCTGCTGAAAACCACACAATGGATTCCTATGGAAGGAAATATAAGTTACTGGTAACTACGCTTAGAATTACTTTCCAGGGTCAGTGCTGGTCTAAAAGATGCAGCACTGGGTTCTCTCCTGATAACAGGTGAGTAAATCGGAATTCGGAGTTTGACTGATTTTAGAGGAATATTTGTATGTTTCAAAAATGGACACTTAGAAACTTTTCTGGTGAAAACCACACAATGGATTCCTAAGAAAGGAAATACAAGTTACTGGTAAGTACGCTTTGAATTAATTTTCGGGGACAGTGCTGGGCTAAAAGATGCAGCACTGTGTTCTCTCCTGATAACAGGTGAGTAAATCGGAATTCATAGTTCCGTTGATTTTAGAGGAATATTTGTACGTTTCAAAAATGGAGACTTAGAAACTTTTCTGCTGAAAACCACACAATGGATTCCTATTGAAGGAAATACAAGTTACTGGTAAGTATGCTTCGAATTACTTTTCAGCGTAAGTGCTGGGCTAACAGATGCAGCACTGGGTTCTCTCCTGATAACAGGTGAGTAAATCCGAATTCGTAGTTCGACTGATTTTAGAGGAATATTTCTACGTTTCAAAAATGGACACTTAGAAACTTTTCTGCTGAAAACCACACAATGCATTTCTATGGAAGGAAATACAAGTTACTGGGAAATACGCATAGAATTACTTTCCAGGGTCAGTGCTGGTCTAAAAGATGCAGCACTGGGTTCTCTCCTGATAACAGGTGAGTAAATTGGAATTTGTAGTTCGACTGATTTTAGAGGAATATTTGTACATTTCAAAAATGGACAGTTAGAATCTTTTCTGGTGAAAACCACACAATGGATACCTATGGAAGGAAATACAAGTTACTGGTAAGTACTCTTAGAATTACTTTCCAGGGTCAGTGCTGGGCTAAAAGATGCAGCACTGGGTTCTCTCCTGATAACAGGTCAGTAAATCGGAATTCATAGTTCGACTGATTTTCGAGGAATATTTGTATGTTTCAAAAATGGACAGTTAGAAACTTTTCTGTTGAAAACCACACAATGGATTCCTATGGAAGGAAATACAAGTTACTGGTAAGTACACTTAGAATTACTTTTCAGGGTCAGTGATGGGATAAAAGATGCAGCACTGGGTTCTCTCCTGATAACAGGTGAGTAAATCGGAATTCATAGTTCGACTGATTTTCGAGTAATATTTATACTTTTCAAAAATGGACAGTTAGAAACTTTTCTGGTGAAAACCACACAATCCATTCCTATGGAAGGAAATACAAGTTACTGGTAAGTACGCTTAGAATTACTTTCCAGGGTCAGTGCAGGGCTAAAAGATGCAGCACTGGGTTCTCTCCTGATAACAGGTGAGTAAATCGGAATTCGTAGTTCGGCTGATTTTAGAGGTATATTTGTACGTTTCAAAAATGTACACTTAGAAACTTTTCTGCTGAAAACCACACAATGGATTCCTATAGAAGGAGATACAAGTTACTAGTAAGTACGATTAGAATTACTTTTCAGGGTCAGTGCTGGTCTAAAAGATGCAGCACTGGGTTCTCTCCTGATAACAGGTGAGTAAATCAGAATTCATGGTTCGACTGATTTTCGAGGAATATTTTTACATTTCAAAAATGGACACTTAGAAACTTTTCTGCTGAAAACCACACAATGCATTTCTATAGAAGGAAATGCAAGTTACTTGTAAGTACGCTTAGAATTACTTTCCAGGGTCAGTGCTGCTCTAAAAGATGCAGCACTGGGTTCTCTCCTGATAACAGGTGAGTAAATCTGAATTCATAGTTCGACTGATTTTCGAGGAATATTTTTACGTTTCAAAAATGGACACTTAGAAAATTTTCTGGTGAAAACCACACAATGGATTCCTATGGAAGGAAATACAAGTTACTGGTAAGTACGCTTAGAATTACTTTCCAGGGTCAGTGCTGGTCTAAAAGATGCAGCACTGGGTTCTCTCCTGATAACAGGTGAGTAAATCGGAATTCGTAGTTCGACTGTTTTTAGAGGAATATTTGTACGTTTCAAAAATGGACACTTAGAAACTTTTCTGCTGAAAACCACACAATTCATTTCTATGGAAGGAAATACAAGTTACTGGTAAGTACGCTTAGAATTACTTTCCAGGGTCAGTGCTGGTCTAAAAGATGCAGCACTGGGTTCTCTCCTGATAACAGGTGAGTAAATCGGAATTCGTAGTTCGACTGTTTTTAGAGGAATATTTGTACGTTTCAAAAATGGACACTTAGAAACTTTTCTGCTGAAAACCACACAATTCATTTCTATGGAAGGAAATACAAGTTACTGGTAAGTACGCTTAGAATTACTTTCCAGGGTCAGTGCAGGGCTAAAAGATGCAGCACTGGGTTCTCTCCTGATAACAGGTGAGTAAATCGGAATTCGTAGTTTGGCTGATTTTAGAGGAATATTTATACGTTTCAAAAATAGACACTTAGAAACTTTTCTGCTGAAAGCCACACAATGGATTCCTATGGAAGGAAATACAAGTTACTGGTAAGTATGCTTAGAATTACTTTCCAGGGTCAGTGCAGGGCTAAAAGATGCAGCACTGGGTTCTCTCCTGATAACAGGTGAGTATATCGGAATTCGTAGTTCGGCTGATTTTAGAGGTATATTTGTACGTTTGAAAAATGGACACTTAGAAACTTTTCGGATGAAGACCACACAATGGATTCCTATGGAAGGAAATACAAGTTACTGGTAAGTACTCTTAGAATTACTTTCCAGGGTCAGTGCTGGGCTAAAAGATGCAGCACTGGGTTCTCTCTTGATAACAGGTGAGTAAATCGGAATTCATAGTTCGACTGATTTTCGAGGAATATTTGTATGTTTCAAAAATGGACACTTAGAAACTTTTCTGGTGAAGAACACACAATGGATTCCTATGGAAGGAAATACAAGTTACTGGTAAGTACGCTTAGAATTACTTTCCAGGGTCAGTACAGGGCTAAAAGATGTAGCACTGGGTTCTCTCCTGATAACAGGTGAGTATATCGGAATTCGTAGTTCGGCTGATTTTAGAGGTATATTTGTACGTTTCAAAAATGTACACTTAGAAACTTTTCTGCTGAAAACCACACAATGGATTCCTATGGAAGGAAACACAAGTTACTGGTAAGTACGCTTAGAATTACCTTTCAGGGTCATGCTGGGCTAACAGATGCAGCCCTGAGTTCTCTCCTAATAACAGGTGAGTAAATCGGAATTCGTAGTTCGGCTGATATTAGAGGAAAATTTGTGTGTTTCAAAAATGTACACTTAGAAACTTTTCTGCTGAAAACCACACAATGGATTCCTATTGAAGGAAGTACAAGTTACTGCTAAGTATGCTTAGAATTACTTTCCAGGGTCAGTGCTGGTCTAAAAGATGCAGCACTGGGTTCTCTCCTGATAACAGGTGAGTAAATCGGAATTCGTAGTTTGACTGATTTTAGAGGAATATTTGTACATTTCAAAAATGGACACTTAGAAACTTTTCTGGTGAAGACCTCACATGGATTTCTGAGGAAGGAAATACAAGTTACTGGTAAGTACTCTTAGAATTACTTTCCAGGGTCAATGCTGGGCTAAAAGATGCAGTACTGGGTTCTCTCCGGATAACAGGTGAGTAAATTGGAATTCATGGTTCGACTGATTTTCGAGGAATATTTGTACGTTTCAAAAATGGACACTTAGAAACTATTCTGGTGAAAACCACACAATGGATTCCTAAGGAAGGAAATACAAGTTACTGGTAAGTACTCTTAGAATTAATTTTCGGGGACAGTGCTGGGCTAAAAGATGCAGCACTTGGTTCTCTCCTGATAACAGGTGAGTAAATCGGAATTTGTAGTTCAGCTGATTTTAGAGGAATATTTGTACGTTTCAAAAATGGACTCTTAGAAACTTTTCTGCTGAAAACCACACAATGGATTCCTATGGAAGGAAATACAAGTTACTGGTAAGTACGCTTAGAATTACTTTCCAGGGTCAGTGCAGGGATAAAAGATGCAGCACTGGGTTCTCTCCTGATAACAGGTGAGTATATCGGAATTCGTAGTTCAGCTGATTTTAGAGGTATATTTGTACGTTTCAAAAATGTACACTTAGAAACTTTTCTGCTGAAAACCACACAATGGATTTCTATGGAAGGAAATATAAGTTACTGGTAACTACGCTTAGAATTACTTTCCAGGGTCAGTGCTGGTCTAAAAGATGCAGCACTGGGTTCTCTCCTGATAACAGGTGAGTAAAGCGGAATTCGGAGTTTGACTGATTTTAGAGGAATATTTGTATGTTTCAAAAATGGACACTTAGAAACTTTTCTGGTGAAGAACACACAATGGATTCCTATGGAAGGAAATACAAGTTACTGGTAAGTATGCTTAGAATTACTTTCCAATGTCTGTGCTGGTCTAAAAGATGCAATACTGGGTTCTCTACTGATAACAGGTGAGTAAATCAGAATTCGTATTTCGGCTGATTTTCGAGGAATATTTGTACGTTTCAAAAATGGACACTTAGAAACTTTTCTGGTGAAAACCACACAATGGATTCCTAAGGAAGGAAATACAAGTTACTGGTAAGTACGCTTTGAATTAATTTTCGGGGACAGTGCTGGGCTAAAAGATGCAGCACTGGGTTCTCTTCTGATAACAGGTGAGTAAATCGGAATTCATAGTTCCGTTGATTTTAGAGGAATATTTGTACGTTTCAAAAATGGAGACTTAGAAACTTTTCTGCTGAAAACCACACAATGGATTTCTATTGAAGGAAATACAAGTTACTGGTAAGTATGCTTAGAATTACTTTTCAGCATAAGTGCTGGGCTAACAGATGCAGCACTGGGTTCTCTCCTGATAACAGGTGAGCAAATCCGAATTCGTAGTTCGACTGATTTTAGAGGAATATTTCTACGTTTCAAAAATGGACACTTAGAAACTTTTCTGCTGAAAACAACACAATGCATTTCTATGGAAGGAACTACAAGTTACCGGGAAGTACGCATAGAATTACTTTCCAGGGTCAGTGCTGGTCTAAAAGATGCAGCACTGGGTTCTCTCCTGATAACAGGTTAGTAAATTGGAATTTGTAGTTCGACTGATTTTAGAGGAATATTTATACATTTCAAAAATGGACAGTTAGAAACTTTTCTGGTGAAAACCACACAATGGATACCTATGGAAGGAAATACAAGTTACTGGTAAGTACTCTTAGAATTACTTTCCAGGGTCAGTCAGACCCGAGTCGGGTGAATCGGAATTCATAGTTCGACTGATTTTCGAGGAATATTTGTATGTTTCAAAAATGGACAGTTAGAAACTTTTCTGGTGAAAACCACACAATGGATTCCTAAGGAAGGAAATACAAGTTACTGGTAAGTACGCTTTGAATTAATTTTCGGGGACAGTGCTGGGCTAAAAGATGCAGCACTGGGTTCTCTCCTGATAACAGGTGAGTAAATCGGAATTCATAGTTCCGTTGATTTTAGAGGAATATTTGTACGTTTCAAAAATGGAGACTTAGAAACTTTTCTGCTGACAACCACACAATGGATTCCGATTGAAGGAAATACAAGTTACTGGTAAGTATGCTTCGAATTACTTTTCAGCGTAAGTGCTGGGCTAACAGATGCAGCACTGGGTTCTCTCCTGATAACAGGTGAGTAAATCCGAATTCATAGTTCGACTGATTTTAGAGGAATATTTCTACGTTTCAAAAATGGACACTTAGAAACTTTTCTGCTGAAAACCACACAATGCATTTCTATGGAAGGAAATACAAGGTACTGGGAAGTACGCATAGAATTACTTTCCAGGGTCAGTGCTGGTCTAAAAGATGCAGCACTGGGTTCTCTCCTGATAACAGGTGAGTAAATTGGAATTTGTAGTTCGACTGATTTTAGAGGAATATTTGTACATTTCAAAAATGGACAGTTAGAAACTTTTCGGGTGAAAACCACACAATGGATACCTATGGAAGGAAATACAAGTTACTGGTAAGTACTCTTAGAATTACTTTCCAGGGTCAGTGCTGGGCTAAAAGATGCAGCACTGGGTTCTCTCCTGATAACAGGTCAGTAAATCGGAATTCATAGTTCGACTGATTTTCGAGGAATATTTGTATGTTTCAAAAAGGGACATTTAGAAACTTTTCTGTTGAAAACCACACAATGGATTCCTATGGAAGGAAATACAAGTTACTGGTTACTGGTAAGTACACTTAGAATTACTTTTCAGGGTCAGTGATGGGATAAAAGATGCAGAACTGGGTTCTCTCCTGATAACAGGTGAGTAAATCGGAATTCATAGTTCGACTGATTTTCGAGTAATATTTATACGTTTCAAAAATGGACAGTTAGAAACTTTTCTGGTGAAAACCACACAATCCATTCCTATGGAAGGAAATACAAGTTACTGGTAAGTACGCTTAGAATTACTTTCCAGGGTCAGTGCAGGGCTAAAAGATGCAGCACTGGGTTCTCTCCTGATAACAGGTGAGTAAATCGGAATTCGTAGTTCGGCTGATTTTAGAGGTATATTTGTACATTTCAAAAATGTACACTTAGAAACTTTTCTGCTGAAAACCACACAATGGATTCCTATAGAAGGAGATACAAGTTACTAGTAAGTACGCTTAGAATTACTTTTCAGGGTCAGTGCTGGTCTAAAAGATGCAGCACTGGGTTCTCTCCTGATAACAGGTGAGTAAATCGGAATTCGTAGTTCAACTGTTTTTAGAGGAATATTTGTACGTTTCAAAAATGGACACTTAGAAACTTTTCTGCTGAAAACCACACAATGGATTCCTATGGAACGAAATATAAGTTACTGGTAACTACGCTTAGAATTACTTTCCAGGGTCAGTGCTGGTCTAAAAGATGCAGCACTGGGTTCTCTCCTGATAACAGGTCAGTAAATCGGAATTCGGAGTTTGACTGATTTTAGAGGAATATTTGTATGTTTCAAAAATGGACACTTAGAAACTTTTCTGGTGAAAACCACACAATGGATTCCTAAGGAAGGAAATACAAGTTACTGGTAAGTACGCTTTGAATTAATTTTCGGGGACAGTGCTGGGCTAAAAGATGCAGCACTTGGTTCTCTCCTGATAACAGGTGAGTAAATCGGAATTTGTAGTTCAGCTGATTTTAGAGGAATATTTGTACGTTTCAAAAATGGACTCTTATAAACTTTTCTGCTGAAAACCACACAATGGATTCCTATGGAAGGAAATACAAGTTACTGGTAAGTACGCTTAGAATTACTTTCCAGGGTCAGTGCAGGGATAAAAGATGCAGCACTGGGTTCTCTCCTGATAACAGGTGAGTATATCGGAATTCGTAGTTCGGCTGATTTTAGAGGTATATTTGTACGTTTCAAAAAAGTACACTTAGAAACTTTTCTGCTGAAAACCACACAATGGATTTCTATGGAAGGAAATATAAGTTACTGGTAACTACGCTTAGAATTACTTTCCAGGGTCAGTGCTGGTCTAAAAGATGCAGCACTGGGTTCTCTTCTGATAAGAGGTGAGTAAATTGGAATTCGGAGTTTGACTGATTTTAGAGGAATATTTGTATGTTTCAAAAATGGACACTTAGAAACTTTTCTGGTGAAGAACACACAATGGATTCCTTTGGAAGGAAATACAAGTTACTGGTAAGTATGCTTAGAATTACTTTCCAATGTCAGTGCTGGTCTAAAAGATGCAGCACTGGGTTCTCTACTGATAACAGGTGAGTAAATCGGAATTCGTAGTTCGGCTGATTTTCGAGGAATATTTGTACGTTTCAAAAATGGACACTTAGAAACTTTTCTGGTGAAAACCACACAATGGATTCCTAAGGAAGGAAATACAAGTTACTGGTAAGTACGCTTTGAATTAATTTTCGGGGACAGTGCTGGGCTAAAAGATGCAGCACTGGGTTCTCTTCTGATAACAGGTGAGTAAATCGGAATTCATAGTTCCGTTGATTTTAGAGGAATATTTGTACGTTTCAAAAATGGAGACTTAGAAACTTTTCTGCTGAAAACCACACAATGCATTTCTGTGGAAGGAACTACAAGTTACTGGGAAGTACGCATAGAATTACTTTCCAGGGTCAGTGCTGGTCTAAAAGATGCAGCACTGGGTTCTCTCCTGATAACAGGTGAGTAAATTGGAATTTGTAGTTCGACTGATTTTAGAGGAATATTTGTACATTTCAAAAATGGACAGTTAGAAACTTTTCTGGTGAAAACCACACAATGGATACCTATGGAAGGAAATACAAGTTACTGGTAAGTACTCTTAGAATTACTTTCCAGGGTCAGTGCTGGGCTAAAAGATGCAGCACTGGGTTCTCTCCTGATAACAGGTGAGTAAATCGGAATTCATAGTTCGACTGATTTTCGAGGAATATTTGTATGTTTTAAAAATGGACAGTTAGAAACTTTTCTGGTGAAAACCACACAATGGATTCCTATGGAAGGAAATACAAGTTACTGGTAAGTACACTTAGAATTACTTTTCAGGGTCAGTGATGGGCTAAAAGATGGAGCACTGGGTTCTCTCCTGATAACAGGTGAGTAAATCGGAATTCATAGTTCGACTGATTTTCGAGTAATATTTATACGTTTCAAAAATGGACAGTTAGAAACTCTTCTGGTGAAAACCACACAATCCATTCCTATGGAAGGAAATACAAGTTACTGGTAAGTACGCTTAGAATTACTTTCCAGGGTCAGTGCAGGGCTAAAAGATGCAGCATTGGGTTCTCTCCTGATAACAGGTGAGTAAATCGGAATTCGTAGTTCGGCTGATTTTAGAGGAATATTTGTACGTTTCAAAAATGGACACTTAGAAACTATTCTGGTGAAACCCACACAATGGATTCCTAAGGAAGGAAATACAAGTTACTGGTAAGTACGCTTAGAATTCATTTTCGGGGACAGTGCTGGGCTAAAAGATGCAGCACTTGGTTCTCTCCTGATAACAGGTGAGTAAATCGGAATTTGTAGTTCAGCTGATTTTAGAGGAATATTTGTACGTTTCAAAAATGGACTCTTAGAAACTTTTCTACTGAAAACCACACAATGGATTCCTATGGAAGGAAATACAAGTTACTGGTAAGTACGCTTAGAATTACTTTCCAGGGTCAGTGCAGGGATAAAAGATGCAGCACTGGGTTCTCTCCTGATAACAGGTGAGTATATAGGAATTCGTAGTTCGGCTGATTTTAGAGGTATATTTGTACGTTTCAAAAATGTACACTTAGAAACTTTTCTGCTGAAAACCACACAATGGATTTCTATGGAAGGAAATATAAGTTACTGGTAACTACGCTTAGAATTACTTTCCAGGGTCAGTGCTGGTCTAAAAGATGCAGCACTGGGTTCTCTCCTGATAACAGGGGAGTAAATCGGAATTCGGAGTTTGACTGATTTTAGAGGAATATTTGTATGTTTCAAAAATGGACACTTAGAAACTTTTCTGGTGAAGAACACACAATGGATTCCTATGGAAGGAAATACAAGTTACTGGTAAGTATGCTTAGAATTACTTTCCAATGTCAGTGCTGGTCTAAAAGATGCAGCACTAGGTTCTCTACTGATAACAGGTGAGTAAATCGGAATTCGAAGTTCGGCTGATTTTCGAGGAATATTTGTACGTTTCAAAAATGGACACTTGGAAACTTTTCTGGTGAAAACCACACAATGGATTCCTAAGGAAGGAAATACAAGTTACTGGTAAGTACGCTTTGAATTAATTTTCGGGGACAGTGCTGGGCTAAAAGATGCAGCACTGGGTTCTCTTCTGATAACAGGTGAGTAAATCGGAATTCATAGTTCCGTTGATTTTAGAGTAATATTTGTACGTTTCAAGAATGGAGACTTAGAAACTTTTCTGCTGAAAACCACACAATGGATTCCTATTGAAGGAAATACAAGTTACTGGTAAGTATGCTTAGAATTACTTTTCAGCGTAAGTGCTGGGCTAACAGATGCAGCACTGGGTTCTCTCCTGATAACAGGTGAGCAAATCCGAATTCGTAGTTCGACTGATTTTAGAGGAATATTTCTACGTTTCAAAAATGGACACTTAGAAACTTTTCTGCTGAAAACCACACAATGCATTTCTATGGAAGGAACTACAAGTTACTGGGAAGTACGCATATAATTACTTTCCAGGGTCAGTGCTGGTCTAAAAGATGCAGCACTGGGTTCTCTCCTGATAACAGGTGAGTAAATTTGAATTTGTAGTTCGACTGATTTTAGATGTATATTTGTACATTTCAAAAATGGACAGTTAGAAACTTTTCTGGTGAAAACCACACAATGGATACCTATGGAAGGAAATACAAGTTACTGGTAAGTACTCTTAGAATTACTTTCCAGGGTCAGTGCTGGGCTAAAAGATGCAGCACTGGGTTCTCTCCTGATAACAGGTGAGTAAATCGGAATTCATAGTTCGACTGATTTTCGAGGAATATTTGTATGTTTCAAAAATGGACAGTTAGAAACTTTTCTGGTGAAAACCACACAATGGATTCCTATGGAAGGAAATACAAGTTACTGGTAAGTACACTTAGAATTACTTTTCAGGGTCAGTGGTGGGCTAAAAGATGGAGCACTGGGTTCTCTCCTGATAACAGGTGAGTAAATCGGAATTCATAGTTCGACTGATTTTCGAGTAATATTTATACGTTTCAAAAATGGACAGTTAGAAACTTTTCTGGTGAAAACCACACAATCCATTCCTATGGAAGGAAATACAAGTTACTGGTAAGTACGCTTAGAATTACTTTCCAGGGTCAGTGCAGGGCTAAAAGATGCAGCACTGGGTTCTCTCCTGATAACAGGTGAGTAAATCGGAATTCGTAGTTCGGCTGATTTTAGAGGAATATTCGTACGTTTCAAAAATGGACACTTAGAAACTTTTCTGCTGAAAACCACACAATGGATTCCTATAGAGGGAGATACAAGTTACTAGTAAGTACGCTTAGAATTACTTTTCAGGGTCAGTGCTGGTCTAAAAGATGCAGCACTGGGTTCTCTCCTGATAACAGGTGAGTAAATCGAAATTCGTAGTTTGACTGTTTTTAGAGGAATATTTGTACGTTTCAAAAATGGACACTTAGAAACTTTTCTGCTGAAAACCACATAATGCATTTCTATAGAAGGAAATGCAAGTTACTGGTAAGTACACTTAGAATTGTTTCCAGGGTCAGTGCTGCTCTAAAAGATGCAGCACTGGGTTCTCTCCTGATAACAGGTGAGTAAATCGGAATTCATAGTTCGACTGATTTTCGAGGAATATTTTTACATTTCAAAAATGGACACTTAGAAACTTTTCTGGTGAAAACCACACAATGGATTCCTATGGAAGGAAACACAAGTTACTGGTAAGTATGCTTAGAATTACTTTTCAGGGTTGTGCTGGGCTAACAGATGCAGCACTGGGTTCTCTCCTGATAACAGGTGAGTAAATCGGAATTCGTAGTTCGGCTGATTTTAGAGGAATATTTGTACGTTTCAAAAATATAGACTTAGAAACTTTTCTGCTGAAAACCACACAATGGATTCCAATGGAAGGAAATACAAGCTACTAGTAAGTACGCTTAGAATTACTTTTCAGGGTCAGTGCTGGTCTAAAAGATGCAGCACTGGGTTCTCTCCTGATAACAGGTGAGTAAATCGGAATTCGTAGTTTGACTGTTTTTAGAGGAATATTTGTACGTTTCAAAAATGGACACTTAGAAACTTTTCTGCTGAAAACCACACAATTTATTTCTATGGAAGGAAATACAAGTTACTGGTAAGTATGCTTAGAATTACTTTCCAGGGTCAGTGCAGGGCTAAAAGATGCAGCACTGGGTTCTCTCCTGATAACAGGTGAGTAAATCGGAATTCGTAGTTTGGCTGATTTTAGAGGAATATTTATACGTTTCAAAAATAGACACTTAGAAACTATTCTGCTGAAAACCACACAATGGATTCCTCTGGAAGGAAATACAAGTTACTGGTGAGTACGCTTAGAATTACTTTCCAGGGTCAGTGCAGGGCTAAAAGATGCAGCACTGGGTTCTCTCCTGATAACAGGTGAGTATATCGGAATTCGTAGTTCGGCTAATTTTAGAGGTATATTTGTACGTTTCAAAAATGTACACTTAGAAACTTTTCTGCTGAAAACCACACAATGGATTCCTGTGGAAGGAAACATAAATTACTGGTAACTACGCTTAGAAGTACTTTCCAGGGTCAGTGCAGGGCTAAAAGATGCAGCACTGGGTTCTCTCCTGATAACAGGTGAGTAAATCGGAATTCGTAGTTTGACTGTTTTTAGAGGAATATTTGTACGTTTCAAAAATGGACACTTAGAAACTTTTCTGCTGAAAACCACACAATGGATTCCTCTGGAAGGAAATACAAGTTACTGGTGAGTACGCTTAGAATTACTTTCCAGGGTCAGTGCAGGGCTAAAAGATGCAGCACTGGGTTCTCTCCTGATAACAGGTGAGTATATCGGAATTCGTAGTTCGGCTAATTTTAGAGGTATATTTGTACGTTTCAAAAATGTACACTTAGAAACTTTTCTGCTGAAAACCACACAATGGATTCCTGTGGAAGGAAACATAAGTTACTGGTAACTACGCTTAGAAGTACTTTCCAGGGTCAGTGCAGGGCTAAAAGATGCAGCACTGGGTTCTCTCCTGATAACAGGTGAGTAAATCGGAATTCGTAGTTTGACTGGTTTTAGAGGAATATTTGTACATTTCAAAAATGGACACTTAGAAACTTTTTGGATGAAGACCACACAATGGATTCCTATGGAAGGAAATACAAGTTACTGGTAAGTACTCTTAGAATTACTTTCCAGGGTCAGTGCTGGGCTAAAAGATGCAGCACTGGGTTCTCTCCTGATAACAGGTGAGTAAATCGGAATTCATAGTTCGACTGATTTTCGAGGAATATTCGTATGTTTCAAAAATAGACAGTTAGAAACTTTTCTGGTGAAAACCACACAATGGATTCCTATGGAAGGAAATACAAGTTACTGGTAAGTACACTTAGAATTACTTTTCAGGGTCAGTGATGGGCTAAAAGATGGAGCACTGGGTTCTCTCCTGATAACAGGGGAGTAAATCGGAATTCGGAGTTTGACTGATTTTAGAGGAATATTTGTATGTTTCAAAAATGGACACTTAGAAACTTTTCTGGTGAAGAACACACAATGGATTCCTATGGAAGGAAATACAAGTTACTGGTAAGTATGCTTAGAATTACTTTCCAATGTCAGTGCTGGTCTAAAAGATGCAGCACTAGGTTCTCTACTGATAACAGGTGAGTAAATCGGAATTCGAAGTTCGGCTGATTTTCGAGGAATATTTGTACGTTTCAAAAATGGACACTTGGAAACTTTTCTGGTGAAAACCACACAATGGATTCCTAAGGAAGGAAATACAAGTTACTGGTAAGTACGCTTTGAATTAATTTTCGGGGACAGTGCTGGGCTAAAAGATGCAGCACTGGGTTCTCTTCTGATAACAGGTGAGTAAATCGGAATTCATAGTTCCGTTGATTTTAGAGTAATATTTGTACGTTTCAAGAATGGAGACTTAGAAACTTTTCTGCTGAAAACCACACAATGGATTCCTATTGAAGGAAATACAAGTTACTGGTAAGTATGCTTAGAATTACTTTTCAGCGTAAGTGCTGGGCTAACAGATGCAGCACTGGGTTCTCTCCTGATAACAGGTGAGCAAATCCGAATTCGTAGTTCGACTGATTTTAGAGGAATATTTCTACGTTTCAAAAATGGACACTTAGAAACTTTTCTGCTGAAAACCACACAATGCATTTCTATGGAAGGAACTACAAGTTACTGGGAAGTACGCATATAATTACTTTCCAGGGTCAGTGCTGGTCTAAAAGATGCAGCACTGGGTTCTCTCCTGATAACAGGTGAGTAAATTGGAATTTGTAGTTCGACTGATTTTAGATGTATATTTGTACATTTCAAAAATGGACAGTTAGAAACTTTTCTGGTGAAAACCACACAATGGATACCTATGGAAGGAAATACAAGTTACTGGTAAGTACTCTTAGAATTACTTTCCAGGGTCAGTGCTGGGCTAAAAGATGCAGCACTGGGTTCTCTCCTGATAACAGGTGAGTAAATCGGAATTCATAGTTCGACTGATTTTCGAGGAATATTTGTATGTTTCAAAAATGGACAGTTAGAAACTTTTCTGGTGAAAACCACACAATGGATTCCTATGGAAGGAAATACAAGTTACTGGTAAGTACACTTAGAATTACTTTTCAGGGTCAGTGGTGGGCTAAAAGATGGAGCACTGGGTTCTCTCCTGATAACAGGTGAGTAAATCGGAATTCATAGTTCGACTGATTTTCGAGTAATATTTATACGTTTCAAAAATGGACAGTTAGAAACTTTTCTGGTGAAAACCACACAATCCATTCCTATGGAAGGAAATACAAGTTACTGGTAATTACGCTTAGAATTACTTTCCAGGGTCAGTGCAGGGCTAAAAGATGCAGCACTGGGTTCTCTCCTGATAACAGGTGAGTAAATCGGAATTCGTAGTTCGGCTGATTTTAGAGGAATATTCGTACGTTTCAAAAATGGACACTTAGAAACTTTTCTGCTGAAAACCACACAATGGATTCCTATAGAGGGAGATACAAGTTACTAGTAAGTACGCTTAGAATTACTTTTCAGGGTCAGTGCTGGTCTAAAAGATGCAGCACTGGGTTCTCTCCTGATAACAGGTGAGTAAATCGAAATTCGTAGTTTGACTGTTTTTAGAGGAATATTTGTACGTTTCAAAAATGGACACTTAGAAACTTTTCTGCTGAAAACCACATAATGCATTTCTATAGAAGGAAATGCAAGTTACTGGTAAGTACACTTAGAATTGTTTCCAGGGTCAGTGCTGCTCTAAAAGATGCAGCACTGGGTTCTCTCCTGATAACAGGTGAGTAAATCGGAATTCATAGTTCGACTGATTTTCGAGGAATATTTTTACATTTCAAAAATGGACACTTAGAAACTTTTCTGGTGAAAACCACACAATGGATTCCTATGGAAGGAAACACAAGTTACTGGTAAGTATGCTTAGAATTACTTTTCAGGGTTGTGCTGGGCTAACAGATGCAGCACTGGGTTCTCTCCTGATAACAGGTGAGTAAATCGGAATTCGTAGTTCGGCTGATTTTAGAGGAATATTTGTACGTTTCAAAAATATAGACTTAGAAACTTTTCTGCTGAAAACCACACAATGGATTCCAATGGAAGGAAATACAAGCTACTAGTAAGTACGCTTAGAATTACTTTTCAGGGTCAGTGCTGGTCTAAAAGATGCAGCACTGGGTTCTCTCCTGATAACAGGTGAGTAAATCGGAATTCGTAGTTTGACTGTTTTTAGAGGAATATTTGTACGTTTCAAAAATGGACACTTAGAAACTTTTCTGCTGAAAACCACACAATTTATTTCTATGGAAGGAAATACAAGTTACTGGTAAGTATGCTTAGAATTACTTTCCAGGGTCAGTGCAGGGCTAAAAGATGCAGCACTGGGTTCTCTCCTGATAACAGGTGAGTAAATCGGAATTCGTAGTTTGGCTGATTTTAGAGGAATATTTATACGTTTCAAAAATAGACACTTAGAAACTATTCTGCTGAAAACCACACAATGGATTCCTCTGGAAGGAAATACAAGTTACTGGTGAGTACGCTTAGAATTACTTTCCAGGGTCAGTGCAGGGCTAAAAGATGCAGCACTGGGTTCTCTCCTGATAACAGGTGAGTATATCGGAATTCGTAGTTCGGCTAATTTTAGAGGTATATTTGTACGTTTCAAAAATGTACACTTAGAAACTTTTCTGCTGAAAACCACACAATGGATTCCTGTGGAAGGAAACATAAGTTACTGGTAACTACGCTTAGAAGTACTTTCCAGGGTCAGTGCAGGGCTAAAAGATGCAGCACTGGGTTCTCTCCTGATAACAGGTGAGTAAATCGGAATTCGTAGTTTGACTGTTTTTAGAGGAATATTTGTACGTTTCAAAAATGGACACTTAGAAACTTTTCTGCTGAAAACCACACAATGGATTCCTCTGGAAGGAAATACAAGTTACTGGTGAGTACGCTTAGAATTACTTTCCAGGGTCAGTGCAGGGCTAAAAGATGCAGCACTGGGTTCTCTCCTGATAACAGGTGAGTATTTCGGAATTCGTAGTTCGGCTAATTTTAGAGGTATATTTGTACGTTTCAAAAATGTACACTTAGAAACTTTTCTGCTGAAAACCACACAATGGATTCCTGTGGAAGGAAACATAAGTTACTGGTAACTACGCTTAGAAGTACTTTCCAGGGTCAGTGCAGGGCTAAAAGATGCAGCACTGGGTTCTCTCCTGATAACAGGTGAGTAAATCGGAATTCGTAGTTTGACTGGTTTTAGAGGAATATTTGTACATTTCAAAAATGGACACTTAGAAACTTTTTGGATGAAGACCACACAATGGATTCCTATGGAAGGAAATACAAGTTACTGGTAAGTACTCTTAGAATTACTTTCCAGGGTCAGTGCTGGGCTAAAAGATGCAGCACTGGGTTCTCTCCTGATAACAGGTGAGTAAATCGGAATTCATAGTTCGACTGATTTTCGAGGAATATTCGTATGTTTCAAAAATAGACAGTTAGAAACTTTTCTGGTGAAAACCACACAATGGATTCCTATGGAAGGAAATACAAGTTACTGGTAAGTACACTTAGAATTACTTTTCAGGGTCAGTGATGGGCTAAAAGATGGAGCACTGGGTTCTCTCCTGATAACAGGTGAGTAAATCGGAATTCATAGTTCGACTGATTTTCGAGTAATATTTATACGTTTCAAAAATGGACAGTTAGAAACTTTTCTGGTGAAAACCACACAATCCATTCCTATGGAAGGAAATACAAGTTACTGGTAAGTACGCTTAGAATTACTTTCCAGGGTCAGTGCAGGGCTAAAAGATGCAGCACTGGGTTCTCTCCTGATAACAGGTGAGTAAATCGGAATTCGTAGTTCGGCTGATTTTAGAGGAATATTTGTACGTTTCAAAAATGTAGACTTAGAAACTTTTCTGCTGAAAACCACACAATGGATTCCTATAGAGGGAGATACAAGTTACTAGTAAGTACGCTTAGAATTACTTTTCAGGGTCAGTGCTGGTCTAAAAGATGCAGCACTGGGTTCTCTCCTGATAACAGGTGAGTAAATCGAAATTCGTAGTTTGACTGTTTTTAGAGGAATATTTGTACGTTTCAAAAATGGACACTTAGAAACTTTTCTGCTGAAAACCACACAATGCATTTCTATAGAAGGAAATGCAAGTTACTGGTAAGTACGCTTAGAATTACTTTCCAGGGTCAGTGCTACTCTAAAAAATGCAGCACTGGGTTCTCTCCTGATAACAGGTGAGTAAATCGGAATTCATAGTTCGACTGATTTTCGAGGAATATTTTTACGTTTCAAAAATGGACACTTAGAAACTTTTCTGGTGAAAACCACACATTGGATTCCTATAGAAGGAAACACAAGTTACTGGTAAGTATGCTTAGAATTACTTTTCAGGGTTGTGCTGGGCTAACAGATGCAGCACTGGGTTCTCTCCTGATAACAGGTGAGTAAATCGGAATTCGTAGTTCGGCTGATTTTAGAGGAATATTTGTACGTTTCAATAATGTAGACTTATAAACTTTTCTGCTGAAAACCACACAATGGATTCCAATGGAAGGAAATACAAGCTACTAGTAAGTACGCTTAGGATTACTTTTCAGGGTCAGTGCTGGTCTAAAAGATGCAGCACTGGGTTCTCTCCTGATAACAGGTGAGTAAATCGGAATTCGTAGTTCGACTGTTTTTAGAGGAATATTTGTACGTTTCAAAAATGGACACTTAGAAACTTTTCTGCTGAAAACCACACAATTCATTTCTATGGAAGGAAATACAAGTTACTGGTAAGTACGCTTAGAATTACTTTCCAGGGTCAGTGCAGGGCTAAAAGATGCAGCACTGGGTTCTCTCCTGATAACAGGTGAGTAAATCGGAATTCGTAGTTTGGCTGATTTTAGAGGAATATTTATACGTTTCAAAAATAGACACTTAGAAACTTTTCTACTGAAAACCACACAATGGATTCCTATGGAAGGAAATACAAGTTACTGGTAAGTACGCTTAGAATTACTTTCCAGGGTCAGTGCAGGGCTAAAAGATGCAGCACTGGGTTCTCTCCTGATAACAGGTGAGTATATCGGAATTCGTAGTTCGGCTGATTTTAGAGGTATATTTGTACGTTTCAAAAATGTACACTTAGAAACTTTTCTGCTGAAAACCACACAATGGATTCCTGTGGAAGGAAACATAAGTTACTGGTAACTACGCTTAGAAGTACTTTCCAGGGTCAGTGCAGGGCTAAAAGATGCAGCACTGGGTTCTCTCCTGATAACAGGTGAGTACATCGGAATTCGTAGTTTGACTGGTTTTAGAGGAATATTTGTACATTTCAAAAATGGACACTTAGAAACTTTTTGGATGAAGACCACACAATGGATTCCTATGGAAGGAAATACAAGTTACTGGTAAGTACTCTTAGAATTACTTTCCAGGGTCAGTGCTGGGCTAAAAGATGCAGCACTGGGTTCTCTCCTGATAACAGGTGAGTAAATCGGAATTCATAGTTCGACTGATTTTCGAGGAATATTTTTATGTTTCAAAAATGGACAGTTAGAAACTTTTCTGGGGAAAACCACACAATGGATTCCTATGGAAGGAAATACAAGTTACTGGTAAGTACGCTTAGAATTACTTTCCAGGGTCAGTGCTGGGCTAAAAGATGTAGCACTGGGTTCTGTCCTGATAACAGGTGAGTATATCGGAATTCGTAGTTCGGCTGATTTTAGAGGAATATTTGTATGTTTCAAAAATGGACACTTAGAAACTTTTCTGGTGAAGAACACACAATGGATTCCTATGGAAGGAAATACAAGTTACTGGTAAGTATGCTTAGAATTACTTTCCAATGTCAGTGCTGGTCTAAAAGATGCAGCACTGGGTTCTCTACTGATAACAGGTGAGTAAATCGGAATTCGTAGTTCGGCTGATTTTCGAGGAATATTTGAATGTTTCAAAAATGGACACTTAGAAACTTTTCTGGTGAAAACCACACAATGGATTCCTAAGGAAGGAAATACAAGTTACTGGTAAGTACGCTTTGAATTAATTTTCGGGGACAGTGCTGGGCTAAAAGATGCAGCACTGGGTTCTCTCCTGATAACAGGTGAGTAAATCGGAATTCATAGTTCCGTTGATTTTAGAGGAATATTTGTACGTTTCAAAAATGTAGACTTAGAAACTTTTCTGCTGAAAACCACACAATGGATTCCTATTGAAGAAAATACAAGTTACTGGTAAGTATGCTTAGAATTACTTTTCAGCGTAAGTGCTGGGCTAACAGATGCAGCACTGGGTTCTCTCCTGATAACAGGTGAGTAAATCCGAATTCGTAGTTCGACTGATTTTAGAGGAATATTTCTACGTTTCAAAAATGGACACTTTGAAACTTTTCTGCTGAAAACCACACAATTCATTTCTATGGAAGGAAATACAAGTTACTGGTAAGTACGCTTAGAATTACTTTCCAGGGTCAGTGCAGGGCTAAAAGATGCAGCACTGGGTTCTCTCCTGATAACAGGTGAGTAAATCGGAATTCGTAGTTTGGCTGATTTTAGAGGAATATTTATACGTTTCAAAAATAGACACTTAGAAACTTTTCTGCTGAAAACCACACAATGGATTCCTATGGAAGGAAATACAAGTTACTGGTAAGTACGCTTAGAATTACTTTCCAGGGTCAGTGCAGGGCTAAAAGATGCAGCACTGGGTTCTCTCCTGATAACAGGTGAGTATATCGGAATTCGTAGTTCGGCTGATTTTAGAGGTATATTTGTACGTTTAAAAAATGTACACTTAGAAACTTTTCTGCTGAAAACCACACAATGGATTCCTGTGGAAGGAAACATAAGTTACTGGTAACTATGCTTAGAAGTACTTTCCAGGGTCAGTGCAGGGCTAAAAGATGCAGCACTGGGTTCTCTCCTGATAACAGGTGAGTAAATCGGAATTCGTAGTTTGACTGATTTTAGAGGAATATTTGCACATTTCAAAAATGGACACTTAGAAACTTTTCGGATGAAGACCACACAATGGATTCCTATGGAAGGAAATACAAGTTACTGGTAAGTACTCTTAGAATTACTTTCCAGGGTCAGTGCTGGGCTAAAAGATGCAGCACTGGGTTCTCTCCTGATAACAGGTGAGTAAATCGGAATTCATAGTTCGACTGATTTTCGAGGAATATTTGTATGTTTCAAAAATGGACAGTTAGAAACTTTTCTGGGGAAAACCACACAATGGATTCCTATGGAAGGAAATACAAGTTACTGGTAAGTACGCTTAGAATTACTTTCCAGGGTCAGTGCAGGGCAAAAAGATGTAGCACTGGGTTCTCTCCTGATAACAGGTGAGTATATCGGAATTCGTAGTTCGGCTGATTTTAGAGGTATATTTGTACATTTCAAAAATGTACACTTAGAAACTTTTCTGCTGAAAACCACACAATGGATTCCTATGGAAGGAAATATAAGTTACTGGTAACTACGCTTAGAATTACTTTCCAGGGTCAGTGCTGGTCTAAAAGATGCAGCACTGGGTTCTCTCCTGATAACAGGTGAGTAAATCGGAATTCATAGTTCGACTGATTTTCGAGGAATATTTGTATGTTTCAAAAATGGACAGTTAGAAACTTTTCTGGTGAAAACCACACAATGGATTCCTATGGAAGGAAATACAAGTTACTGGTAAGTACACTTAGAATTACTTTTCAGGGTCAGTGATGGGATAAAAGATGCAGCACTGGGTTCTCTCCTGATAACAGGTGAGTAAATCGGAATTCATAGTTCGACTGATTTTCGAGTAATATTTATACGTTTCAAAAATGGACAGTTAGAAACTTTTCTGGTGAAAACCACACAATTCATTCCTATGGAAGGAAATACAAGTTACTGGTAAGTACGCTTAGAATTACTTTCCAGGGTCAGTGCAGGGCTAAAAGATGCAGCACTGGGTTCTCTCCTGATAACAGGTGAGTAAATCGGAATTCGTAGTTCGGCTGATTTTAGAGGTATAGTTGTACGTTTCAAAAATGTACACTTAGAAACTTTTCTGCTGAAAACCACACAATGGATTCCTATAGAAGGAGATACAAGTTACTAGTAAGTACGGTTAGAATTACTTTTCAGGGTCAGTGCTGGTCTAAAAGATGCAGCACTGGGTTCTCTCCTGATAACAGGTGAGTAAATCAGAATTCATGGTTCGACTGATTTTCGAGGAATATTTTTACATTTCAAAAATGGACACTTAGAAACTTTTCTGCTGAAAACCACACAATGCATTTCTATAGAAGGAAATGCAAGTTACTGGTAAGTACGCTTAGAATTACTTTCCAGGGTCAGTGCTGCTCTAAAAGATGCAGCACTGGGTTCTCTCCTGATAACAGGTGAGTAAATCCGAATTCGTAGTTCGACTGATTTTAGAGGAATATTTCTACGTTTCAAAAATGGACACTTAGAAACTTTTCTGCTGAAAACCACACAATTCATTTCTATGGAAGGAAATACAAGTTACTGGTAAGTACGCTTAGAATTACTTTCCAGGGTCAGTGCAGGGCTAAAAGATGCAGCACTGGGTTCTCTCCTGATAACAGGTGAGTAAATCGGAATTCGTAGTTTGGCTGATTTTAGAGGAATATTTATACGTTTCAAAAATAGACACTTAGAAACTTTTCTGCTGAAAACCACACAATGGATTCCTATGGAAGGAAATACAAGTTACTGGTAAGTACGCTTAGAATTACTTTCCAGGGTCAGTGCAGGGCTAAAAGATGCAGCACTGGGTTCTCTCCTGATAACAGGTGAGTATATCGGAATTCGTAGTTCGGCTGATTTTAGAGGTATATTTGTACGTTTAAAAAATGTACACTTAGAAACTTTTCTGCTGAAAACCACACAATGGATTCCTGTGGAAGGAAACATAAGTTACTGGTAACTATGCTTAGAAGTACTTTCCAGGGTCAGTGCAGGGCTAAAAGATGCAGCACTGGGTTCTCTCCTGATAACAGGTGAGTAAATCGGAATTCGTAGTTTGACTGATTTTAGAGGAATATTTGCACATTTCAAAAATGGACACTTAGAAACTTTTCGGATGAAGACCACACAATGGATTCCTATGGAAGGAAATACAAGTTACTGGTAAGTACTCTTAGAATTACTTTCCAGGGTCAGTGCTGGGCTAAAAGATGCAGCACTGGGTTCTCTCCTGATAACAGGTGAGTAAATCGGAATTCATAGTTCGACTGATTTTCGAGGAATATTTGTATGTTTCAAAAATGGACAGTTAGAAACTTTTCTGGGGAAAACCACACAATGGATTCCTATGGAAGGAAATACAAGTTACTGGTAAGTACGCTTAGAATTACTTTCCAGGGTCAGTGCAGGGCAAAAAGATGTAGCACTGGGTTCTCTCCTGATAACAGGTGAGTATATCGGAATTCATAGTTCGGCTGATTTTAGAGGTATATTTGTACATTTCAAAAATGTACACTTAGAAACTTTTCTGCTGAAAACCACACAATGGATTCCTATGGAAGGAAATATAAGTTACTGGTAACTACGCTTAGAATTACTTTCCAGGGTCAGTGCTGGTCTAAAAGATGCAGCACTGGGTTCTCTCCTGATAACAGGTGAGTAAATCGGAATTCATAGTTCGACTGATTTTCGAGGAATATTTGTATGTTTCAAAAATGGACAGTTAGAAACTTTTCTGGTGAAAACCACACAATGGATTCCTATGGAAGGAAATACAAGTTACTGGTAAGTACACTTAGAATTACTTTTCAGGGTCAGTGATGGGATAAAAGATGCAGCACTGGGTTCTCTCCTGATAACAGGTGAGTAAATCGGAATTCATAGTTCGACTGATTTTCGAGTAATATTTATACGTTTCAAAAATGGACAGTTAGAAACTTTTCTGGTGAAAACCACACAATTCATTCCTATGGAAGGAAATACAAGTTACTGGTAAGTACGCTTAGAATTACTTTCCAGGGTCAGTGCAGGGCTAAAAGATGCAGCACTGGGTTCTCTCCTGATAACAGGTGAGTAAATCGGAATTCGTAGTTCGGCTGATTTTAGAGGTATAGTTGTACGTTTCAAAAATGTACACTTAGAAACTTTTCTGCTGAAAACCACACAATGGATTCCTATAGAAGGAGATACAACTTACTAGTAAGTACGGTTAGAATTACTTTTCAGGGTC